>NW_027361736.1:2820000-3387500 GCF_039654945.1 Dendrobates tinctorius | reverse complement strand
TCCCAGTGCCCACACCATTTTATCACCTTGGTTTTTTTTTTTTTTTTAATGTCTAGACCACATTCCAGACATGTTTATCTTAGAAACGCATGCGCATAAAAACGCAAGCGTGCGCAAGATCATGCACACGCATGCGCTCCCATAGGCTCCAATGTGGTGTTTTTGCGCATTCCGTGCGCATGCGTTTTTTTGACGAGACAGGGCGGAACCAAAAATGCAACATGTTGCGTCTGACGCACCTGGCGCAAAAGACAAAAAAACGCATGCGCACGAAAACGCAAGTATGCGCAAGACCATGCGCACATCATGTTAAATATAGGTGCGCAGTGTGCATGCGCACGATGCGCTGCGCACAAAAGCGCAAATGTGAAACCAGCCTTAGAGAGGTCCTTCACCAGATTGAAGATGGCTCTCACCGGTGACGAAGTGTTGGCCTACCCAGATTAAGAGAAACCCTTTGTGCTGTACACAGATGCCAGCAATGTGGGACTGGGAGCAGTGCTATCGCAGGTACAGAATGGAAAAGAAAGAGTGATCTCCTACGCCAGCAGGAAGTTGCGTCCCACCGAAAGGAACCCTGATAACTACAGTTCTTTCAAGTTGGAGTTCCTTGCCATAGTCTGGGCTGTCACCGAAAGATTCAAGCATTACCTAGCCTCGGCCAAGTTTACAATCTTCACGGACAACAATCCGTTGACCCACTTGGACACTGCAAAGCTAGGTGCACTGGAGCAGCGATGGATGGCTCGGCTGTCTAATTACGAGTTCACTATCAAGTACCGAGCAGGGCACAAGAATGCCAATGCTGATGCGCTGTCCAGGATGCCTAACCTACCAGATGCAGGAGAAGACCCTGAGGCTCTTGAAGAGATAGAGCTAGCTCCCTTCCACAGGCCACTGGCAGCCCAACGTGCTCAAGGAGTGAGAGACAGATGGTCTGGCTTGAAGGCGGTCACCCAGAATCCCTTGCCCCATCATGACTGGGCAGAAACACAAGATAGTGACCCTGCAGTCTGCCTGGTGAAGGAGCTGTTGGTACGAGCTGACTCACGTCCAGAGTTGGATGCTCCTGAAGAAACCCAGCAGCTGTGGAAGGAGAGAGGCCGGCTGTTTATCTACGAAGGGAAGCTGTGTCGGAGGAGTATCAATGCCCGCACACATGAACTGGTCTGGCAGGTAATAGTTCCAAAGAGAGAGGCATCAATGGTCCTGGAGGCATACCACCTAGGAGCTGGACACTTCGGATGGAAGAATGTGGAAGCATTGCTCCGAGAGAGGTTTTACTGGGCTGGTATGAGAAAAGCCATTGAGAGGTGGTGCCGGGAGTGTGGACAATGTAACCTGCACAGAAAGGATTGAGACAGCCAGAGAGCTCCCCTGCAACCAATCATCACCAAACAGCCCCTCGAGTTGGTAGCCCTGGACCATGTGAAGCTGGTTCTCAGCCGGTCAGGCTACAGCTATGCTCTTACCATTGTAGACCACTACTCGAGATTTCTGGTAGTTGTGCCTGTCAAAAATCTCACTGCCAGGACAGCAGCCAGAGCCTTCCAACAGCACTTCTGTAGGCCACATGGGTATCCTGAAAGAGTACTCACAGATCAAGGTCCAGCTTTTGAGGCAGAAGTGTTCCAGGAGTTCTGCAACTTGTATGGTTGTAAGAAGATCCGGACAACACCTTATCACCCACAGACCAATGGCATGTGCGAAAAGATGAACCAGGTGGTGATTGACCTGCTGAAGACATTGCCCTTGGAGGAGAGGAATCTGTGGCCTGAGAAGTTGCCAGATCTGGTAGACCTCTACAACCATATTCCAGTGAACTCTACCAACAGTACTCCTGCATACCTGATGAGAGCAAGACTGGGTAGGCTGCCTGTGGATTTGGACATGGGAGTCCTCACGCCGGAGGCCACGTCACCAGATGCTGACTGGGACAAGGAGAGGCAACAGCAGTACAGAAGAGTACAGAAGTGCGTGGAGAAGAGTCTGGCCCAGGCAAGGCAAAAGCAGGAGAAGCTTTACAATCAGAATGCACCTGCTGTCCCCTTTTTGCCGAGAGAACTAGTCCTCAAAAGGAAGAGGAGGTTGCACAAGCTGGATGATCAATGGGAAGCTGAACCTTATACCATTCTGCCCTCAAACTTTGATAATGCTAAAGTATGCCTTGTTAGTAAAGATGGAGGAGAGACCTCAGCAGCGGTATCCAGGGATCATTTGAAGTTGTGCCCTGAGCAGTTAAAAGAGAGAAAAGAAGAATCAGATAACCTCCAACCCATAGAGGCAGAAGAGAAGGTCAGCACAGTGCTTGGGGAATTCCCTGCGAATTGGACTAGAAATAATGATGCAATAGTGGTACCAGTGTTGTTATTTCCCCAAGTGGAAGCACAAGAGGATGTGACTCGGGAGGATCAGGAAAATCAGGTAGCAGAAGCCACACCAGCAGTGGAGCCAGAGAACCCTCGCCCTGCCAGTGGTGAACCTGTTGTACCCCTGGGAAGTCCAAGAGTCACTATACAAACACATATCCCTGTGCCATATAGAATCCCTAGTAGTGTACCCAGTCCCTCACACACTACAGCACCAGTGTTACGCAGATCTACTCGTACCACACAGGGAGTACTACCAGTTAGGTTCTGCATATGAAGTAAATGTAAATGTTGAAACTGTTGAAGTGTAAATATGTATCTGGTTTCCAAGTTTTGTGCCTACAGGTAACCTGTAAGAGTTCCCTTTTTACTTTTATGGACACTGAACCACAGGACTTGTGTGTGGTCAAAAACTTTATTTGCATATAATTTACCATTTGCCCAGGAATGGACCATGGACATTGATGCTGGACTTATCATCATAGGACCATTTTTGGAAACACTTGGTTTTTGTACATTTTTCCCTTTTTCAATCTTGTACAAATTATTTTTGTCTAAATGTTTATATGTTATTCATGTTTTCTTTGTTCAGCCCAGGAGTGCTGACTTTCACTAGGGGGGAATGTGGCGCCCCCAGGAGTATGGTCGCCACACTGGCTTTGCCTTCCTCCAGGGGAGGGTAATGCCAGGCTTGGAGTCAATGATGGGTCTCTCTCACAGTCAATCCATACATGCAACACAGTTCCACTCCTGGCCAGCAGGGCGAGCTCTGACCCAGGATTCAGGGGAGGAGTGCTCTCTGTGAGCCAGGAGGAAGTAGGAGTTAGTTAGTCTGCGGAGGGGGAAGTGTGCAGACGTGGAATGAGAAGCTGGAGGTTGAGCTGCAGAAGGCGAGCTCCCTCAGCTTGAGAGCGCAGAGAACTGGAGTTGGGTCTCCACGGTGGTACGGATACCAACGGTCCTGCCACAGATACTCGAGGAGTAGGAGGCTGTAAATGCCCTGCTCCCATCTAAGACTTGAGGCACAACAGCAGAACCGATAGAGAGCCGGGGATTCAGAGAGAGAGGAGTCCCAGAGAGAGAGGCTACAGCTGTCTGCCGTGCAAGTGGAGTTCTAGGAACATCTGACAGGAGGAACTTCAGAGTAACTGAGTACTGGAGTGCTTCACACCACACAAGCGCCAGGAAGGAGCCTGCACAGCCCGTCTGTGAGAGAGAAACCCTGAGTTGCTTCCAGGCTAGCCTGCTCCAATACCATCTGTAATCAGGACCCTGGACTGCAGTTATCAAGTAAAGGTACAGAAATCGTACCCCGCTGTGTCGTGTCTGCTTCCTACCCTATCGGCACTGTTAAATCCCCGTGCCAACCACCTATACACTGCCCTGGGGTTACAGCTTCACCTGTGGGGAGCTACACCATCTAAGCTGCGACACACCATCAGACCCAGAGGATCTGCATGCAGCGTTGGCTAACATCTCACTTGCCAAACACCACAGGTGGCGTCACGATGTTTCCTTATAAACTACATTACAAACATCACCGCCATTGATATTGGGGCCCAGGGCCACGGACCGGGTCACCGCTGCTGTGACACATCATCCCCCTGACACCGGCCCGGTACCGAGTACCCCACAGCCCTGGTTGAAGCGAGTGTGACCCAGTGTCTTCTACAAAATGGCGGTGGTAAGCGCCGACTGCGCATGCGCCGATTCCGGTGCCACAACCCGCCCTCTCCTGACGTCACATGAAGGTGCAAGACCCCGCGGCAACAGCAACACTGGCTAGTTAAGGTGTTGCAGAGATCGCGGTATGCGTTCAGTGCTTATGCATACCGCAATCTCTTGGGGTCTGCATCACTCTGGGGGGGATGCGTCACTCTGTCTGGAGCAAGACTGAGCAGTGCGCAGGCACGTCACACTTGCGCAGTCTATAGAGGCTTCAGACAGAGTGACGCTTAGCCCGTTATATTATAGATGTCAGACATTTTCAGCTTTAAAGGGAATCTGTCACCACATTTGACCTATCTAAACCAGCAATATGTGCATACAGGTTACAGGATGCTGAGAAGAGTGATACCTGTATGTCTCATCTAAACCAGTATTATACACGCATATAGGTTACAGAATGCTGAGAAAAGTGATACCTGTATGTCTCATCTAAACTAGTAATATGGGCATACAGGTTACAGAATTATGAGAAGAGTGATACCTGTATGTCTCATATTAGATGTGTTGTTGCTGAGAAATTATCTTTTATCACTTTACGTAAATGACCTCTTCCAGGTTCTGGGATGGATGTTGTCTGGAAGATAACTCTGCCTCTAGAGCTTATTTTACATGAAGAGGAGTTACCAGTGTAATGTGCAATGGTTTCCAGTGTTACCAGTGTGATGTCTAAGGCTATGTCTGCACGTTGCGTATTTTCTTGCAGAAATTTTTGCAAGTTTTCTGCATCTCTTGACAGAAACACACAGTGGAAAATATGCAAGTTTTTATGCGTTTTTGTAAATTTAGAGAGTAAATAAAGATATATTATTTTTTAAAAAATTGTGATGTCATTTCCTTGTTCAATCTCTTCTTTTTCATTCTCCATTGAAGACCACAATATCATTACATACCATGTTCAAATTTATAATGTTTACACACAGAAAACAAATTTTATATATATTTTTATATATATTACCAAGCCCGAGATTTAGTAATTAACAGGTGTCAGCCAGATACCCTCATAAATAAAATGGTACATAGAGTTAGACACACACACAAACTCTCCAGCCTATGTAGAAGCATTAACATAATTAATATACATATGCTGTAACAAAATAGGAACTGTCAAAAATCTACATAAAACGCAATATCCGTTTATTTTTCAAAAAAAATTAAAAAAATTGCGTGGGCTGTCGCATATTTTTCATAGCCAGCAGAGCAAAAGCCGATATAGGAGGGCTGATGTTAATATTCTAGGAAGGAGCCAAAGGTTCCTAGGCTATTAATATCAGCTCACAGCTGTTTGCTTTGCCTTTACTAGCTAGTTTACAGGGGAATCCCAGAAAAAAATTGTCATGGGGTCCCCCTATAAAATCTAACCAGCAAAGGCTAAGCAGACACCTGCACCCCCCTAGGCTAAAAACATCAGCTCTCAGCCATCCCAGAAATGGCACATCTTAGGCTGGTTTCACATTAGCGTTTTTGTGCGCAGCGCATCGTGCGCTATCGGGTGCATGCACCCCTATGTTTAACATGTCGGACCCATGGTCTAGCACTTGCATGCGTTCATGTGCGATTTCATGAGCATGCGTTTTTTGCAGGTGTGCTCCTAGACGCGCTAAACGCTACATGTTGCATTCTTTGTTCCGCCCAATCTTGTAAAAAAAGCATGCGATCGCGTGCGCACGGAATGCGCCAAAAAACACATTACAGTCTATGGGGCTTTTGAGCGCATGCGATTTTTGAGTAAACAATGTCTAGACACTAGTTTAAACCACCCCCTACACAAAGAAACATTGTTCGGGGGGGTAGTGTAGATAAAAGAAGGTGTTTGCACTCCCTGGCAGACCACTACTCTACTGACTGAAGAGAGAAGGACGTTGAGAGCTTGGAGAATATCAGCAACTTTAATAATGTGAGTATTAAACTTAATGTCTGCCTGTCCTTTTTTAAATTTATTATGTACTAATTTATTTTTTTTTATTGCAGCATGTCTTCTGGAGAGGAGTACACATCGGCCCGGGGTGAATTGGCCCAAGCAGAGTGTGAAGTGAGTATCTTCTTGCCCTACATTTTGGGTAAGTATTTGCTGATGCATGTACACACGTGGCAAATTAATTTTTGTTCTTTTTCAGACCTCATCGGCCACGGCAAGTGAGGACGGAGAGCAGGTATCAAACAAGCCAAGTGCCGGCGAGGAGAAGGCCTGTAAATATAGACCGAACGTGAATGTCCATTCTTTTTTTTTCCCCTGCCTTTTTTTCTGTCCTGTTTTTATCATCAATCTTTCTTCTTTTCTGTATCTTTTTCTATCTTTTTCTTTTCCAAATCTTTCCAAGATTATAATGTTTTTCATTTTTTTTCTAGGTTCCACAACAGGACGAAGAAATCGCCCTGAACAACGACGCCCTGATCAACTTGGTCCAGGAGCGAGTCCCGTTGTGGGACCACCATGATCCGCAGTACTTGGACAAGGTGATGACCCAGTGGCTCTGGAATGAGGTGGCTGCAGCGCTGATGGAAGGCTGGGACAACGCCTCTCAAAGGGTCCGCAAGGATTTTCGTAAGTATTTCAATGCTCTGTGATGCGGCAGTGACTCTTGTCCGTGACCACACAGGTGTGTGATGCTAGAGATATTCTAGCATGATACACATTTGTGTTATCATGGCCAACAGTGCATTGTCTATTGTATTGTTGTGTGATGCCGCAATCACCTTGGCCGTAATCACACAGATGTGTGTCGTGCTAGATATATTCTAGCATGATACACATTTGTGCGATCATGGCCAACAGGGCATTGAGTAATTTTTTTTGCTGTGTGATGTCGTAGTCACCTTTTTCATGATCACACAGGTGTGTGTCATGCTAGATATATTCTAGCATGATACACATTTGTTATCATAGCCAACAGTGTATTGTTGTGTGACGTCGCAGTCACCTTGGCGTGATCACACAGGTGTGTGTAATGCTAGATATATTCTAGCATGATACACATTTGTGTTATCATGGCCAACAGTGCATTGTCTATTATATTGTTGTGTGATGCTGCAGTCACCTTGGCCGTGATCACACAGGTGTGTGATGCTAGTGATTTTCCCATAAGTGCATTGTCCATTTTTTTTTTTTTTTTTTTTTTCACAGTGAACAAAGTCAGAACCCGTTGGCGCTCGATGAAGGACCGCTTCAACAGGGATGTATGTCAGGAGGGCCAGGGTCGCAGTGGTGCTGCGGCAAGGACCAGAACAAAATACAGATACCACCGGGCGTTGGCGTTCCTATGACCGGTCCTTGCCACCAGAGCGTAAGTATTTTGGTGTATTGTATTGTTTATTCATCTGTGGTTTTCTATTCCACAGCAGTTGGTGCTTGTGAATGCATGATACTAATGTTTTTCTTTTCACAGCACCTGGAGCAGCACCCTGCAACCTGTCCCTGGAGCGGTCCTTCATCGAACGACCTCGGACCCATCCCAGCCATCTGACAGCCAGGAAGCAGCTTGCAGGTCGGCAACACAGACAACTGGAGACCAGGAAGCTGGTATGTGAGGTCTTCCCAGGTCCCAGGTCTCTGCCACTGGTTTTGTGGGCACTTCCCACCAGTGACAGAGGGCCTCGGATAGGAACGTCATGCCCGAGTTCCTTCACTTGAGCTCGGCCTTTCAGAATGGCATCAAGGCGCTGGCAGACAGAGTGGAAAGCGGTTTTAACCGAGTGGAAAGCGGTTTTAAACACATGGACCACTGCTTCCAGTCTGTCGACAGTCGCCTTGACCGTCTGGAAGCCGACCTCAACAGACCAGTGCACCATTTTTTCAGCAAAATTGAACGGGCCATGGCGGAACACCTTAGTCCAGATCTCCAGCTGACTGTGATGCAGGCCTGCAACACTGCTTTCTTGCAGGCTATGCAGCAGAGTCAGTACGTGCAGCAGTCAGTGGTGGCATTTCCATCTGTGCCACCACTGACTCGCTTCACGTCACTATCGACTTCTGCTGCATACCACTGCACAGCCACCTGCATTCCAAGCCATGCCGGACACCACTACACCACCCCAAGGCCGAGTGCTGCTGGACACTCCACCGCCACCACCATGGCAAGCGCAACTCCTGTGTGGACCACCACTGCCACCACCACGCCAGCTTGGAGCACCGCCACCACTCCTCCAGCCTGGACTAGCACTGCCGCCACCACTCCTCCAGCCTGGACTAGCACTGCCGCCACCACTCCTCCAGCCTGGACTAGCACTGCCGCCACCACTCCTCCAGCCTGGACTAGCACTGCCGCCACCACTCCTCCAGCCTGGACTAGCACTGCCGCCACCACTCCTCCAGCCTAGATCAGCACTTCCACCACTCCTCCAGCCTGGACCAGCACTGCCGCCACCACTCCTCCAGCCTGGACCAGCACTGCCGCCACCACTCCTCCAGCCTGGACCAGCACTCCCGCCACAACTCCTCCAGCCTGGACCAGCACTCCCGCCACAACTACTCCAGCCTGGACCAGCACTGCCGCCACAACTACTCCAGCCTGGACCAGCACTGCCGCCACCAATCCTCCTGCAAGGACCAGCACTGCCACCACCAATCCTCCTGCTAGGACCAGCACTGCCGTCACCAATCCTCTGGCAAGGAACAGCACTGGCAACTCCATCACCGAACAGCAGCAGCATCAAAGTGGGGACCTACATTCGATTTTTGCTCCCACGCAGCCAAGGTCACCCAGCTCCAGGCGGTCAGAAACATCAAGGCGGTCAGCCAGCTCCAGGAACTCCATGCAGGACACACAAACACAAAAGAGACACAAAAAAAGAAAAACTTTAACCGTCCCTCCCCCTCACCTCCCACTGTGTCTCAACCTGCCTCAAGTTCCATCCCTGAGCTCCTTTCCGCCCCACCTTTTGTTTCACCTTCCCCTAGAACCCCTTCTTCGCCTTCCAGCCATTCCTAGTCTCTCCACACTCCCAACGTGCAACCATCTTCCCCCCAAACGTCGTTTCCAATAAAAAAATTTTAAATAAATGTTAATTTATGGTTTACCATAATAATGTTTGATCAATGTGTCTTTCGCCGCCTACACACACTGTGCCATACACACACTGCGCCGTACACTTTGTGTTTTTGCCACCACATAGCTCCATTACTGACACATGTTTCTTGTGTCATTCCTGGAGATATGTGTAGTCAAAAACACCACTATATGACTTGTATTTTCACCACCACTCTTCAGTCTGCTAATATTGCACAGACTGAAGAGGATGATGTTGAGTGCAAGGCATATCTATTGTTACCTTGCCATGTATCATAAAGAGTTAATTGTTGATGGTGTTTTACCATCATCATTTCACTCTTTGTGTCACAAGGCCAGGTGATTCTAGATATACCTTGCAATTAAGTACATCCTCGATTCAGTGTGTGGTGAATAAACTGAGGAGATGATGGAGAAAATACATGTCATATGCAGAATACCCTGGCCTCGTATCATAACTATTTATCACACCTGGGCAGGTGAATACACATATGAGTTAACCTGCAGCGTCGCTTCAGTCTGCATTATCTATTGCACGCAGACTGGAGTTTAACTCATATGTGTATTCAACTGCCCAGGTGTGCTAACTTCACCATGACACCAGGCCTGGGGATTGTAGAAGTTGTATAAACTTTATCATCTCTCCAGCCTGCTTTCATACTGAAGCCACAGTGGAGATCCTATATTAATATTTATTCTCACATGGTCAGGTGTCCTAAAGAGTGAAGGATGTTATTGCATCCCAAAATCACTATTTGTAACATCAGGCCATGTGATATAAATATGTATTATCTCCACTGTCACTGCACATTGAACACAAACTGTAGAGATGATACAGGTCATACAACTTGTGTGTATGTTGTCACCTGGCCAGGAGTGCTAGTAAATTAATGATGCACAAAACACCGCACCATGAATTCACAAGTACACCTGGGCAGGTGATTATTGTATTGGAGTGTATAAAAAAAAGAGTGCACTCGGTACAGGTATCCAAACAGGTTTTTTTATTAACATACACACAAGAAAATTTTGCCATTCCACACGTCCTACATCAGAGATAAAGTAGGCCGCAAATTGGTCCCTCATTTGGCCAACTTCAACTGATGACCTGAGAGGGTGCTGAGTGAATTCAGGCAATGGGTTTGCAGCTGGTTCTTCAAGTTCAAAGTTAGGGTGCTCTTTAGACATAACAAATTATGAAGAACCACACACGCCTTCACCACATCATCCACTGTTTCCAGTTTTAGATTAATGGCTGTGCTGAGAATGCAACATCTGGAGACAAGAATACCAAAAGTACACTATACAGTTCTTCGGGCCCTGGTCAATCTATAATTAAAGATTTTTTTGGTGTGTTCCAAGTCCCGACTGGAGTATGGTTTCAGCAGGTTTTGGCACATTTGAAAGGCCTCATCCCCAACCATTACAAATGGCTGTGGCGGACCTTCGGTGTGGGGCAGAGCCCGTGGTATGGGGAAATTAAAATGGTTGCTGTACAACCTACGGCCCATGTCAGAGTTCTTAAAAGCCTGTAAGTAGTGTTGAGCATTCCGATACCGCAAATATCGGGTATCGGCCGATATTCGCGGTATCGGAATTCCGATACTGAGTTCCGATACTTTTAGCATATCTAATACCGGAATCGAAAGTTCCCATAATGCTATGAGCCAGTTTGATTTTATTCAGCCAATGAGGAATCCTCAGAAGTGTGGGCACATCCTGTTAGGCATGTTAACTAATGGCATGGCTGTGATTGGCTGCTGTAATGATGTCATGATGCACTATAAAAGCCGCCGCTGCCGCCATTTAGGGTTCACTCTGCCATTTAGGGATCAGTTAGGGACAGGCTGCTGTTCAAGACTGAGGGACAGTTAAAGATAGCGATTTTCAAAATAATATTGTGCTTTACCCAGGCTACATTATCAATCACTGTAGCTTTCTTTTGCCTTGCAGCACTGTTCACAGCTGTCTGCAAGGTCTGTGTGAGTGCAGCTCACGCTGTGCAGTGTGTCCTGCAGCCACCTCTGGTTGTAGGCCGCTCAGCGTGCGTCACTGCCTCATACATGTTTTTCTTTTATTGCTGCTCATTTTTCATTAATTCTCCTATTGGTGTGCATCCATCCGTATCTATATACATTGGTTGCAAACACTATAGGAGTAGACAGCGGAGCCTTTCTGCAGCCTTTCAGTGCTAGTGCCCAGTTCTCTGCACTGTTCATGGCTGTCTGAGAGGTCTCTGTGTGTGAGTGCAGCTCACGTTGTAGTGTGTTCTGCAGCCACCTCTGGTTGTAGTCCGCTCAGCGTGCGTCACTGCCTCATACATAGTCCTTTTTTTGTTTTATTGCAGCTCATTATTCCAGATTTCTTTCTCCTTTTAGTGTGCTTCCATCCGTATCCATCTACATTGGTTGGTTGCAAACACTATATAGGAGTAGATAGAGGAGCCTTTTTGCTGGCTTGTGCCCTGCAGCCGCAGCCAGATTAGTATTAGCCTATTTTTTGGAGCCTCATCTATTGCATTGTAGGTTACCTTCCTGCATTGTAATAGCTCCAAAAAGTTTGTGATACTATCGCTTTCACATCTTTGGTCACATCCTTTTTGTTTTTTTGAAAAAAACCACGTAAATAAAGTTCACCAAACACTCCACTTGTTGTGTAGGCCACACTAGCTCATATTAAAGTGTAGTCCACACACTTTATAAAATTAGTGTTTCTTATACCTGTTAGCAGCTGTTCAGGAATAAGCACACTAAGCCCCCCCTTTGTACTTTTCTGTCTATCTTTATCAGTCTACCAAGATGAAGAAGGCAGGGAGTAAGGCACGCGGTTGTGGGCGTGGAGTTTCAGCAGGGAGAGGACGTGGGGATTCTGTGCCTGCTGCGGGCATCAGTGACTCAGCATCACCCAGTTTTACCAGGCAACAGTCTTTTATGCGCAGCTTTGTAGGACCTCGCCGTACCCCACTGCTGCAGGACGAACAAATTGAAGCCGTTGTCGGATGGATGGCAGCTAACGCATCGACTTCAATGACTTCCACATCCTCTCAGGGCCAGAGCAAGGAAGAGCAACATCTGTCTCTTCATCACCTGCTAAATTGCCCAGGCAGTCAGAGAGCTTGTACAGGAGCCATCTCATTCGCTACTTCTGTTCTCTGAATCTGTTGGTTTGGAAAGAGGGGGCCAGCCAAGCAGCATTCTAAAATGTGAAGAAGAGGGAGTATGCAGTGATGCGCAACTGCTTTGTCCCTCTGAATCTGAAGAGGTGGGTGGGCCAGTGCCTATGGTCAGCACACCTCAGAACGCATCAGATGATGAGACTCAGGTGCCACTTTCTGGTGCGTACGGTGCTGGCGAGACTAAACAGGAGAAGCAGGTGTTTGAAGAGGGGAGTGTAGATGATGAGGTCCTTGACCCATCATGGCGTGAGGAACTGGAAGGTGGTGGGAGCAGCTCTGAGGAAGAGATTCCCCGAACGGCCAAAACAGGAGGGAGAGGGAGGGGGCAGACTTGGTTGCCTGTAGCCTCCACTTCGGCACCCGTTAGAAGCATTCCTCTTCCAAAACCCAAAAACCCAGGACTTGCAGTGCATGGTCCTTTTCTGACACAGTTGCAGATGACATTTGCTTTGTCAAATGCAAGCTGTGTAATCAGAAAGTCAAAAGAGGGAAAAGTGTCAGCAACCTGAATACCACAAATATGTGGAAACATGTGCGGACCAAGCACGTGGTGGAGTTACAAAGATACACTGAAGATGTAGACCAACCTACAGCACCACCTACCACCTCTTCAGCTTGTGTTGTAGCCTCTTCCTCCATCTCAAACACAGCTGGTTCGGCTTCCTCACAGGATCGCCATGGAAGAACCTCTGGCACTGTTGTCCAGAGACCCAGTGACATTCCATCCACAGCACCACGTTCCCTGTCATCCTCACACTCCCAGGCCACTCGGCAGCCATCGGTAGCACAGGCATGAGAGAAAAGGCGGCCGTACTCGGCAAACCATCCCCGAGCACAGTCTCTGAATGCTGGCATTGCCAAACTACTGGCCCTCGAAATGCTCTCATTCAGGCTGGTGGAGACTGACACCTTCCGTAACTTCATGGCATTGGCAGTCCCACAATACACCGTGCCCAGCCACTTTTATTTCAGCAGGCAAGCCATCCCTGCCCTGCAAAAGCATGTGGAGGGAAAAATTAAACATGCGCTACTAAACGCCGTCAGTAGCAAGGTCCACCTGACCACCGATGCGTGGACCAGTAACCATGGACAGGGACGATACCTTTCCCTCACTGCCCATTGGGTCAATGTTGTGATGCCGGGTACAGATCTTGAGAGTGGCGCTGTACGTGTTCTGCCAACTCCAAGGATTGCAGGAATCCAGTCTGTAAACATTGACTCCTCCTCATACTCCAGTTCCTCAGAATCAGCGCTGCAGGAGCATGTTACGACCGATATGAGCACAGCCGTGGCCAAACGTCAACAGGCCATACTGAAATTAATTTCTTTGGAGAATCGAAGCCACACAGTGCAGGAGCTCTGCAATGCCATCAAGCAGGAGAGTGATGCGTGGTTTGTGCCAGCGAATCTCCAGCAAGGCTTGGTAGTGTGTGACAATGGCCGAAATCTGGTGGCAGCTCTGGGCCTTGGCAACCTCACTCACATCTCATGTCTGGCACATGTGCTCAACTTGGTCGTGCAGAGCTTTCTGAGGGACTATCCGGATCTTGATGCACTGCTGCACAAGGTCCGCATAGAGTGCGCTCACTTGCAGCGTTCCAGCATGGCATGATCGCGCACTGCAGCTCTGCAGCGCCGATTCCGCCTTCCTGAACATCGCATCACATGTGACCTACCCACTAGGTGGAATTCAACGTTACATATGTTGGAGCGGTTGTGTGAGCAGCAGGCAGGAGTAATGGAGTACCAGCTGCATCAGGCGCAATCAAGTCGCACTGTGCGCCGGTCACACTTCAACACCACTGAGTGGGCCTCTATGAAGGACATCTGCCTCGTTTTGCGTGCCTTCGATGATTCCACGCGGATGGCGAGTGCAGATGATGCACTAGTCAGCATGACTGTCCCCCTTATCTGCCTGCTTCAAAAAACACTGCAAGCACTAAGGGAGGAGGTTTGGGAAGAGGTGGAGGATGCGGAGTCACAAATGCCATTTGCTTTTGGACAGTCTGCGCAACGTGGTTCCTCACAAAGGCCTAGGCAGGGGACACTTTGTGAGGAGGATGAGGAGGAGTCAATGGAGGAGGAAGACATCTCTCTAGAGGAGGGAGGTACACAATGCTCTAGTAGTCAGTATGTACAGCGAGGGTGGGGTGATGCACAGCAGGCAGAGATGACGCCTCAAGCAGGGGACAGCGTTTCTTGGGCAGTTGGGAGTCTGCAGCACATGGTTGATTTCATGCTGCAGTGCCTGAGAAACGACCGCCGCATCGCCCACATTCTCAACACTGCTGATTATTGGGTGTACACCCTCCTAGATCCTCGCTACCGGGACAACTTACAAAGCCTCATAACACCGTTGAACCGGGAGCGTAAAATGCGGGAGTACCAAGACACACTGGTGCATTCCATCATGTTCTCCATTCCACCCGAGAGCAGTGCTGCTAGTGCTTTACAAAGCAGCTCTGTGCGTCGAGGCAGTGGAGGAAGCTCTGCACAAAGAGGGAGCAGAGGCAGCGCCTCAGCACAAGGCAAGACCAGTATGGCCCAAATGTGGCAAAGTTTTGTGTGCCCGCCACAAATGTCTACACCATCACAGACGGCTCCAGTCAGCAGGAGGCAACGTTTCTGTCAGATGGTGACAGACTACATGTCTTGCCCTGTCAGTGTACTCCCAGACGGCTCTTCCCCCTTCAAGTTTTGGTTCTCTAAGCTGGATGCATGGCCGCCAGAGCTTAGCCAGTATGCATTGGAGGTGCTGGCTTGCCCTGCTGCTAGTGTATTATCGGAACGCGTCTTTAGTGCCGCAGGTGGTGTACTAACCGACCGTCGCACACGACTATCCTCTGATAACGTTGACCAGCCTAGTTTTCTGAAAATGAACAAGGCCTGGATCTCGCCGGAATTTGCCAATCCTCTTCCAGAATAAATAATTGGTTGGCAACAGTATCCAGGTCTCCTGTTGTGTTCATGTTTCTACCACCTGAACTGTAATCCCTGGGCTCCAACACCACCAGTTGTTGCTCAGAAGTGCCGTCTGCACAGAGAAAAACACTAGCTCCTGTGTTAGTGGGGTTCAGTAAGGCCAGCTGCTCCCCTGCTGTGTGTACGGCAATATCTCCTGCTCCCTCCACATTCAAACTACATCACATTTTACACTTACTCCAAGTAGGCCTCAGCCTACTCCTTGATTGACCCTGGGCTCCAACACTGCCAGTTGTTGCTCAGAAGTGCTGTCTGCACAGAAAAAAACACTAGCTCCTGTGTTAGTGGGGTTCAGTAACGTCAGCTGCTCCCCTGCTGTGTGTACGGCAATATCTCCTGCTCCCTCCACATTCAAACTACATCACATTTTACACTTGCTCCAAGTAGGCCTCAGCCTACACCCTGATTGATCCTGGGCTCCAACATCGCCAGTTGTTGCTCAGAAGTGCCGTCTGCACAGAGAAAAACACATGCTCCAGTGATAGTGGGGTTCAGTAATGCCAGCTGCTCCCCTGCTGTGTGTCCGGCAAAGTCTCCTGCTGCCTCCACATTCAAACTACATCAGATATAAAACTTGCTCCAAGTAGGCCTCAGCCTACTCCATGATTGACACTGGGCTCCAACACTGCCAGTTGTTGCTCAGAAGTGCCGTCTGCACAGAGAAAAACACTAGCTCCTGTGTTAGTGGGGTTCAGTAACGCCAGCTGCTCCCCTGCTGTGTGTCCAGCAATATCTCCTGCTCCCTCCACAAACTACATCACATTTTACACTTGCTCCAAGTAGGCCTCAGCCTACACCATGATTGATCCTGGGCTCCAACACCGCCAGTTGTTGCTCAGAAGTGCCGTCTGCACAGAAAAAAACACTAGCTCCTGTGTTAGCGTGGTTCAGTAATGCCAGCTGCTCCCCTGCTGTGTGTACGGCAATATCTTCTGCTCCCTCCAAAATCACACTACATCAGATTTTAAACTTGCTCCAAGTAGGCCTCAGCCTACTCCATGATTGACACTGGGCTCCAACACTGCCAGTTGTTGCTCAGAAGTGCCGTCTGCACAGAGAAAAACACTAGCTCCTGTGTTAGTGGGGTTCAGTAACGTCAGCTGCTCCCCTGCTGTGTGTCCGGCAATATCTCCTGCTCCCTCCACATTCAAACTACATCACATTTTACACTTGCTCCAAGTAGGCCTCAGCCTACTCCTTAATTAACCCTGGGCTCCAACACCGCCAGTTGTTGCTCAGAAGTACAATCTGCACAGAAAAAAACACTAGCTCCTGTGTTAGTGGGGTTCAGTAACGTCAGCTGCTCCCGTGCTGTGTGACCAGCAATATCTCCTGCTCCCTCCACATTCAAACTTCATCACATTTTACACTTGCTCCAAGTAGGCCTCAGCCTATACCATGATTGATCCTGGGTTCCAACACTGCCAGTTGTTGCACAGAAGTGCCGTCTGCACAGAGAAAAACACTAGCTCCTGTGTTAGTGGGGTTCGGTAACGCCAGCTGCTCCCCTGCTGTGTGTACGGCAATATCTCCTGCTCCCTCCACATTCAAACTACATCACATTTTACACTTGCTCCAAGTAGGCCTCAGCCTACTCCTTGATTGACCCTGGGCTCCAACACTGCCAGTTGTTGCTCAGAAGTGCCGTCTGCACAGAAAAAAACACTAGCTCCTGTTTTAGTGGGGTTCAGTAACGTCAGCTGCTCCCCTGCTGTGTGTCCGGCAATATCTCCTGCTCCCTCCACATTCAAACTACATCACATTTTACACTTGCTCCAAATAGGCCTCAGCCTACACCATGATTGATCCTGGGCTCCAACACTGCCAGTTGTTGCTCAGAAGTGCCGTCTGCACAGAGAAAAACACTAGCTCCTGTGTTAGTGGGGTTCAGTAACACTAGCTGCTCCCCTGCTGTGTGTCTGGCCAATATCTCCTGCTCCCTCCACATTCAAACTACATCACATTTTACACTTGCTCCAAGTAGGCCTCAGCCTACTCCATGATTGACCCTGGGCTCCAACACTGCCAGTTGCTGCTCAGAAGTGCCGCCTGCACAGAGAAAAACACATGCTCCAGTGTTAGTGGGGTTCAGTAATGCCAGCTGCTCCCCTGCTGTGTGTCCGGCAAAGTCTCCTGCTGCCTCCACATTCAAACTACATCAGATATAAAACTTGCTCCAAGTAGGCCTCAGCCTACTCCATGATTGACCCTGGGCTCCAACACTGCCAGTTGCTGCTCAGAAGTGCCGTCTACACAGAGAAAAACACATGCTCCAGTGTTAGTGGGGTTCAGTAATGCCAGCTTCTCCCCTGCTGTGTGTCCAGCAATGTCTACTGCTGCCTCCACATTCACACTACTACTGATTTCAAACTTGCTCCAAATAGGCCTCTGGCTCCACTCTGTCTCTAGTATTTACCCTGGCCTCCAACACCGCCAGTTGCTGCTCAGAAGTGCCGTCTTCACAATCAACACTTGTTCCTGTGTTACTGGGGTTCAGTAACGTCATCTGATCCCCTGATGTGTGTCCGGCAATGTCTCCTGCTCTGTCCACATTCCCTCTACTAGCGCCACCAAACACCCACAGCATCACACAGCTGAATAACACTTCCTCTCAGCCATAAGTCTGCAGCATTGTCCCACTCCTGCCTCCTGGGACCCTGCTCCACTGCAGTCACCACCCACAGTAAGCAATAAGACGCACTGATTATAAGAAGCACCACTATTTATTAAAAAATGTTTTTTTATTTTTCTCCCGAAAATTTGGGGTGCGTCTTATAATCCAGTGAGTCTTATAATCTGCAAAATACAATAAGTGAGTAAAATAAAAGAAATTGTGTAAAAGTGCCAAAAAAATAAATGTGGCATAAAAAACCCAACATATAATTCCTGTTTTTTGTTCATTCTTCCACCCAAAAATCGGAATGGATAACGATCAAAAAATGTCATGTGCCTGAAAATGGCATCAATATAAACATCAACTCATCCTGCGAAAAACAAGCCCTAATAAGACTCTGTTGGCAGAAATATGAAAAAATTATAACTTTCAAAACACGGCGATGCAAAAACTAGTTTTTGCAAAAAAAAAGGGTCTTTTACTGTAGTGTGTGACAGCAGCCAAACATGAAAACCGTTATAAATCTGGTGTATTGCTGTAATTGCACCAATCCGAAGAATAAAGTTGTCTAATCACTTATACCGCACAAGGAAAGGCATTAAAAAAAATAAAACAAATCCTTCACCTGCTGTTGATTTTTTTCTTTCCACCTCCCAAAGATCGCATTAAGGCTCGGTGCACATTTATCCTGCGCTGAGCGCTTACACCGGGTCTTCCGTGTAAATCTCTGAAAAACGTGATTCAGATGGAGCCTCCGACGGAAGATTCCCTATAATGAGGCACTGTGGATGTGGTCCGGCCTATGATACAGTGGTGTACGTCTTTTTAGGCATGCATAAAAGTGCAGTTGGCCACAGTTTTGTGCACCTCTGAAAAGAAGGACACCGCCAAACAGAGGCCAGAGTAACTCTGCTGCCTCATTCTAGTCAATGGGTCTCTCGGGGGTTTCATCTGAATAACGTAATTCAAAGATTTAGATGGAAACCCCAATATAAGTGTGCAGTATAGAGCGCTGGATAAATGTGATCCCAAACGTTATGTAAAATGTTCCCAATAAAAGCTTCAAATCAATCCACTCAGGGGTGTCATCTGTTAGCATAAATATAGGGGGTTTTCACGTTTCTGTTAGTACAAAGCTCTCCCCCAAAATAAATCTAGCGAATTCTGCATTCCCAAATTCAAATGCCCCCTCCCTTCTGAGCCCCACATTATGTCTAAACCACATTTAGCGTTCATATATTTGTCATTTCTATAGCGATGAGAGCCCGCATAATAATAATAATAATAATAATCTTTATTTTTATATAGCGCTAACAAATTCCGCAGCGCTTTACAGTTTTGCACACATTAGCATCACTGTCCCTGATGGGGCTCACAATCTAAATTCCCTATCAGTATGTATTTACAGGCGCATGTCTCCAGAAGCATGAGCTGGGCATAATGTACAGGGGACTACAGCGTACTGGGCACTACTATGTCCAGACTCTACAATAGCTGATTTGCAATTTTCGCTCAGCAACATCCACTGCTGCTCATTTCTGGAAAACACCCAGCAGAAATTGTTGGATAAATTTTGGTGCCATTTATACTCTTTCACCCTTGTAAAACGGAAAAATCTGGGACTAAAATAAAATTTTCGTGGTAAAAATGTAATTATTTTTTCTTTACTGGCCAATGGTATAAAATTCTGTGACACACCCATGGTATAAATATAATCACTGCACCATTAGATGAATTCATTGAGAGATATCATTTGTAAAATGGGTTCACTTATGGTAGGGGGGAGTCTGCTGTTCTGGCACCTCAGTGGCTCTCCCAGTGGGTCATGGGTGCAAACTATAATAGTAAAATCTGCACTATAATTTGGCGCACCTTCCCTTTTGCGCTTTGCACTGTGCCTGAAAAATATTTCCCAAATACATGAAGGCTATTGGCGTACTAAGGAGATATTACACAACAAACTGAGAGGTCCATTTTTTCCTATTAGCCCTTTTTTAGTGGTGAAAATGTAAAAATGTAAAATGTAATTATCCTTTCTTCACCACCCAAAACTATACATTTCTGTGAGTCACATGTGGTGTCAACATTCTTACTGCACCCCTAGATGAATTCATTGAGAGGTAAGATTTGTAAAATTATATCATTTACGGGGGGTTTTACTGCTCTGACACCTCGGGGTCTCTGCCAATGTGACATGGCACCTGCAAGCCGTTCCAACATAATTGTAGGGTGCACTTTCTCCTGTTACCCTTGTGAAAATGCAAAATCTGGAGCTAGAAACATTTTTTTGTGGGAAAGATGTGAATTTTTAATTTTCACAGATCTACGTTGCAAACTTCTGAAAAGCACCTGGAGGTTCAAAGGGCTCAGCACACATCTAGATACATTCCTTGAGGAGTCTAGCTTCCAAAATTAGTGGGTGGGTGGTTTCCACTGTTTAGGCACATCAAGGGGTCTACAAACGTGACGTGGCATCCGCTAACTATTCCATCCAATTTTGCATTCAAAAAGTTAAGCGGTGCTCCTTCCTTTCTGAGCCCTGCTGTGCACCCAAACAGTAGTTTTCCCTTATATAAGGCGTATTGGCGTGCCCAGGAGAAACTGCACAACAAATTTTGTGGTCCATTTTCTCCTGTTACCCTTGTGAAAATAAAAAAATGTGGGGAAAAAAAGTTAAATGTTCCGAGGGCATTATACTGTATAGATACCTATGGGGAGTGCACTCTACTATATGGAGTATTTTATATTTTTAGTAATAGCGTGGTCATCTGCTGAGGTTCTACGGGAGTTTAATGAGGAGTGCATTAAACTATGTGGAGGCCTATGGGGAGTGCATTATACTGTATAGAGGTCTATGGGGAGTGCACTATAATATATGGAGTATTTTATACTTTTAGTAACAGTGCGGTCATCTGCTGAGGTTCTACGGGAGTTTAATGGGGAGTGCATTAAGCTATATGAAGGCTTATGGGGAGTGCATTATACTGTATGGAGACCTATGGGGAGTGTATTGGAGAGACCTATGGCAAGTGCATTATACTGTATGGAGGCCTATGGGGAGTGCATTATATGGTTTAGAAGTCAATGGGGAGTGCATTATACCTTATGGAGACCTATGGGGAGTGCATTAAACTATATGGAGGCTTATGGGGAGTGCATCACACTGTACGGAGGCCTATGGAGAGTGCATTATACGATATGGAGACCTATGGAGAGGGCATTATACTGTATAGATCCCTATGGGGAGTTCACTCTACTATATGGAGTATTTTATATTTTTAGTAATAGCATGGTTATCTGCTGAGGTTCTACGGGAGTTTAATGAGGAGTGCATTAAACTATATAGAGGCCTATGGGGTGTGCATTATACTGTATGGAGACCTATGGGGAGTGCATTATATGGTATAGTGGCCTATGGGGAGTGCACTATACTATATGGAGTATTTTATTTTTTTAGTGCTGCTGAGGTTCTACAGGCTTATGGGGAGTACATTATATTGTATGAAGACCTATGGGGAGTGCATTATATGGTATAGATGCCTATGGCGAGTGCATTATACTGTATGGAGGCCTATGGTGAGTGCATTATATGGTTTAGAGGCCTATTGGGAGTGCATTATATGGTATGGAAGCCTATGGGAAGTGCATTATACTATATGGAGTATTTTATATTTTAGTAACAGTGCGGGCATCTGCAGAGGTTCTCCTACATCCACTATTAGGACTTATACTCCTCTGCGAGGAAACAGACGACTGCAGTCTGTTAAAAAAACGGATTTCACTGTGACCAATGTTAATGTATGATCATCTGCAATTTTTTTATCAGCCAAAATCAGACAGAAAAAAAGGAGCATGCTGCGATTATTCTCATATCTTGGACGAGAGTCGCCATTGCAAGTCAATGGGAGCGAGAAAAAAAAATCACCTTTCATTCTGACCATGCGAGTGCCGTCCAATTTTTATACACCAATGTCCTTTGAAAACCCGGCAATTCATCTGCCACATACAGTAAAATCACAGCGTGACCCAACAGAAGAGGATAGAATAATACATAGATACACATAGAATAGATAGATATAAAGAGGTAAGTGACATATATAATTAGTACAGTGCTTGTGCAGCTTACTGTACAAGCATTATATTAGTGAATAAATTACTTTCTGAAAATAATGGTGTGGGATCCCCCAAAATTTTATTAACCAGCAGAGGGAAAACAGACAGCTGGGGACTGATGTTTACAGTCTGGGAAGGGGGTAATACACATGGAACTTCCCAAGCTATTAATAATAATAATGATAATTTTATTTCTATAGCGCCGACATATTCCGCAGCACTTTCAGAGGGGACTTGTACAGACGATAGACATTACAGCATAACAATAATCACATAGATTATAACAGATACCAAGAGGAATGAGGGCCCTGCTCGCAAGCTTACAATCTATGAGAAAAAAAGGTAGACATGAAAGGTGGGTGGTAACAGTTGCCTTCATTATTCTGACCAGCCAGAGGCGTATCCAGGGGGGGCAGCCAGGGCATTTGCCCCGGGCGCAGCCGACAGAGGCAGGGGTGGGATTCAGCGGGTTCTCCCCGGTTCGGTGGAACCGGTTGTTAAAAAAGCAGCCGGTTCCCCGATCTGGGGAGAGTCACAGCCGCGAGCCGGTACTTTGATGTTCCTGCAGCAGCCGGCAAGGAGCAGGAGCAGAGGAGGACTCTTGCTCTGCTTCCTAGTCCCGCCCGCCGCGCCGTATACCGCGCACTGATACGTGCAGCCGGCCAGCCACAGGCACTGATGGGGACTGAGCACACCCCGCTGGACCCCAGCGGCCCCCGCGCACTGATACTAACCAGGACGAACCGCGCGCCGCTACCCAGTGTGAGCTGCGCGTGGTCTGCGGCCTGCCTTCCTAGTCACCCCAGGCCCGGCCTGCCATCTTCATCATCCTGGACTGGTCACACCGGTGCTGCTGTGTCAGGTCAGTATGTGCTGCTGCTGCCTAATGGGGACCTGCTGTGCTGCCTAATGGGGACATGTGCTGGCTGCATATTGGGGACCTGTCCTGCCTAATGGGGACATGTGCTGCCTAATGGGGACGTGTGCTGCCTAATGGGGACGTGTGCTGCCTAATGGGGACGTGTGCTGCCTAATGGGGACATGTGCTGCCTAATGGGGACGTGTGCTGCCTAATGGGGACGTGTGCTGCATATTGGGGACATGTGCTGCATATTGGGGACATGTGCTGCCTATTGGGGACGTGTGCTGCCTATTGGGGATGTGTGCTGCCTAATGGGGACATGTGCTGCATATTGGGGACCTGTCCTGCGTAATGGGGATGTGTGCTGCCTATTGGGGACCTGTGCTGCATATTGGGGACCTGTGCTGCCTATTGGGGACCTGTGCTGCCTACTGAGGACCTGTGCTGCCTACTGGGGACCTGTGCTGCCTACTGGGGACGTGTGCTGCCTAATTGGGACGTGTGCTGCCTAATGTGGACCTGTGCTGCATATTGGGGACGTGTGCTGCATATTGGGGACGTGTGCTGCATATTGGGGACGTGTGCTGCTTATTGGGGACGTGTGCTGCTTATTGGGGACGTGTGCTGCCTAATGGGGACCTGCTGTGCTGCCTAATGGGGACATGTGCTGGCTGCATATTGGGGACCTGTCCTGCCTAATGGGGACATGTGCTGCCTAATGGGGACGTGTGCTGCCTAATGGGGATGTGTGCTGCCTAATGGGGACGTGTGCTGCATATTGGGGACGTGTGCTGCCTAATGGGGACGTGTGCTGCCTAATGGGGACATGTGCTGCATATTGGGGACATGTGCTGCCTATTGGGGACGTGTGCTGCCTATTGGGGATGTGTGCTGCCTAATGGGGACGTGTGCTGCATATTGGGGACCTGTCCTGCGTAATGGGGATGTGTGCTGCCTATTGGGGACCTGTGCTGCATATTGGGGACCTGTGCTGCCTAATGGGGACGTGTGCTGCCTATTGGGGACGTGTGCTGCCTATTGGGGACCTGTGCTGCCTACTGAGGACCTGTGCTGCCTAATGGGGACGTGTGCTGCCTAATTGGGACGTGTGCTGCCTAATGTGGACCTGTGCTGCATATTGGGGACGTGTGCTGCATATTGGGGACGTGTGCTGCTTATTGGGGACGTGTGCTGCCTGATGGGGACATGTGCTGCCTGATGGGGACATGTGCTGCATATTGGGGACCTGTGCTGCATATTGGGGACCTGTGCTGCCTAATGGGGATGTGTGCTGCCTAATGGGGACCTGTGCTGCATACTGGGGACCTGTGCTGTCTAATGGGGACGTGTGCTGCATATTGGTGACCTGTGCTGCCTAATGGGGACGTGTGCTGCCTAATGGGGACGTGTGCTGCCTAATGGGGACGTGTGCTGCCTAATGGGGACGTGTGCTGCATATTGGGGACCTGTGCTGCATATTGGGGACCTGTGCTGCATATTGAGGACCTGTGCTGCCTAATGGGGACCTGTGCTGCATATTGGTGACCTGTGCTGCCTATTGGGGACGTGTGCTGCCTAATGGGGATGTGTGCTGCATATTGGGGACCTGCGATGCCTAATGGGGACCTGCGATGCCTAATGGGGACCTGTGCTGCCTAATGGGGACCTGTGCTGCCTATTGGGGACCTGTGCTGCCTATTGGGGACCTGTGCTGCCTTTTGGGGACCTGTGCTGCCTTTTGGGGACCTGTGCTGCCTTTTGGGGACCTCTGCTGCCTATAGGGAACAATGCTGCCTATTGGGGACCTGTGCCTGCTTATTGGGGACCTGTGCTGCCTATTAGGGACCTATGCTGCCTATAGGGACCTGGGCTGCCTATAGGGACCTGGGCTGTCTTTTAGGGACCTGTGCTGCCTATTGGGGACCTGTGCTGCCTTTTTGGGACCTGTGCACTGTTCTGATCTCATTCCAATGTATTATTTTTTTTAACTGTTTGACTGCGCCCCTACTTGTATATGTTTGAGGAAAAGGTGCGTGTAAATGGGTGTGGCTTTCCTACCCACAAACACAGAACCTGTTGTTAAAAATTTGAATCCCACCACTGGACAGAGGGGCGCCATCGGGCCTCCTAATGCGGCGGTCCAGGGAGGAGGCTACCAGTCAAACTGACAGCCGGCTCAGAGAAAGTGCTGCGCGTCGGTCGGTGACTCGGTGTACAAGCGTCAGACGCTAGTACACGTGACTGACTCACTTGTTGCTGTAAACTCTGACCACCGCCGGGCGCCGGCACTTCTGCATAAATGAAGCGCCAGCAGCGTGATCAGGTCACATGATCACGCTGCTGACGTCACACGCCGGCTCTACACAGGCGAAGACACAGGGCACAGGCAGCGTTGCGGTTGGTGGTAAGTGCTCCAGCTCCAGACGGGGTAATGGAGCTGAAGACACCGAAGATCAATGGTGGAAATGTAAGGACATGCTCTGGGGGCTAGGAAGGGATGGTTGGGGTCGGGGACGCTATATGGAGTGCATGGGTGGATGGGTGCAGACAGATGCATGTGGTGTAGAAACATATGGGGAGAAGGGGACAGAAATCTGAGGACATTATAGGGGGGATACTTTATGTGAGGGGGGATTTGGAGTGAGGATGAGGGGGTACTTTATATGTGGGGTTATTTGGAGTGGGGATGAGGGGGTACTTTATGTATGGAGGGATTTGGAGTGGAGATGAGAGGGTACTTTATGTGCGGGGGATTTGGAGAGGGGATGAGGGGGGTACTTTTTGTGTGGGAGGTTTTGGAGTGGAGATGAGGGGGTACTTTATGTATGGGGGGATTTGGAGTGGAGATGACGGGGTACTTTTTGTGTGGGGAGATTTGGAGTGGAGATGAAGGGGTATTTTATGTGTGGGGAGATTTGGAGTGGAGATGAGGGGGTACTTTGTGGGGGGGATTTGGAGTGGAGATGAGGGGGTACTTTATGTGTGGGGGATTTGGAGTGGGGATTAGGGGGTACTTTTTGTGTGGGGGGATTTGGAGTGGGGATTAGGGGGTACTTTGTGTGGGGGGATTTGGAGTGGGGATGAGGGGGTACTTTAAGGATGTGGTTAATTTGGCGTGGGGATGGGGGTGCTTAATGTGTGTAGGGGGATTTTGAGTGGGGATTAGGGGGTAATTTATGTGTGGGGGATTTGGAGTGAGGATTAGGGGGTAATTTATGTGTGGGGGAATTTGGAGAGGGGATGAGGGGGTACTTTTTGTGTGGGGCGACTTGGAGTAGGGATGGGGGATTTATGTGTGGGGAGATTTGAGGACACAACGAATAGTATGTATGAATGAGGGCATGTATGAGGAAACAGTATGGAGATGGGTGCAGACAGTATGGGGAGCGAACGGGTAAATGTATGTGGACACTAGCGATGGGAAAAATGTATGGGGAGTGAGGGTGATGGGATATGTGCAGACACAGTATGGGGAGTCAGAGGTATGTGTGAGCAGACAGTATAGAGCAGTGATGGCGAACCTTTCTGAGACCGAGTGCCCAAACTGCAACCTAAAACCCAATTATTTATGACGAGTGCCAACACATGTCAAATGCCCCATCATTGTCCCCTTCATGTAGAAATATTCCCCATCATGATCCCCTTCATGCAGAAATAAGCCCCATCATGATCCCCTTCATGTAGAAATATGCCCCATCATGATCCCCTTCATGTAGAAATTGCCCATTCCACCACCTCCATCATTTCCTCCACCCCATCATTGTCCCTCTCCCCATCACTCCTATCACTGGCCCTCTCCCCATCACTGGCCTTCTCCCCATCACTGGCCCTCTCCTCATCAATGGCCCCCTCCCCATCGGCCATCTCCCCATCACTCTCATCATTGGCCCTCTCCACATCACTGACAAACACACACACACCACAGCAGCCACACTCGCCAAACACACACATCACAGCGGCCACACACACACCAGCGGCCACACTCACCTCTCTGCGCACCGTGTGAGAAGCAGGAAGTGCAGCTCCGGATCAGTGAGGCGAGGCCGCATGCCAGCTGAGAGGGCTCTGCGTGCCCTCTCTGGCACGCGTGCCATAGGTTCGCCATCACTGGTATAGAGAGTGAGGGGGTAAATATATGAGGAGACAGTATGGTGAACAGAGAGATGTTAGAGGAGACAGTATGAGGAGGGAGGAGAATAGTGTGAAGCGACAGTGTATTGCAGACATTTTTAATCAGGAGCATTATAATGACACTTCTATCTTTAAGGGGATCGTGTGGAGATTTGCTGCAGAAGACCGGAGAAGATGGAAGTCTGCAGAGACGAGATGTGGATGAGAAAACTCATCATGGGGTCAGGACAAGAAGAAGAAAAGAAGAACGACTCCAGAGACGACGTTATCTATAAGGTACCTGGATGTAAATATTATTCGTGATACTAATTCTCATGTTTTTATTTGTTAGGAACATTAAAGGGGTTCTCCAGGTTTGTGCTCAGTCTGCAGTCATTCTATGTGACTGCCGACATCTGAATTCTCACAGTGCTCACTGCACGCTGTCAGGATTTTCTCGTGCCAATAATTTACATACATGCGGTCACATGCATGCGGTTACATACATGCGGTCACATGCATGGCTTCACTCAATGAAAATGAACGGAGCGAGGCTGTGCACGTCTAGTCGGAATGTGGCCAGAAGTATATAAAGTCACATGTGCTGATATATGACCGTGTACTCTTGCCACCGGTATGGGAGAATCCTAAAAGTATGTAGAGCATTCGTTGTGAGAATTCAGAAGCTGCAATGTCAGGATTCAGCTCTGCAGGTTCCAGTAGTCATCACATGGACACTTCACTCATATGAGACTTTCATACTTATGGCCCTGTGACAATGAGCTTCTTTTCCTGCTTCTCTCAGTTTTTCACTGAACATTAGGAAGAGCAGCTTGTGGGTACAAGTGTGCAAATCGCATGCGTGTGGGGGGGGGGGGGGGGGCGCCGGACCGAATTCTTGCCCCGGGTGCCAGAAAGCCTAGATACACCTCTGTGACCAGCCATAATGTTAAGTGTGTGGGAACATGATGTGGGGAACCTGGTTATGGTAACACAGCTCACAGGGCCTGCAGCGCACACATCAGCAGTGCCCCCACGGCGGCCGACATAAGAGCTACAGAGGAGCTGAAGGACCTGTGATGATCAAATAGAATCATAGACTCATAGAATCGTAGAGTTGTAAGGGACCTCCTGGGCCATCTGGACCAACCCCCTGCTCAAAGCAGGATTCGCTAAATCATCCCAGTCAAATGTCTGTCCAGCCTCTGTTTGAAGACTTCCATTGAAGGAGAACTCACCACTTCTCATGGCAGCTTGTTCCACTCATTGATCACTCTGTCAAAAAGTTTTTTCTAATATCTAATCTGTATCTCCTCCCATTCAGTTTCATCCCATTGCTTCTAGTCTTTCCTTGTGCAAATGAGAATAAAGTTGATCCTTCTACAGTGTGACAGCCCTTTAGATATTTGTAGACAGCTATTAAGTCTCCTCTCAGTCTTCTCTTTTGCAAACTAAACATTCCCAAATCCTGCAACCTTTCCTCATAAGACAGGGTTTGCAGACCGGTCACCATTCTGGTCGCTCTTTTCTGAACTTGCTCCAGTTTGTTGATGTCTTTTTTAAAATGTGGTGCCCAAAGCAGGACACAATATTCCAGGTCTGACCAAAGAGGAGTAGAGGGAAATAATGACTTCACGTGATCTAGACTGTATGCTTCTGTTAATACATCCTAGAATTGCATTTGCCTTTTTTGCTGCTGCATCACACTGTTGACTCATATTCAGTCTGTGATCTATTAGTATACCCGTCTTTTTCACATGTGCTGTTGCTTAGCCCTATTCCTCCCATTCTGTATATGCTTTTTTCATTTTTATTGCCCAGATGTAGTACTTTGCATTTTTCCCTGTTAAAAACCATTCTGTTAGTTGCTGCCCACTTCTCTAGTTTATTTATATCTTTTTGAATCCTCTCTCTCTCTTCTCTAGTATTAGCTATCCCTCCTAACTTTGTGTCATCAGCAAATTTAATCAGTTTACCCTCAATTCCTTCATCTAAATCGTTGATAAAGATGTTGAACAATACAGGGCCCAGGACAGAGCCCTGTGGTACCCCACTTGAGACATTCTTCCAACTGGATGTGCAGCCATTTACGACCACTCTGGGTCCAATCACTAAGCCAGTTATGAATCCACCTAACAGTTGCCTTGTCCATTCCATACTTAGTCATTTTTTCAATAAGGATTGTATGAGATACTTTGTCAAATGCTTTGCTGATTTCAAGATATACTATATCTACAGCATTTCCTTGATCCACCCAATCAGTGATTCCGTCATAGAAGGAAATTAAGTTAGTCTGACATGACTTATTAGTTACAAACCCATGCTGACTCTGTTTAATCACTTCATTCTTATCCAGGTACTGACATACATGTTGTTTAATAATTTGTTCAAAGATCTTTCCTGGTATAGAAGTCAGACTCACCGGCCTATAGTTGCCTGGGTCCACCTTCTTCCCCTTTTTAAAGATAGGAACAACATTTGCTCTTCTCCAGTCTTCTGGGACTTCTCCTGTTCTCCAAGAATTTTCAAAGATTATGGAGAGGGGTTCAAAAATTTCTTCTGCTATCTCCTTCAGTACTCTGGGGTGTAATTCATCTGGACCTGGAGACTTGAATTAATTTAGGTTAGCTAAGTGTTTCCTCACTATCTTTCTGTTTATAGATATCCTGGATTCTTCTATTCCCTTAATAGGACAGTGAAGAACAGTTGATGTTACATTTCCTTTCTGAGAGAAAAAAGATGCAAAATAGGAATTTAAAAGTTCGGCCTTCTCAACATCCTGTCTTACCATTTCATCATTTTCATCCTGTAAAAATCCTATAGCATCTTTGACTTTTCTTTTACTTTTGACATATCCCCAAAATCTTTTATTATTGCTTTTGACATCTCTTTCAAGCCTCAATTCATTGTCAGCTTTAGATAATCTGATTTGTGCCCTGCAGGTTCTGCAGACAGAATTACATTCTTCTTTAGATATCTAACCTTGACATCTGAGTCTTCACAGGTCTTCCTCCTCTAGTTATCCAAAATTCTAAAATAGCATGGTCGCTACCTCCTAGGGTCCCAGCCACTTTTACCTCCTCAACCATTTCCTCCCTGTTTATAAGGATTAGATCCAAGGTAGCAGTTCCCCTTGTTTTCTCCCCTACCTTTTGGAAGATAAAGTTTTCAGCAAGAGAGGATAAGAAATTCCTTGACCTGTTAGTTTTGCCTGAGAGAGATTCCCAACAAATGCCTGGATAGTTGAAATCTCCCATGACAACTATGTCATATTTTTTGGAGAACTTGGCCATTTGATGCATAAAGAGTTCATCCATATCTTCAGCTTGCACAAGCGGCCTGTAGTAAATGCCTACAATGGTGTCCTTTCCATTGTTCTGTCCTTGTATTCTTACCCAAACAGTTTCCACAGAACTCCCAGTCTCTGAAGCTTCAATCTCTGTGCAGATATACACGTTTCTAACATACAATGCGACACCTCCTCCTCGTTTATCAAGTCTGTTTCTTGCAAATAAGTTGTTTCCTTCTAGTCTTGTATTCCAATCATGTGTATTGTCCCACCAAATTTCAGTGATTCCAATGACATATTTCTTTTCCTGTGTTAGTAGTTCCAATTCTCCTTGTTTGTTGCCCATGCTTTGTGCATCAGTATAGAAACATTTTAGTTTGTGATTGGTTTCTCTTTCTCCAATATTTTTATTAATTAGATTCTTTTGTCTTTGTTCTTCCTTACCACTTCTAATAGCAGAGTTCTCAATAGCATTTGTCAGGTGTATGGCTTTTCTGGTCTTTTGCTTCCCTTCCCATGTTGTTCTAGTTTAAAGCTCTCCTTACAAGTGTAGCAAGGTGACTTCCAAATACATGTTTTCCAGTCTTCGTAAGGTGCACCCCATCTCTAGCAAGTAGTCCATCGTAAAGGTAATTCACTCCGTGATCCATAAATCCAAATCATTGCTGACGGCACCATCGATGTAGCCAGTTGTTCACCTGCAGAATCTTATTCCACCTGCTTGTTCCATGGCCATCCACTGGGAGGATGGAAGAGAAGACCACCTGCGCTCCCAGTTCTTTCACTTTCTTGCCTAAGTCTTCAAAGTCTCTGCAGATGATTTCCAGGTCGTTTCTTGCGGTGTCATTTGTCCCCACATGTAGTAGCAGGAATGGGTAGTCATCTGTAGGTCTGAAGAGTCCTGATATCCTGTCAGACAAATCTTTAATTTTTGCACCTGGAAGACAGCACATTTCTCTTGAAGTTATATCCGGTCTGAAGATAGCGGCCTCTGTTCCTCTCAACAGGGAATCCCCCATGACCACCACTCTCCGTTTCTTCTTCACAACATTTTTCTTTCTCCATCCAGGAGGACTCTGAAGGCATACAAGGTTGCTGTTTGTGGGCAAAGTCTTATCCTGATGTATTTCTTCGGCTGGAGTCACACTAACCTGCGCAAAATACGGTCCGTAATTTACATGCGTAATACAGATGAATGACCCCTAAATAGTGCTCCGTAGGTCATCCGTAAGCCAGGTGAGGTCGCGTATTTTGCGCATGTCTGCATCCGTATGTAATCCGTGTGGCATCCGTATGCAATCCGTATGGCGAGATTTTCTCGCAGCCTTGCAAAATGGACATTTAACGGTTTTGAGGCCTGCAAACAATTTAAATCATTAGCCTGCACCCTATTTATACACTCTGAAACAGGTGGCTGCCTCCATTCTGTCCATTTGTGACCTTGCTTTCACGAGGTGTGTTGGTGTTCTTTGTGCAACATGGCAGAGGGTCTGAGATTCAATACAACTGAGCAGGTTCTCTTTACCTGGCTTTTGTCACGGCGCTTTGGGCAACCATACCCAGTGATAGTGGATCCGCGGAGGAGGAGACGCATGTGGGTACATCCACTTTTGAGGCAACGACTCACAAGAGGTCATTTTCACCGCCTCTATTCTTCTCTGCGGGAGCATCCGGAGAAATTTTACCAGTACTGTCGCATGAGCATTTCCACATTTGATCGACTCTTGGAGACAGTGCGCCCTGGGATAACCTTTCAGGACACAAGGATGCACAAAGCGATATCTGCAGAGGAGCGACTTCTACTCACAATACGGTATGTACTACACAACCACATTCTCTATGTTCATAATGTGTGTGCTAAATTATGTTTTTTGGCCTTCTTGGACAAAGTTTAATGCCCTCATCTTACTCCAAATATGATTCAACTGACACACCAGAATGTTAGATCTAATATGTCCTGCATATCACTTAGTCATTGTGCCACCAAATATGTGTGTGTTATTCTATCTCAATTCCTACCAAGCTTGGTCGGCATGTAACTGATTTTTTTGGACTTTAGGCATTCTAAACTTAACAATTTCTGTTGTTCTACAGCTTCCTGTCCACTGACCTGTCTTATGCCGCCCTCCACCATGAGTTTCTCATAGGAAAATCAACCATTTCAGGCATAGTGAGGTCTACATGTACAGAAATCTGGACAAGACTCCATCAAGTGGTCATGCCTGAGCCCAGGATGGAAGACTGGTTGAGGATATCAAGGGACTTTGAGGAGGACTGCCAGTTTCCAAATTGTATTGGGGCCCTGGATGGCAAACATATCAGGGTGCGTAAGCCGCCGAACTCTGGCTCCCTATTCTTCAATTATAAACAATACTTTTCTGTTGTATTGTTGGCTCTGGTAGACCCTCAATACAAGTTTATAATTGTTGACATTAGGGCCTATGGAAGGACGGGAGACTCTAGAGTCTTCAATACTTCCATAATGGCTCGGCGGCTACTCACCAACCAGTTGGATCTACCACCACCACGCCAGCTACCAGGCTCCCCTGAAGAATCAGTCCCTTATGTCCTTGTGGCAGATGAGGCCTTTCAGTTATCGCGCAATGTCATGAAGCCATATCCCCGGTGCAACCTTGACCACAGGCGCAGAATTTTTAACTTGCGACTATCACGTGCTAGGCGACTGGTGGAGTGTTCCTTTGGGATTCTTTGTGCCAAATGGCGGGTACTCCAGTCTGCCATTCAGTTGAGTGAGCAAAATGTGAATGAAGTTGTGAAAGCCTGTGTTGTTCTGCATAACTTCACCAGGATACATGATTGTTCCTCCTCTGATGGTGTTGTGCATAGGCCGGACAATGTGCGCAGGGTGAGACCACCTATGAACCCTCAACGTAGACCGCTCTCTGGCCTAAAAGTGCGTGATAATTTCACTAATTACTTTATCTCACCTGAGGGGGCAACTTCTTGGCAAGAGAATGCTGTGTCTATGTTATAATTTGTTTCTTTAATTGTGTCTAAATATATATTACTCCACCCCTTATGATTCTATGAGTGTTTCATTGCATTGGTTAGTGTATGTTAGTATGTTGTGAGGGATTGTGAAAAATCACACAGAGACGTTAACTAGAGTAGACAAATTTTTAGTTTTGTCTTTTTTTTTTTTGGTTTTGCTTAAAGGCAAACATAATATTGCCGTAAGAACATTTTGGCAATGGGCAAAATGACCCTTTGTGCCTTCTTAAACTTTTTTGAAAAGTAACATTACATAACAAAACACAAAAAAAGATTAGGCAATAACAACACTGCTGCATGACAAGATTAAACTAGATTTGCCAAAAAAAGGTGAGCTCCATCACCAAAATAAATGCTAAAAGATAACACTCACATTTCCTCATAATGCTTTCCAATCATAGAAAGATTCCACCATGACAGGCAAAGCTACCTCACGGCTTTCAGACAGATATTACCTGTCTGTAGAACAGAGAATATTTAACCATGCTATACTTGAAAGGATGAAAAAACAAAACTCACTTGTTAAGACATAGAGAGAGCGTGATATTCTGAATGCTGGTCGCCTTGAATAGTTTTACTACAGATTGCTACCAAAAAAGGTGACTACTTCACTAAGTCCAGCACGCCTTTCCTAGGCATTAGCAAGTGAGTAGTGTCTTTTCATCCTTTCATTTTACAGTATAGCGCGTTGAAATATTCTCTTTTGTACACACATGTAATATCTGTCTGAAAGGCGTGAGGTAGCCTTGCCTGTCATGATGGATTGTTTCATATGTTTGGAAAACATTGTTTAAAAAGGAGAATGTTAAATACTGTACAAAATGTTGGTGATGGAGAACACCTGTTTTTTCCTTTCTATTTGGAGCACCAGTTAAAACCCACTGGACATCTCCCGCCATCAGAATCATAAATCCTCATAGGTTGGGGAAGGGGAACGTGGAAGAACAGCCTGTGGGTGCTGCTGGACACTGTGGCCAACATCGCCCTGTGTGGGGCCATACTGTTGCCCATGATGCTGGAATTGTCCTGCCTCCTGGGACTGTTGGGGATACTGGCCAGAGTAATGATGATGGTGAGGGGCTTCTTGTTGGCTCTGGTAGGCACGTGGCTCATACCCACCAAGATAGCCAGATCGTCCCCAACCAGGTTGGGACCAGCCTCCAACACTGGGTGGGTACAAGTGGCCATATTGGTGGGGTTGGCTTGAGGCTGACATTTGGGGCTGCAGAATAGAAGGTTGGGTAGGGGGAGGAAGGGGTTGAGGTGTTGGCCCACGTATTAGGGGCTGTTCCGACCCTGCTTGAGCAAGCATCTGTGTGGATGGTCTCATGCGCATTAGATTTCGTGGTGAGAGCTGCCACCTCTCCAGAAATTCAAAAACCTCATATGGGGTATTGGGGGGGTGCTTGCATCAAGCAGGATCTGAATACATCCCCTAATACGGAGCCTGACCTCACGGGTAAGGGCACGGAGATAAAGGGTGAGACTACGTGCATAGGCCTCCTCCCCATCATCTGTAGTTACTCTAGATAAATAATTGAGCACCCCTGTGTCCACATTGGTCCTGCACTCTTGAATAGTGACCTGGCGCCTTCTTCTTGTTCGCCGTGATGTAAGAGCAGCCTGTGGGGAGGCCCTGATCTGCCAGACCGTCCTGGTGGTGTTGTGTGTAGGCCAGCCATTGTGTTGTCCTGTGATGCCTCATCTTCAGCCATCCTTCTTGTAGGGGGAGAAGATGGGCCAGTCACCTCATCCCCTACAGGATCTATAATGGGCTCTGCCTCTGAGGCCGTTCCTCGATCCGTAAGGTTGGATTGAGTTCTGTTATGAAATAGAACAGAGACAAAAATACATCAATATTTTTGTCCCTGTAAAGTATTTGTGTAATGTATTTGTGTAATGTGGTGTGAGGTATCTACTTACGGTCTCAGATCCAGAATTGGGGCGAGGAAGGACAGACTGTCATAGTATACAGTTGTGGCCAAAAGTATTGACACCCCTGCAATTCTGTCAGATAATACTCAGTTTCTTCCTGAAAATGATTGCAAACACAAATTCTTTGGTATTATTATCTTCATTTAATTTGTCTTAAATGAAAAAACACAAAAGAGAATAAAGCAAAAAGCAAAACATTGATCATTTCACACAAAACTCCAAAAATGGGCCAGACAAAAGTATTGGCACCCTCAGCCTAATACTTGGTTGCACAACCTTTAGCCAAAATAACTGCGACCATCCGCTTCCGGTAACCATCAATGAGTTTCTTACAATGCTCTTCTGGAATTTTAGATCATTCTTCTTTGGCAAACTGCTCCAGGTCCCTGATATTTGAAGGGTGCCTTCTCCAAACTGCCATTTTTAGATCTCTCCACAGGTGTTCTATGGGATTCAGGTCTGGACTCATTGCTGGCCACCTTAGAAGTCTCCAGTGCTTTCTCTCAAACCATTTTCTAGTGCTTTTTGAAGTGTTTTGGGTCATTGTCCTGCTGGAAGATCCATGACCTCTGAGAGAGACCCATCTTTCTCACACTGGGCCCTACATTATGCTGCAAAATTTGTTGATAGTCTTGTGACTTCATAATGCCATGCACACGGTCAAGCAGTCCAGTGTCAGAGGCAGCAAAGCAACCCCAAAACATCAGGGAACCTCCGCCATGTTTGACTGTAGGGACCGTGTTCTTTTCTTTGAATGCCTCTTTTTTTCTCCTGTAAACTCCATGTTGATGCCTTTGCCCAAAAAGCTCTACTTTTGTCTCATCTGACCAGAGAACATTCTTCCAAAACATTTTAGGCTTTTTCAGGTAAGTTTTGGCAAACTCCAGCCAGGCTTTTTTATGTCTCGGGGTAAGAAGTGGGGTCTTCCTGGGTCTCCTGCCATACAGTCCCTTTTCATTCAGATGCCAACGGATAGTACGGGTTGACACTGGTGTACCCTCGGACTGCAGGGCAGCTTGAACTTGTTTGGATGTTAGTCGAGGTTCCTTATCCAACATCCGCACAATCTTGCGTTGAAATCTCTTGTCAATTTTTCTTTTCTGTCCACATCTAGGGAGGTTAGCCACAGTGCCATGGGCTTTAAACTTCTTGATGACACTGCGAACGGTAGACACAAGAACATTCAGGTCTTTGGAGATGGACTTGTAGCCTTGAGATTGCTCATGCTTCCTCACAATTTGGTTTCTCAAGTCCTCAGACAGTTTTTTGGTCTTCTTTCTTTTCTCCATGCTCAATGTGGTACACACAAGGACACAGGACAGAGGTTGAGTCAACTTTAATCCATGTCAACTGGCTGCAAGTGTGATTTAGTTATTGCCAACACCTGTTAGGTGCCACAGGTAAGTTACAGGTGCTGTTAATTACACAAATTAGAGAAGCATCACATGATTTTTCGAACAGTGCCAATACTTTTGTCCACCCTCTTTTTTATGTTTGGTGTGGAATTATATCCAATTTGGCTTTAGTACAATTCTTTTTGTGTTTTTTCATTAAAGACAAATTAAATGAAGATAATACCAAAGAATTTGTGTTTGCAATCATTTTCAGGAAGAAACTGAGTATTATCTGACAGAATTGCAGGGGTGTCAATACTTTTGGCCACGACTGTATGTACTTCCTTTTTACATATCCAGCATCCCCACTCCTGGACCGCTGCTGGCGTTCCCAGCGGAACTGGTCCCGGATGCTTTGCCAGCGTTTCATCACATCTTCCACTGCAATGTGACAGGAAATATTGTAAAATTCACATATTTGAGAGGTCACATTTTCTACCAGTAGTCTAGGCATGGGGCCTTCTGGGGTGTGCTTTCTACCCATGGTGGCATATGTAAATGGGCAGATACACAGGGTCTCATTAGCTACACTTAAAATAATTTGTTTGGCTAGGAGGATGAGGAGCTTGTGGCCTAACCCCAAATTATGGCTGTGTGAAGCCACGTGTCACATCCAAATGTAACGGCCTCATGAGGCTAAAAGTACATGCACAGGAATGGGGGTGCTGATTCTAGATTCCTTTTTTCTTGCGCGCTAAGGTTAATGATGTTTTGCGTTGCACTTACGAATTTTATGCTGCTCATCACGTGGTCGGTCACCAAAGTCATGGTACATCTGGCGACAGATGCACCTCCATGACGCCTCCTTTCTTGTCCGGTTAGCATAATTTGCATCGCGAGGGTCCCATATTTCGGGACGCTCCTGCACCAGGACAATGAGCATCTCCACATTTATGTACGTGGACGCCATGCTGCTGCTGCTGTACTGTGGAGGCGTACTTCCTGGATGTCTGGAGCGCTTTTTGAGCTCATTTGCATGTCTAGGCCTCCTGATGATGGATTGGCCCATTTCCTGTCACCAGCCAAAAGACCTACGTATTGCTCGCAGGTCACATGTGTGGTCCATGTGTAATCCGTATTTTTTGCGCACCATAGACTTGCATTGGCGTACTACGGGCGTAGTACGCTGACAATCGCAGCATGCTGCGATTGGCACGGAGCGTAGGATACGGATGAGAAATATACGGCTGGTGCGAGTGACCCCATAGAGAATTATTTGTCCATGTCTAATGCGTGCTTTTAGCGCCTCTCACTCGGCCGTATTCCTCGCCAGTGTGACTCCGGCCTTCATCGTTTTCCTGCGTGAGAGCCTGGTACTGGTTCCTGAGAAGTATGGGTGCTGACTGCCTCCTGATCCTCCTGCTTCTCTGGGTCACATGTCTCCATTCCTCTGTTTCTTCAGGTGCACTTCAAATTTCTTCTCTTTCTGTAACATGAAGAGGCGATGACGATGACGTCACCACAGGTCCTTTCAGCTCAGACAGCTGCAGCTCCATCTTCAACACAGGAGCGAGGCCAGGTAAGAAAAAAGTTTTTATTTTATTATTGAAAGGGGCAATATGTTTTCCTGGTGGAATGGAGACTCGGGGGCTGGATTGGAGACACACAGGGGCAAATATGGAGAAATGGGGGCACAATGCAGACATGATGGGGCACAATGCAGACATGATGTGGGCAGAATGCAGATATGATGTGGGCAGAATGCAAGACATTGGGGCAGAATGCAGACATGATAGGGGCAGAATGCAGACATGATGGGGGCAGAATGCAGACATGATGGGGGCAGAATGCAGACATGATGGGGGCAGAATGCAGACATGATGGGGGCAGAATGCAAGACATGATGGGGGCAGAATGCAAGACATGATGGGGGCAGAATGCAGATATGATGTGGGCAGAATGCAAGACATTGGGGCAGAATGCAGACATGATAGGGGCAGAATGCAGACATGATGGGGGCAGAATGCAGACATGATGGGGGCAGAATGCAGACATGATGGGGGCAGAATGCAGACATGATGGGGGCAGAATGCAAGACATGATGGGGGCAGAATGCAAGACATGATGGGGGCAGAATGCAAGACATGATGGGGCAGAATGCAAGACATGATGGGGCAGAATGCAAGACATGATGGGGCAGAATGCAAGACATGATGGGGGCAGAATGCAAGACATGATGGGGCAGAATGCAAGACATGATGGGGCAGAATGCAGACATGATGGGGCAGAATGCAGACATGATGGGGGCAGAATGCAAGACATGATGGGGGCAGAATGCAAGACATGATGGGGGCAGAATGCAAGACATGATGGGGGCAGAATGCAAGACATGATGGGGGCAGAATGCAAGACATGATGGGGGCAGAATGCAAGACATGATGGGGGCAGAATGCAAGACATGATGGGGGCAGAATGCAAGACATGATGGGGGCAGAATGAAGACATGATGGGGGCAGAATGCAGGCATGATGGGGCAGAATGCAAGACATGGGGCAGAATGCAAGACATAATGGGGGCAGAATGCAGACATGGGGGCAGAATGTGCCAGTAAGACAGGATGGGGCAGAATGTGACAGTGAGACACAGGAGGGGGCAGAAAGTGAGGCATGTGGGCAGAATGTGACAGTAAGACACAGCAGGGGGCAGAATGTGACAGTGAGACACAGGAGGGGGCAGAATGAGAGACATGGGGGCAGAATGTGACAGTGAGACACAGGAGGGGGCAGAAAGTGAGACATGGGGGCAGAAAGTGAGACATGGGGGCAGAATGCAAGACATGGAGGCAGAATGTGACAGTAAGACACAGCAGGGGCAGAATGTGACAGTGAGACACAGGAGGGGGCACAATGCGAGACATGGGGGCAGAATGTGACAGTGAGACACAGGAGGGGGCACAATGCGAGACATGGGGGCAGAATGTGACAGTGAGACACATGAGGGGACAGAATGTGACAGTGAGACACAGGAGGGGGCTGAATGTGACAGTAATGACACAGGAGGGGGCAGAATATAAGACATGGGGGCCATTCTGTGACAGTAAGACACAGCAGGGGCAGAATGTGACAGTGAGACACAGGAGGGGGCACAATGCGAGACATGGGGGCAGAATGTGACAGTAAGACACAGGAGGGGGCAGAATGTGACAGTAAGACACAGGAGGGGGCAGAATGTGACAGTGAGACACAGGAGGGGCAGAATGTGAGGCACGGGGGCAGAATGTAACAGTAAGACACAGGAAGGGGCAGAATGTGAAAGTGAGACACAGGACGGGGCAGGATGGGAGACACATGGTGCAGGATGATGGGGAAGGATGGATACGATGTAGACGGGGCAGGATCGGGAGATCATATGGGGGCAGGGTGAGCGAAAATATGGCTGAAGCCAAGAATGAGACACACGGGGGCTAGGATGGGGGATATTATTACCATAGGGGCTAATTAAGGGATATTATTACTGCAGTGATGTATTTATTTTATTTTTTTGAGGATACTGTTTTCAATGGGGGGGCGGTCCTGTTACTGTGCAGAGCGACACTATGTCACCTTTTTTTCTTTATCTGGTATAGTGTAGAAGTTGGGAAAAAAAATAAGTAATGTGTTCTGCAAGCGGAGCTCTAGATAAATCTGTTATTTCCTGCAGAGACGAGCCCTGGCTGGAAGACATGATGGCGGTGTGTGCTGGATGAAAGATGAAAAACAAAGATGAAGGACTTCACCTAGAGACGTCAATGGTGAGTCAGTGTGTTACCTGTACACTGACACTATACACTATATACAGAGCTCCTGTGTATAATGTCATCAGTGATCACTTTATTACCTGTACACTGACACTATATACAAAGCTCCTGTGTATAATGTCACCAGTGGTCACTGTATTACCTGTACACTATACACTATATACAGAGTGCCTTTGTACAATGTCACCAGTGATCACTGTATTACCTGTACACTATACACTATATACAGAGTGCCTTTGTACAATGTCACCAGTGATCACTGTATTACCTGTACACTGGCACTATATACAGAGGTCCTGTGCATAATGTCACCGGTGATCACTGTATTACCTGTACACAGACACTACATGCTAAGTACAGCTCTCCTGTGTATAATAGCACTTATGGTGATAGTATTATGTTTTTTTATTAATGATCAGTATTGTAGTATTCAGTCACCATGTGGTGGTAATATGTGGTCTGGGCATGGTGCCGTGATATTTGTTCCTTGTATGTGCTATTATTGGTCACCATGTGGTGGTAATATGTGTTTGAGACATGGTGTGGTGCTATTTGTCCCTTGTATGTGCTATTATTCTGTCTCTGTGTTGGTAATATCTGGTCTGGTCATGGTGTGACTGTATTTGTTCCATGTATGTGGTATTATAGGTCACTATGTGGTGGTAATATGTGGTCTGGTCATGGTGGAGTGGTATTTGTTCCTTGCATGTGATATTATTCGGTCACTATGGTAGTAATATGTGGCCTGGTCATGGTATGGTGTATTTGATCCTTGTATGTAGTATTATTGCTCACTATGTGGTGGTAATATGTGGTCTGGACATGGTGCAGTTGTATTTGTCCCTTTGGATGTGATATTATTGGTCATTTTAAAAATTGAAAAATAAATAAAAAATATCCCTAAATTGTATTGGATATTTTAGCAAATGTTTAATAGGTTAGAGTAGAGTAGGGCCCGGCCAAAAGAGTCTACCTTGTCGTGGTGGCAGATTTAAAAAATCTTTTGGCCAAAACAAGAGCTGCTGGCTAGATGTGTGATCTGGTAATGGGAACTGTTAATGTGTGATTGATGAGAAGTGCAGTTTTTCCAAGAGAGAGGTGGGACTGTGGACAGTTTGAGGGGTGGTGGCAGGGCTGGGGTGGAGCCTGGGCGGCGTCTCAAGGGGGCCCCGAAAATTTTGCCAGTATGGGGCCCTGAAATTCCTAGTGGCAGCCCTGCTTATGTCTGGGCTTGTGACATCACCAAAAGGGGCCGTCTGGTGTTGTGAGCTCATTTTCGGGTTTGCCTCTGGCTTCTGGTGAGGGTTATGGAGCTGGCTGTGCTGACAGAGGAGTAGTGAGTTCTCTGTCTGGACTCCCTCTGTTGGTGAAGGGAGGTAATGAAGCTGATCTAAATGGCAGAGACTGGCCACCTGAGGAAGAGGACTGCGATTGGACATCAGGAGTTTCTGATTGGATTTAAGGCAGCCGACTCCCTAGTTTCTTGCTGGTGATTTTTCCTGACTCTGGCTTCTGGTTTCCAGTTTGGTTCCTGCCTCCTTAAAGCTAAGTTTTCTCTGCTATTGTTCATATGAGTTTTTGTCTGATTTACTTAGTTTTTGCGCTCAGCCAGCCCTGGCTGGGACTGGGCTGAATCCCCATTTTGTCTCTGATCAGTTGATCTCTTTTGCTCTGTCTTCAGAATATACCTGAGTGCTGATATAGGGAATTGAAGTCTAGTGACTTCAGGGCTTTTTTCTATCAGACGTGTTGGACATTTTGGCAGCGTTTTTTGCGTGATTGCAGACAGCAGCTTTTCTTTCCTGTCCTTTCTAGTTAGTGAGGGCCCCATCGTTTGCTCAGCCTATCTTTCTATCTGTGTTTGTGTTTTCATCTTGTTTCACCGACAATACATGTTGGGGGCTGTCTATTGCTTTGGGGTCTGCTATGGGGCAGTTTAGATTTTCCCTTTCTTTCTTTAGGCTTATTTAGCTCTCCGGCCGTGACGAGGCGTCTAGGACCACCGTAGGCACGCTCCACGGCTACTGCTAGTTGTGTGGATAGGATCAGGGGGTCTGCAATCCGCTAGTTACCAACCTCTCCGGTTTTCTGGGCTTAGCTTGCTTTTTGTTTTTTCCTCCTCGGTGACTCATTCATAACAGAATCACCAGCCATACCGCAGATTCTAGGGTACTCAAAAGCAGGAGGGAATTGTAAAAAAAAAAAAAAAAAAGTGCCAGAATTTTTTATTTTTTTTTATATATATGTATATTGTCTCTTCTTTTTCTCTGGGGCCGTAGGAGGATTCTTTTTTTCTTTTTCTCCTTGATGGAGATTAAGCAATTGTCTGATCGTGTGGAGCAGCTCGCTGCTGAAGTGCGGGGAATTTCCGCCTATCTCACTCATTCACATGCTGCTGAACCAAGGATCCCTGCTCCTGATGTGTTTTTTGGGGATCGGTCTAAATTTTTGAATTTTAAGAATAATTGTAAATTATTTCTTGCCTTGAAGCCTAACTCATCAGGGAGCTCTGCGCAGCAGGTTAAAATTGTCATCTTCTTGCTGCGCGGCGATCCCCAGGATTGGGCATTTTCTTTGACACCTGAAGATCCTGTTTTGACTAATGTGGATGCATTTTTTTCAAGCCTTGGGGTTGTTATATGATGAACCTAATTGTTACGGTGTGGGAAAAGATGGAGGAACCTGGAAGTGGACCCTCTGGGTCACGGCTCCAGAGCCCCCGGGGGCGAGCTGACCAGGTGGAACCACCCCCTATACAGGGAGCGTTAGGAGCAGGCCCACGAGGGATGGAACGGTAACAGCCGGAGCCAAAGGGACGACCAGGGCTAGGAATAAGAGAGTCAGTGGCGAGGAGATACAGAGCCCAGATGTACGGAGGGACAGTAGGAACTAAGGAAAATAGAGGCTAGCAGGACCGGGGGCATTAGAGGCAGACGGAGGCTGGTGACTGCGGGGGAGAGAGGAAGGTGAGCATGGTACGGACAACACACAGAGCGGTCAGACAGATAGCAGAGGGTAACGGACCAGAGAGGCACAAAGGACAAGGCAGAGACACCGGGCAAGGCAGGAGGACACGGAGCAGACGAGCTACCGGAGGCAGCGCAGACAGGGCGGAAGGATAGCACAGAGGATACAGGGACCTGAGGGTGGCGGAAACGCTAGAGCAGGAACAGCGCACCACAGAAGATAATCAGGTGTCTTACCTGACAAGACGCCTTGCTGAAATAGCCGGTGGGTGCCGCCTTGTTGGGGGCGGAGCCTCTGCGTCACTGCTCCCAGAGGTCTGAGCGCCAAGGGGGTAGACAGGCGCAGGCGCGCAGGAACGACGACGGGGAGCCCGGATGTCTGGAGCGGGGACGCGACGTGGAGCAGGAGCGCGCCGGTAGGCACGCAGAAGAGCAGCGGGATCGCACTGATAGATATGGCAGGCAGGGGGCATGACAGTACCCCCCCCTTTACTCCCCCTCTTTCTAACGCTGGAGAGAAATCTTTTCATAATACGAGGAGCATCAATATTCTCTCAGGGTTCCCAAGATCTCTCCTCAGGACCAGAACCCTTCCAATCGACCAAAAACAAAGTTCTTCCCCTAACCGTCTTCATAGCAAGTATATCCTTCACCTCAAAAGTGTTGTCAGCACTACTTGGTAGGGGGGTGAGGGAAGGAGCCGAGTGAAAACAATTAAACACTGCTGGTTTGAGGAGTGATACGTGAAAAACGTCAGGGATACGCAGTGAGGCAGGTAATTTCAATTTGTAGGCCACATCGTTGATGCGTTTTACGATTTCCAAGGGGCCAATGTAATGTGGACCTAGCTTATAGGATGGGATTTTTAGCCTGATGTATCGTGAGGACAGCCAAACCTTATCTCCTGGGCGGTACGGGGGAGCGTCCAAACGTTTTTTGTCGGCATACCGCTTCATTTTGCCACTGGCAGTTTCAAGAGCCTCCTTGGTCTCTTTCCAAATCTGAGAGAAGTCCGTGGACATGGAGTCCGCCGCCGGCACGCCAGAGGTGGAGGAAACAGGAAGGGGAATGCCAGGATGCTGTCCAAAGACTACGAAAAAAGGAGACTTGGAGGAGGCTTCACTGGGATGATTATTGCAGGCGAATTCGGCCCAGGGCAGCAGAGAAACCCAGTCGTCCTGGTGGGCGTTGGAAAAATGCCGGAGATAGGAAGTTAGAGTTTGGTTGACTCGTTCAACTTGCCCATTCGACTGTGGATGATAAGCCGAAGAGAAATCTAGAGTGATCTTCATTAATCCGCAGAGAGCTCGCCAAAAGCGGGAGGTAAACTGGACACCTCGGTCCGAGACAATATGCAGAGGAAAACCATGGAGGTGAAAGATGTGGAGCAAGAAAATCTTCGCCAACTCAGGAGCCGTAGGCAGACCAGGTAAGGGAATGAAATGGGCCATTTTGGAAAACCGATCTACGACCACCAGGATCACTGAGCACTTAGAGGAAGGAGGTAAATCGGTAATAAAGTCCATAGCAATGTGGGTCCATGGGACCGAAGGCACAGGCAATGGGTGTAGGAGACCAGAAGGACGTTGTCTAGGGACTTTGTTTCTGCCGCAGGAGGGACAGGAGGCGATGTACTGAACTACGTCTCGGTGAAGCGAGGGCCACCAATAGTGGCGGGAGATGAGTGAGAGGGTCTTCCTGGTTCCAGCATACCCGGAAAACTTCGAGGAATGGCTCCATCGTAGGACCTTCAGCCTGTCCCCACTTGGCACAAAGGTTTTACCCGGTGGTGGAGTGACTAGGCTTAGTGGGGCCACGGTAAGAATCTTGGCCGGGTTAATAATATGTGTAGGTTCATCCTCGCTGTCCATAGGCAAAAATGACCGGGATAAGGCGTCAGCCTTGATGTTCTTGTCTCCCGGTCGGAAGTGGAGTTCAAAATCGAATCACCCGAAGAACAAAGACCACCTGGCCTGCCGTGGGTTGAGTCTTTGGGCGGACTGAACATACTCCAAATTCTTGTGATCCGTGAAGATGAACGGATGGACTGCCCCTTCGAGGAGATGGTGCCACTCCTCGAGGGCTAGCTTAATGGCTAGCAGCTCTCTATCCCCAATGGAGTAATTATGTTCCGGAGCGGAAAAGGCTTTAGAGAAGAATCCGCAGGTTACTAAGCGGCCAGAGGAGGATTTCTGCAGAAGAACTGCTCCTGCTCCAACTGAAGATGCGTCCACCTCGAGGACGAATGGCCTATTGGCATCAGGGCGGTGGAGCACAGGATATTTTGCAAATTCTTGTTTCAGAGCCTCGAAGGCGACCTCAGCGTCCGCGGGCCAGTTAATAGGATTGGCCCCCTTGCGGACAAGAGCAGAAATGGGCTTAGTCAGGGTCGAGGAATGAGGGATAAATTGCCTATAATAATTGGCAAATCCCAAAAAACGCTGGATCGCCTTCACCCCAAGTGGACGTGGCCAATTGAGGACCGCAGAAACCTTCTCAGGATCCATCTCCAACCCGGAGCTCGAGACAATGTACCCAAGAAAGGGCAGCGAAGATTGCTCAAAAATGCATTTCTCCAATTTGGCAAAAAGGAGATTTTCCCTGAGGCGTTGGAGAACCTGGCAGACATCTCGGCGATGAGTGGACAGGTCTGGGGAGAAGATCAAGATGTCGTCTAAGTAGACTACGACACAGGAGTATAGGAGGTCTCGGAAGATATCGTTAACGAGCTCCTGGAAGACCGCAGGCACGTTGCAGAGGCCAAAAGGCATGACTAAATATTCGTAGTGGCCGTCTCGTGTGTTGAATGCGGTCTTACACTCATCTCCTGAACGTATGCGAACAAGGTTGTAGGCTCCTCGCAGGTCAAGCTTGGTAAAAACTCTTGCTCCCCTCAAGCGGTCAAAAAGCTCCGAAATAAGCGGCAGTGGATATTCGTTCTTCACCGTGATGCGGTTTAGGCCACGATAATCAATACACTGATGAAGAGACCCATCCTTCTTTTTCACAAAGAAGAAGCCTGCTCCAGCAGGGGACGAAGATTTCCGAATGAAGCCTCGGGCTAGGTTGTCTTGAACATATTCGGAAATGGCCTGAGACTCCGCTGGAGAGAGAGGGTAAATCCTTCCACGAGGAGGCATGGTACCGGGAATGAGCTCAATGGGGCAATCGTAGGAACGGTGTGGAGGAAGGACTTCAGCTTATTTCTTGTTGAAGACGTCCAAGAAGGAACTGTACGCAGACGGCAGCCCGGCGAGGACAGGGAGGGGAAGGGGAATACCCACTGGACGAACCGGCAGCAGACACCGAGCCCGACAGGACTCCCCCCAGCGCAGAACATTGCCATTACACCAATCCAAGGTGGGCTCGTGGAGCTGCAGCCAAGGAAGGCCGAGATGGACGGGATGAGAAATACCAGCCAGAACATAGAACGTAATTCTCTCCTTGTGCAAGGCCCCGACCTGTAACTCTACTTCCTATGTTACCAACGTAACAGTCTCTAGCAAAGGTCTGCCATCCACAGAGGCGAGGACCTGAGGCCTCTCGAGGTTCCTAACGGGGATAGACAATTTGGTGACCTCATCGAGCCTGATAAAATTTCCAGCTGCACTCGAATCCACATAGGCCACCAAAGAAACCCGCTTACTACCGACATGCGGGAGGACAGACAAAGTAAGGGGTTGAGAGTAGAGTTAAGCGAAACGGGTCGAAAAATTTCAAAAGTCGCCGACTTTTGGCAAAGTCGGGTTTCATGAAACGAAACCCGACCCTAGGATGAGGTCGGCCACGAGGTCGGCGACTTAAGCACCAAAGTCGCGTTTCAAAAGTTTGTTTTGCGCTCTTTTTCAGCCAATCAGGATCCACGGACACTGTGGGCAACGTGATGACATAGGCAGGGGTCACCACCATCTTTCAGAAGGGCATGCAAGTGATTGGCTTGCTTTGGTGGGCGTCACAGGGGGTATAAGAGGGCGTGCACGCCGACCGCCATCTTACTTCTGCCGATCTCAGTATAGGGAGAGGTTGCTGCTGATTCTGTAGGGAGAGCATTAGGCAGGGAAGAAGACAAAAAAACTGCTTCTGCTGCTAGCGATTTGGCCTGCACAACACACCAGTCACTGTGTGTGCAGTGAAAGGGGAGGCTATATAGTGGTGAATCAGTGGTGTTGTTTGTTGGGCTGCCTTCTAAGGCTTCCTGACATTCCTGCATTGCTGTTTACCCACTGCTCCGCAAACTGCTTTTTTAAAAGCAATCCCAATTTTTTTTTTTTGTCCTGCTGAGAAGAAAAAAAAACTGCTTCTGCTGCTAGCAATTTGGCCTGCACAACACACCAGTCACTGTGTGTGCAGTGCAAGGGGAGGCTATATTGTGGTGTATCAGTGGTGTTGGTTGTTGGGCTGCCTTTTAAGGCTTCCTGACAGGCTGGCATTGCTGTTTACCCACTGCTCTGCAAACTGCTTTTTTAAAAGCAATCCAATCTCCCTTATCCTCTAGTCACTTTGGTCACAGCTGTGCCATCGAGCCTGTCACATAGCGCTCAGATATTCATTGGGCCTCACACAATCCAAAAGTGTCCAGTGTCCAAAAGTGTGTGCAGAGATTCAAAATCTCCCTTATCCTCTAGTCACTTTGGTCACAGCTGTGCCATCGAGCCTGTCACATAGCGCTCAGATATTCATTGGGCCTCACACAATCCAAAAGTGTCCAGTGTCCAAAAGTGTGTGCAGAGATTCAAAATCTCCCTTATCCTCTAGTCACTTTGGTCACAGCTGTGCCATCGAGCCTGTCACATAGCGCTCAGATATTCATTGGGCCTCACACAATCCAAAAGTGTCCAGTGTCCAAAAGTGTGTGCAGAGATTCAAAATCTCCCTTATCCTCTAGTCACTTTGGTCACAGCTGTGCCATCGAGCCTGTCACATAGCGCTCAGATATTCATTGGGCCTCACACAATCCAATAGTGTCCAGTGTCCAAAAGTGTGTGCAGAGATTCAAAATCTCCCTTATCCTCTAGTCACTTTGGTCACAGCTGTGCCATCGAGCCTGTCACATAGCGCTCAGATATCAATGGGCCTCACACAATCCAAAAGTGTCCAGTGTCCACAAGTGTCTGCAGAAATTCAAAATCTCCCCTGTCCTATAGACACCTTGTACCTTGTTTTACATTACTATATAGTTTGTTGGATTTTGTCTACATTTCTACCAAAAATGAGGAAGGCTGGTGGAAGAGGCCATGGAATTGGGCGGGGGTTGGCAGCTGGTAATGATGGTGTTGGTGGTGGATCTGATGGTAGTGGCAAGAGCAAAATAGGACCGAATGCAGGAGGTGTTGAGCCTGCGTCATCGTCTGGCTACATAAGGCCTCGAACGCTTAGTTTTCTAGGAGTTGGCAAACCGCTTTTAAAGCCAGAGCATCAGGAAAAAGTTTTGTCTTACATTGCTGACTCAGCCTCCAGCTCTATCGCCTTCTCTTCTTCAGTTGTAAAAAGTAAAAGCACTGAGTCGTCATTGGAGGCTCATGTTCATGAACCACACCTTTCCTTGTGTCCTTCACCCCAACCAAGATTGAAGGATGACGCAGGCCATACTACTGATTACTCCATGGAGCTGTTTTCACATACCATGCCTGGATTATCAAGTGAAATGGTGAATTACCCAGGCCAAGATGAATCTGACATGGAGTGCACTGATGCACAGCCGCTGATGGATGATTCTGCTGGTACATTCACTCAGAGCACTACATTGTCCTCGCAGTGTACAGAGCCAGATTCTGACCCTGATGAGACTCAGGTGCCCCTTCCCGCACACTATACCACCATACACGGTGACACAGAGGAAGGTGCACATGACATAGAAGAGGAGGTGATGGATGACCCAGTTGTTGACCCAGATTGGCATCCATTGGGGGAAGAGGGTGCAGCTTCCAATAGCTCAGATGAGGAGCATCCACAGCAGACATCGACATCGCAACAGCTGTTATCTGGCAGGCCCGGAGCACTCCAAAGACAGGTTCCAAACATCAAAAGAGTTGCTGGACAGCTTGTCCAGAGGGTCAAAAGATCACAGCGTGCTAGGCCGCAAAATGTCTGCCAAAGTAGGAAGAGTGCAGTGTGGCACTTTTTTGAACAAAATCCTCATGATCAGGCCAAGGTTATCTGTAAGAAGTGCGCAAAGACCTTTAGCCGAGGGAAAAATCTGAAAAATTTGAATACCAGTTGCATGCTTAGACATTTAACCAGTATGCACTTGCAAGCGTGGACACAACACCAAACCTCAAGTGCCACATGTGCAACTGATCACAACGAAGGTAGTCAGCAACGCTACATTGTTTCCCCCACTGTAAGCCCACCGGTTAGCACAGCAGCAAATGTTGAGGTGTCGTTGCAAGGCCACAGCAGTCAGGGAATCCCACTGTTATATCAACGAAAGACTGATTCTAGGCCATCAGAAAGAACACCAACTCCATCACCATCATCAACCCTCTCTCAGTCCGCCCTGTCCACCGCTACTTCCACCATATGAAGCTCTCAAGTCCAGCTCACCCTCCCAGACACTATGAGTAGGTCAAGAAAGTACTCAGTCTCTCATCCGCGTACACTGGGTTTGAACGCCCACATTGCCAAACTAATCTCGTTTGAGATGATGCCCTTTCGGTTGGTGGAAAGCACAGCTTTCCGCGAACTCATGGCCTATGCAGTACCACGCTATGACCTACCCAGTCGCCACTTCTTCTCTCGCAAAGCCATCCCAGCCCTCCACCATCATGTGAAAGACCGCATTGTCCATGCACTCAAGCAGTCAGTGAGCGGAAAGGTGCACCTCACAACTGATGCATGGTCCAGTCGGCATGGCCAGGGCCGTTACGTGTCCATCACTGTGCACTGGGTTAATGTGGTGGATGCAGGGTCCACAGGGGACAGCGGTGGTGGGACAGTGCTGCCTAGCCCACGGTATAGGAAACAGTTGGCTGTAGGCGTTCGACCCTCCTCCTCCTCCTCCAGAAGCGAAAGCTCGTCCACAGAGCGCAGTCGTACGAGCACTCCATCTGCAGCTGCCACTGTTGCACACGATGTGTCCCCCTATCGAGCAGCTAGTGGAAAGCGTCAGCAGCCTGTGTTGCAGATGATGTGTTTGGGCAACAGACACACCGCCGAGGTGCTGGCCGAGTACTTGAAGCGACAAACTGAGTCATGGCTGGGCAGTGTACATCTTGAGGCAGGCAAGGTAGTTAGTGATAACGGCCGTAATTTTGTGGCAGCCATAGCCCTTTCAAAACTCAGCCATATACCTTGCTTGGCTCACACCTTGAACCTGGTGGTGCAGTGCTTCCTCAAAAATTAGCCGGAGTTAACAGCCCTGCTCCAGAAGGTGCAAAGACTGTGCGCGCACATCCGCCGGTCGCCTGTATACTCAGTTCGTATGCAGAAGCTGCAGCGATTGCTCCACCTTCCCAACCACCGCCTCATTATCGACATTGCAACAAGGTGGAACTCCACCCTGCACATGGTGGAGCGGCTGTGCGAGCAGAGGCAGGCCATAATGCATTTGTGGGAGGATACACGGCCAGGCACTTTGAGAGCAGACATGGAGTTGACAGGTGTGCAGTGGTCAAAGCTGAAAGACCTCTGTAAAGTCCTTCAGTGTTTTGAGGAATGCACACGGCTGGTAAGCGCAGACGACGCCATCCTAAGCATGAGCATCCCACTTATGCGTCTGCTCATGCAAACTTTGACGCACCTTAAGGAGCAGGCGTCTGCAGCCAATGTTGATGAGGAGGAAGAGGAGGAGGGAATCCTTGATGACATTCAGCCATTGTCTGCTCAGGGACCTCTCCTGGACGAGGTGGAGGAAGAAGAGGAGGAGGAGGATGATGGGGATGATTACTTAGGGGAGGAGGATGCATCTCGTGGGGCAAGTGAAAATGTTGGAGTGGCAAGGTCTGGTACAGGGTTTGTGCGTGACTGGAGGGATGTGGATTTGCCAGAAAGTGCTCCTCCAACCAGCACTCGCAGTGCATCATTGACACCGGGAACATTGGCCCACATGTCAGATTATGCCTTGCAGATCCTAAAAAGGGACCCACGCATTGCCAAAATGATGAACGATGATGACTACTGGTTGGCCAGCATCCTGGATCCACGCTATAAAGGCAAATTACAAAACATCATGCCACAGGAGAACCTTGACCTAATATTGGCTAATAAACAAGCAACTCTGGTAAATCGGTTGCTTGAGGCATTCCCAGCACACAGCAGCGGTGATGGTTCTCACACGAGCCGTATGGGCCGGGGGCAGCTTGGCAGAGGTGTTGGTGGTGCACACAGTAGAAGTGGCGTTGGAGACAGGGGTTTCATGACAATGTTGTGGACTGATTTTTCAAGTACCGCTCACACAACTGGTAATACTGCATCGATGGAAAGTGACAGGAGACAGCAGTTGTCAACTATGGTTACAAACTACTTTTCCTCCCATATCGATGTTCTCCCACACAGGTCATTCCCCTTTGACTATTGGGCCGCTAAACTGGACACCTGGCCTGAATTGGCACAATATGCCTTACAGGAGCTCGCTTGCCCAGCTGCAAGTGTGCTATCGGAAAGAGTCTTCAGTGCAGCTGGATCAATCCTGACAGAAAAAAGGACCCGTCTGTCAACCCAAAATGTGGATGATCTAACCTTCATTAAAATGAACCACGCATGGGTTTCCAAGGATTTCGTCCCACCTCCCTCTGATGACACATAGGGTGACAGAAAAATGGCTTGCTTTGGTCCACCTCTTCCTGGGACTTGACCTATTTCACCTTTTGCATCAGCTGAATGTCCAACATCAACATATGCCACTTTCTAAAACTCCCTAACTGTGCTGCCTCCCCCCCATGGCCGGGGTCACCACCTAGCGCACGACACCGTGCGAGTGCCGTTGCCCTGGACAGGTGGGTAGGCCGACTCTTGGGTGAGGGCACTGGTACAGGGTCCTTCATAGTGCAATCAAGTGTCTCTGACGGTGGTGGTGCACACCCGCCGTCAGACACACCGCCGTACTATGAGGGGCCCAGTGCCAGTACCGACGCCCACGAGTGGGCCCCCCTTGCTTGGGCAGGGCCCCAGCATTTGCAATCTTTACCTCTCCCTGCTCCTCCGCTGTGTAATCTGGGCCGTCAAATCCATACTGTGCCTGACACCGTCTGAGCCTGCCTCCTGATGTATAGACATATATTTTGAATGTGTACGCTATCCATACATGTTATCCGGGGAAACGGTACCCTTTCTAACCTTTGTGCAATCACGTGCAATCCATACTGGGCCTAACACCGTCTGAGCCTGCCTCCTGAGACATATATTTTGAATGTTTACGCTATCCATACATGTTATCCGGGGATACGGTACCCTTTCTAACCTTTGTGCAATCACGTGCAATCCATACTGGGCCTAACACTGTCTGAGCCTGCCTCCTGAGACATATATTTTGAATGTGTACGCTATCCATACATGTTATCCGGGGATACGGTACCCTTTCTAACCTTTGTGCAATCGCGTGCAATCCATACTGGGCCTAACACCGTCTGAGCCTGCCTCCTGAGACATATATTTTGAATGTGTACGCTATCCATACATGTTATCCGGGGAAACGGTACCCTTTCTAACCTTTGTGCAATCACGTGCAATCCATACTGGGCCTAACACCGTCTAAGCCTGCCTCCTGATGTATAGACATATATTTTGAATGTGTACGCTATCCATACATGTTATCCGGGGATACGGTACCCTTTCTAACCTTTGTGCAATCGCGTGCAATCCATACTGGGCCTAACACCGTCTAAGCCTGCCTCCTGAGACATATATTTTGAATGTGTACGCTATCCATACATGTTATCCGGGGATACGGTACCCTTTCTCACCTTTGTGCAATCACGTGTAATCCATACTGGGCGTGAGAACTGCTGGCGAGCTGTTAAGCAAGCTACAGCACCTGTGGTTTGCACACGTAAGTTTTTCATTTTTTCAGGAATGACGGTTAGGCCTAATTCCGGAACTGCGGTTGACCTGCACTTACTGGGAAATCATTGTTCGCGGGTAATAATTGTAATCAGTGATCCCCATCACTAACGTTGTTCAGCGGGTTATCTGCACCTGTAAGCGACAAACGCTGGCCTTTTCAGTGTAGCGCACATGCAGCCACGGACATGTAAGGGCATGACACACCAGTTATTGGCCAATCTCATGTGCCAGAGCCTCACGTGTCCCTCTAGTAAGCCGGACTCGGACCGCGGGGCATGACGGAATCTCGTTCGTTAACGGAATTAAGCTTGCAATGTGTGCATCTGTTCTGTAGCTGGCATGGTTGAGGTTTCCCAGGTGGAGTCGAATTTAACCGTAGGCTCCACTCCTGGTGGTGCCCTTCTGGACATTCCTTTAAGGTTCAGCTTTGCAACCATACTGCCCACGTAAAACAAACACTTTGCCTTCATGAACGCTGTTTGGAGGGTCATGACTCGTGGGAATAACGCCGCCCAATCAGTTAACCTGCTAGAGAGATCCTTCGTTGCTCCCAAGCATGACATCACACTCCCTAGGAAGAAGGTAATGCCACTGTGGCAACCGTACTCCTGGGGGCGACACAAGTGCACTGATGCCCAGCCACTGCTCGATGAATCTGCTGGTACATTGACCCAGACCACTACATTCCCCTCGCACGCTACACGACCTGAATCTGACCCTGATGAAACTCAGGTTACCCTTCCCATATACAGTTCCATCTTACACGGTGACAAAGAGGAAGCTGCAGATGAAAGTGCAGGTTCGGCCCACCCGCCATCAGACACACCACCGTACTATCAGGGGCCCTGTGCCAGTGCCGTCGCCAACGAGTGGGCCCCCCCTGCTTACCCAGGATCACAGCACTTGCAAAGTTGAAATACTGTGCAGTGAGATGGAAGATGGGGACGACAAGGAATCCAGACAAGTACAGGGATTCCCTAGCGAGGAGACTTATTTGATTGTTTTCAATGTTGGGACAGCAATTTTTGGGGAGCACTATACTCTGGAGAATGATAGATGGGGCCCACCATACACTGGAACATTCCAAAGGTGGACATCAGACACTGGAGCAGCATTTACAGGGCCCATTATACACTAGAGCATTAGAAATGGGGCCCATTATGTTTGGAGCATTATTTGGGCCCATAACACAGTGGAGCTTCATCCATGGGGACCAACATATACTGTAGCATTATGTGGAGCTCATCATATACTGTTTCAAACATTATATGGGACCAATGATTCTGTATGGAGAAATAGATGGGCCTCGTCATGAGATGTAAAAAGTGAGGTATTTTTCATTGTACTATACCGCTATTTCTCTGCCGTATCGGAGCATGATGAGTTGTGGTATGTGTTAAAGGGGCGCTCTTTCGCCCAGGGCACATGAAAACCTGCAGCCAGCCCTCCCCCCCACAACTTTAGCCAAATAACCCCCATTTTTCAGTGCGTAACTTGTATTATGAAGTTAATTAAGGTTGACAAGCTTAAGTAAGAAGAATTGATGCTTTTGGCATTCAAATGGGCACTGTAGGTGTGTTTCCTGTCCTCCTCTCACTGCCGACTTTTATTCCCCATTGACTTACATTGGGTTTCGTGTTTCGGGACGACCCCGACTTTTCCCTATAATAGGACGATCTTGCTCGACCCGACTTTTGGAAAAGTCGGGTTTCACGAAACGAAACGAGACCCTAAAAAACCAAAAGTCGCTCAACTCTAGTTGAGAGGTATCACGCCCACCTAGAGAGGCCTCCCTTACCTGACCTAAGCGGAGAAGTTCCAGACGTTCCGGACAGGAGCGGAGCAAATGTGAGCCACTGCCGCAATAGAAACAGAGGCCTTGGGTACCTCTCTCCCTACGGCGCTGTTCAGAGAGCTTCACACGGACCACTTGCATTGGCTCCGGTGCGGAATCGGAGGTAGAAGCCATGGGTCGAAGACTGGGTGGTCTGCGAGCGGATGGCGTTGGGCGAGAAAGTCGTCTCTCGCAGGACCGCTCTTGGAACCGGAGGTCAATCCGAGTGGCTAGAGAAATTAGATCCTCCAGAGAGGTAGGGTTATCGCGACCAGCGAGCTCGTCCTTTATATGACCCGAAAGACCCCACCAAAAGGCTCCTACCAATGCCTCATTGTTCCACCCCAAGTCAGACGACAGGGTCCGAAACTGGATGGCATACTGACCCACGGTTTGTGAACCTTGACAAAGACTGAACAGGGACTCCGTAGTGGAGGCAAGACGACCTGGTTTGTCGAACACCCGCCAAAAAGTGTCCAGAAAAAGGGCCAGCTGGGAAACTACGGGATCATCACGCTCCCAAAGGGGATTCACCCACGCCAAAGCGTCCTCCTCTAAATGAGAAATAATGAAGGCCACCTTGGCCCGGTCAGTGGGGTACTGTTGGGGCAACAGTTCAAAATGGAGACGACATTGGTTCAGGAAAACCCGGCATAGTTTAGCATCACCATTATACCGGGGAGGTTTGGCCAAGCGTGGTGGAGGGAGAGAAAGCGCAACGGGAGGAGACGCTGAGGCAGCCGGCTGCAAGGAGAGCAATCGAGTGTCCACAGAGGCCTTGTAGCTAAGAATATGCGTTTGGGTGTCTCGCTGCTGGGCCAGCTCCTGTTGTAAACCCACCAGCTGAGAAGCATTCCCTGGATCAGCGGATTGGAGGGCAGAAAAGTGCGAGTCCATAGATTTCATCAAGGACATTATGCGTGTTTGATTCTCCCGTAAAGACACTAACTCCGTCTGAGCCACTGCGTCACTGCTCCCAGAGGTCCGAGCGCCAAGGGGGTAGACAGGCGCAGGCGCGCAGGAACGACAATGGGGAGCCCGGATGTCTGGAGCGGGGACGCGATGTGGAGCAGGAGCGCCCCGAGAGGTGCGCAGAAGAGCAGCGGGACCGCGCTGGTAGGTATGGCAGGCAGGGGGCATGACACTAATGCTATTGATCAAGCTGAGGGAGCCCTATTGGCATTGAAACAGGGTCAGGATCCTGCAGAGTTATACTGTCAGAAATTCCGAAAGTGGGCCGTCCTTACTACATGGAATGATAGTGCATTGGCAGCTCTCTTTCGGAAGGGTTTGTCTGAAACTTTAAAAGATACTATGGTGGGATTTCCTGTTCCCTCTGGTCTTGACGATTCTATGTCATTAGCCATTCAAGTTGATCGGCGTTTACGTGAACGCAAGACTACACGGGAGGCGCTGTGCTATGATTGAGTCACCGAGGAGGAAAAAACAAAACACAAGCTCAGCCCAGAAAATCAGAGAGGTTGGAAACTAGCGGATTGCAGACCCCTAATCCTATCACACAACTAGCAGTAGCCGTGGAGTGTTCCTACGGTGATCCTAGACACCTCGTCACAGCCGGAGATCTACATAAGCCTAAAGAGAGAAAAGGGAAAAACTGACTGCCCCAGTGCAGACCCCAAAGCAATAGGCAGCCCCCAACATATAATGACAGTGAAGCAAGATGAAAACACTAACACAGATAGAAAGATAGGTTGAGCAAACAATGGGGCCCAAGCTAACTAAAAAGGACAGGACAGAAAAGCTGCTGTCTGCAATCCGAGAAAACCCTGCTAAAAATATTACCAACACAACTGATAAGCAAAAAGGACCCTGAAGTCACTAGACTTCAAACCCTATATCAGCACTCAGAATATTCTGGAAGCAGAGCAAAAGAGAACACTGATCAAGGAAAAAGAATCCAGCACACCCCCGGCCGGGGATGGCTGAACTCCAAAAAACAAAGTAAACAAAACCAAAACTAATAAGTTCAATAGCAGAGCAAAAACTTATCTTTGGGAAGCAGGAATCAGACTGGTCTCCAAGAATCCAGCAGAGAAATCACCAGCGACTTAGAAGGGTGTCGGCTGCCTTATATCCAGTCTGAAGTTCCCGTTACCCAGTCACCATCCACCTGATCAGGTGTTTGGTTTCTTTCATCTAAATCAGCCTCACTACCTTCCTTCACCAGAAGAGGGAGATCCTCGGACACATAAGATGAATGAACAGATGAGCTCACAACAGTACCCCCCCTGGAGGAGGGGTCACCGAACCCTCATCCAAGCCACCAGGCCGATCAAGATGAGCTCGATGAAAAGCATGCACCAATCTTTTGGCATGAATATCCGAGGCAGAGACCCAGGAATTATCCTCCTGACCATAACCCTTCCACTTAACCAAACACTGAAGTCTCCGTCTAGCCAGACGGGAATCCAGTATCTTCTCTACCTCATATTCCATGTTACCTTCAACCAACACAGGGTCAGGAGGTGCTGCCATAGGAACCACTGGTTCAACAAACCTCTTCAACAAGGACTTATGAAACACATTATGAATCTTAAATGTGACAGGAAGAGCCAACCGAAAAGAGACCGGATTAATAATCTCCAAAATCTTGTAAGGTCTAATAAATCTAGGTTTAAACTTTAGAGAAGCCACTTTCATAGAGATATTCTTTGATGACAACCAGACCATATCACCCAACTTAAACCGGGGACCAATGGTTCTATGCCGGTTAGAAAACCGCTGGGCCTTTTCCTGGGAAAGAGACAACTTATCCAACACTTGGTCCCAAATCTGCTGCATTCTTTCCACCACAGTGTCAACCCCTGGACAGGCAGAGGACTCCACCTGCCCTGAAGAAAATCGAGGATGAAACCCAAAGTTACAGAAAAAGGGTGACATCAAAGTGGCAGAACTAGCTCTATTATTTAAAGCAAATTCGGCCAAGGGTAAAAATGAGACCCAATCATCCTGATCAGCAGATAGAAAACATCTCAAATAAGCCTCCAAAGTCTGGTTTGTTCTCTCCGTCTGCCCATTGGTCAGAGGGTGAAATGCAGAGGAGAAGGACAACTGAATTCCCAACTTGGAACAAAAGGTCCTCCAGAATCTAGAGAAAAACTGAACTCCTCTGTCCGATACAATGTTCTCAGGAATCCCGTGCAAGCGAAACACCTGTTGCAAAACAAGGGCACCAACTCTGAGGAAAATGGCAACTTAGGGAGTGGTACAAGATGGACCATCTTAGAGAATCTATCACAAATCACCCAGATAACAGTCATCCTCTGAGAGACAGGCAGATCAGAAATAAAATCCATTGAAATATGGGTCCATGGCCTCCTGGGCACCGGCAAAGGCATCAACAACCCACTAGAACGAGAACAAGGCTTAGATCGGGAGCAAGTCCCACAGGACTGCACAAAATTTCTGACATCACGAGACAAGGCAGGCCACCAAAAAGACCGACTCACCAAATCTCTAGTACCAAAAATACCTGGATGACCAGCCAACGCGGAGCAATGAACCTCAGACATCACTTTCCTCCTCCACTGGTCAGGCTCCCTCCAACCAATGTCTCCACTCCTCAAATGCCCACTTCATGGCCAACAGTTCTCGATTCCCCACATCATAGTTGCGTTCCGAAGGAGAGAACTTTCGGGAAAAGAAGGCACAGGGGTTCATTTTAGATGTTACAGGATCTTTTTGGGACAAAACAGCTCCTGCACCAGTCTCTGAAGCATCCACCTCCACCTGAAATGGAAGTGAGACATCAGGTTGTTGCAAAACCGGAGAAGAAGTGAACCTAAGCTTCAGCTCCTGAAAAGAGGAAACAGCCTCAGGAGACCAATTCAGCAAATCAGCGCCCTTCTTAGTCAAATCAGTCAATGGTTTGGCAATAACAGAAAAATTGGCTATAAACTTACGATAAAAATTAGCAAAACCCAAAAACTTCTGGAGAGCCTTCAAAGAAGTTGGCTACACCCAATCATAAATGGCCTGTACCTTGGCCGGGTCCATTTCAATAGTTGACGGAGACAAAATAAATCCCAAAAATGAAATCCTCTGTACACCAAAAAGACATTTCGATCCCTTAACATACAGAGAGTTTTCCCTCAAAATCCGGAACACAGTCCGAACATGTTCCACATGAGTCCCAATCCCTGGAAAAGATCAAAATATCATCCAAATAGATGATCGGAAACTTATCCACAAAGTCCCGGAAAATATCGTTCATGAAGCACTGGAAGACAGAAGGGGCGTTAGTGAGCCCAAAAGGCATCACCAGGTACTCAAAATGTCCCTCCGGAGTATTAAACGCTGTCTTCCATTCATCCCCATGCTTAATGCGAATAAGATTATATGCCCCCCTGAGGTCAAGCTTGGTAAACCAGCAAGCACCTTCAACTCTAGAAAATAGGTCAGAAATCAGGGGTAACGGATCCTGATATTTAACAGTAATTTTGTTAAGGGAGCGATAGTCAATACAGGGCCTTAATGAACCATCCTTCTTGGCCACAAAAAAAACCCCAGCACCCAAGGGTGAAGAGGATGGTCTAATATGACCCTTCTCCAACGACTCTTTAATATAAGAACGCATAGCCTCATGTTCGGGTACAGATAAATTAAAAGTCGACCCTTGGGAAATTTACAACCCGGACTCAGCTCAATTGCACAGTCATAACTCCTATGAGGAGGCAAAGACGCAGACTTACTCTCACTAAACACATCATAAAAATCAGCCAAATAGTCAGGAACCTCATGCGACTGGGGAGAGGTGGAGAAAACAGGAGTGTCACTAAGAACACACCGACAACCCCAACTCACCACAGACAGAGATTTCCAATCCAAAACTGGATTATGGATTTGCAACCAGGGGAACCCCAGCACGATGGTATCATGCAAATTATGCAACACCAAAAATCTGCAATTTTCTTGATGGTCTGGGGCGACCCACATTACCACCTGGGTCCAAAACTGAGGTTTATTCTTTGCCAAAGGAGTAGCATCAATACCCCTCAAAGGAATAGGCGTCCGCAGGGGTGTCATAGGGAAACCACAACGTTTAGCAAAATCTAAATCCATTAGGTTCAAGGCTGCTCCTGAATCCACAAAGGCTTTAGCAGAAAATGTGGACAGGGAGCAGATTAGAGTAATTGCCAGAAGAAACTTAGGTTGTACACCACCTACAGCAAATGTGTGTGCAAAACGTTTCTCTCGTTTAGGGCAGACAGAAATAACACGAGAGGCATCTCCACAGAAAAAACACAGCTTATTACGCCTTCTGAACTCCTGACGTTCCGCCCTAGACGAAACTCTATCACATTGCATAGGATCAGACATTTGTTCAACAGGTGGCAGCATTTCCCGTATAATTTTATGTTCACGTAAATGCCGATCAACCTGAATGGCTAATGACATAGAATCGTCAAGACCAGAGGGAACAGGAAATCCCACCATAGTATCTTTTACGGTTTCTGACGCACCCTTCCGAAAGAGAGCTGCCAAGGCACAATCATTCCAAGTGGGGAGGACCGCCCACTTTCGGAATTTTTGACAGTACAGTTCTGCAGAATCTTGACCCTGGCTCAATGCCAACAATGATCAATCGCATTAGGTTCATCATACAACAACCCCAAGGCCTGAAAAAATGCGTCCATATTAGTTAGAATAGGATCATCTGGTACTAAAGAAAACGCCCAATCCTGGGGATACGCCGTGCAGCAAGGAGATGACAATTTTAACCTGCTGCGCAGAGCTCCCCGATGAGTTAGGCTTCAAGGCAAGAAATAATTTACAATTATTCTTAAAATTCAAAAATTTAGACCGATCCCCAAAAAACACATCAGGAGTGGGGATTTTTGGTTCAGCAGCGTGTGAATGAGCAAGATAGGCGGAAATTCCTCGCACTTCAGCAGCAAGCTGCTCCACACAATCAGACAATTGCTTAAACTCCATCAGAAAAAAAAATAAATATTCCTCCTATAGCCTCAGAGAAAAAAATATACACAAAAAAAATTCTGACACCTTTTTTTTTTTTTTTTAAACCGTTCCTTCCTGCTTTTGAGTACCCTAGAATCTGCGGTATGGCTGGTGATTCTGTTATGATTGAGTCACCGAGGAGGAAAAAACAAAACACAAGCTCAGCCCAGAAAATCAGAGAGGTTGGAAACTAGCGGATTGCAGACCCCTATTCCTATCACACAACTTGCAGTAGCCGTGGAGTGTTCCTATGGTGATCCTAGACACCTCGACACAGCCGGAGATCTACATAAGCCTAAAGAGAGAAAAGGGAAAAACTGACTGCCCCAGAGCAGACCCCAAAGCAATAGGCAGCCCCCAACATATAATGACGGTGAAGCAAGATGAAAACACTAACACAGATAGAAAGATAGGTTGAGCAAACAATGGGGCCCAAGCTAACTAAAAAGGACAGGACAGAAAAGCTGCTGTCTGCAATCCGAGAAAACCCTGCTAAAAATATTACCAACACAACTGATAAGCAAAAAGGACCCTGAAGTCACTAGACTTCAAACCCTATATCAGCACTCAGAATATTCTGGAAGCAGAGCAAAAGAGAACACTGATCAAGGAAAAAGAATCCAGCACACCCCCGGCCGGGGATGGCTGAACTCCAAAAAACAAAGTAAACAAAACCAAAACTAATAAGTTCAATAGCAGAGCAATAACTTATCTTTGGGAAGCAGGAATCAGACTGGTCTCCAAGAATCCAGCAGAGAAATCACCAGCGACTCAGAAGGGCATCGGCTGCCTTATATCCAGTCTGAAGTTCCCGTTACCCAGTCACCATCCACCTGATCAGGTGTTTGGTTTCTTTCATCTAAATCAGCCTCACTACCTTCCTTCACCAGAAGAGGGAGATCCTCGGACACAAAAGATGAATGAACAGATGAGCTCACAACAGCGCTGCCACCTTTTGAACAAATGTCTGAACCTATGCAATGTGATAGAGATTTGTCTAGGGCGCAACGTCAGGAGTTCAGAAGGCGTAATAAGCTGTGTTTTTTCTGTGGAGATGCCTCTCATGTTATTTCTGTCTGCCCTAAACGAGAGAAACGTTTTGCATACACATTTGCTGTGGGTGGTGTACAACCTAAGTTTCTTTTGGCAATTACTCTGATCTGCTCCTTATCCACATTTTCCGCGAAGGCTTTTGTGGATTCAGGAGCGGCCTTGAATCTGATGGACTTGGATTTTGCTAAACGTTGTGGTTTTCCTATGACACCTCTGCGGACGCCTATTCCTTTGAGGGGTATTGATACTACTCCTTTGGCGAAGAATAAACCTCAGTTTTGGACCCAGGTGATAATGCGGGTTGCCCCAGACCACCAAGAAAATTGCAGATTTTTTGGTGTTGCATAATTTACATGATACCATTGTTCTGAGTTTTCCCTGGTTGCAAATCCAGAATCCGGTTTTGGATTGGAAATCTGAGTCTGTGGTGAGTTGGGGTTGTCGGTGTGCTCTTGGCGACACTCCTATTTTCTCCACCTCTCCCCAGTTGCATGATGTTCCTGACTATTTGGCTGATTTTTATGATGTATTTAGTGAGAGCAAGTCTGCGTCTTTGCCTCCTCATAGGAATTATGACTGTGCAATTGAGTTGAGACCTGGGTGTAAATTTCCCAAGGGTCGACTTTTCAATTTATCTGTACCCAAACACGAGGCTATGCGATCTTATATTAAGGAGTCGTTGGAGAAGGGTCATATTAGACCATCCTCTTCGCCCTTAGGTGGTGGGGTTTTTTCCGTGGCCAAGAAAGATGGTTCATTAAGGCCTTGTATTGACTATCGTTCCCTCAACAAAATTACGGTTAAATATCAGTATCTGTTACCCATGATTTCTGATTTATTCTCCAGAGTTAAAGGTGCTTGCTGGTTTACTAAGCTTGACCTCAGGGGGCGTATAATCTTGTTCGCATCAAGCATGGGGATGAATGGAAGACGGAGTTTAATACTCCGGAGGGACATTTTGAATACCTGGTGATGCCTTTTGGGCTCACTAATGCCCCTTCTGTCTTCCAATCCTTCATGAATGATATTTTCTGGGACTTTGTGGATAAGTTTTTGATCATCTATCTGGATGATATTTTGATCTTTTACAGGGATTGGGATTCTCATGTGGAACATGTTCGGACTGTGTTCTGGATTTTGAGGGAGAATTCCTTGTATGTTAAGGGATCGAAGTGCCTTTTTGGTGTACAGAGGATTTCATTTTTGGGATTTATTTTGTCTCCATCAACTATTGAAATGGACCCGGCCAAGGTACAGGCCATTTATGATTGGGTTCAACCCAGTTCTTTGAAGGCTCTCCAGAAGTTTTTGGGTTTTGCTAATTTTTATCGTAAATTTATAGCTAATTTTTCTGGTATTGCTAAACCACTGACTGATTTAACTAAGAAGGGCGCTGATGTGCTGAATTGGTCTTCAGAGGCTTTTTCGTCCTTTCAGGAGCTGAAGCGGAGGTTCACTTCTGCTCCGGTTTTGCGGCAACCTGATGTCTCACTTCCTTTTCAGGTGGAGGTAGACGCTTCAGAGATTGATGCAGGAGCTGTTTTGTCCCAAAAAGATCCGGTGACGTCTAAAATGAATCCCTGTGCCTTCTTTTCCCGAAAGTTCTCCCCATCTGAACGCAACTATGATGTGGGGAATCGGGAATTGTTAGCCATGAAATGGGCATTTGAGGAGAGGAGACATTGGTTGGAGGGAGCTAAACATCTAGTTGTGGTCCTCACTGACCACAAGAATTTGATTTACCTTGAGTCGGCCAAACGCTTGAATCCTAGGCAGGCTAGGTGGGCCTTGTTTTTTACGCGTTTTGATTTTGTGGTCTCCTTTCTTCCAGGCACTAAGAATGTTAAGGCAGACGCCCTTTCTAGGAGGGCCCTTTCTAGGACCAAGCCTACTACCATCCTAGGTGAGGGAGTAGTTCTTTCTGCCATCTCGCCCGCTTTGAGACGTGCTCTGGAAGAATTCCAGGAGGACAAACCTGAGCGTTGTCCTATGGGAAAATTGTATGTTCCTGACCAGTGGAGGAAGAGAGTGATGTCTGAAGCTCATTGCTCCACATTGGCTGGTCATCCAGGTAATTTTGGTACCAGAGACTTGGTGAGTCGGTCTTTTTGGTGGCCTGCCTTATCTCGTGATGTCAGGAATTTTGTGTAGTCCTGTGGGGCTTGTTCCCAGTCTAAACCCTGTTCTCGCTCTAGTGGGTTGTTGATGCCCTTGCCGGTGCCCAAGAGGCCATGGATCCATATTTCAATGGATTTTATTTCTGATCTTCCTGTCTCTCAGAGAATGACTGTTATCTGGGTGATTTGTGATAGATTCTCTAAGATGATCCATCTTGTACCACTCCCAAAGTTGCCATCTTCCTCAGAGTTGGTACCCTTGTTTTTACAACAGGTGGTTCGGTTGCATGAGATTCCTGAGAACATTGTATCGGACAGAGGAGCTCAGTTTGTTTCCAGATTCTGGAAAGCCTTTTGCTCCAAGCTGGGAATTCAGTTGTCCTTCTCCTCTGTGTTTCACCCTCAGACCAATGGGCAGACGGAGAGAACAAACCAGACTTTGGAGGCTTATTTGAGATGTTTTCTATCTGCTGATCAGGATGATTGGGTTTCATTTTCGCCCTTGGCCGAATTCGCTTTAAATAATAGAGCTAGTTCTGCCACCTAGATGTCGCCCTTTTTCTGTAACTTTGGGTTTCAGCCTCAATCTTCTTCAGGGCAAGTGGAATCTTCAGCCTGCCCAGGTGTTGACACTGTGGGAGAGAGAATGCAGCAGATTTGGGACCAAGTAGTGGATAAGTTGTCTCTCTCCCAGGAAAAGGCCCAGCGGTTTTCTAACCGGCATAGGACCATTGGTCCCCGGTTTAAAGTGGGTGATATGGTTTGGTTGTCATCAAAGAATATCTCTATGAAGGTGGCTTCTCCAAAGTTCAAGCCAAGATTTATTGGACCTTACAAGATTTTGGGGATTCTTAATCCGGTTTCTTTTCGATTGGCTCTTCCTGTTACGTTTAAGATCCATAACGTGTTTCATAAGTCGCTGTTGAAGAGATATGTTGAGCCAGTAGTTCCTATGGCGGCACCTCCTGACCCTGTATTGGTTGAAGGTAATGTGGAATATGAGGTAGAGAAAATACTAGATTCTCGTCTGGCTAGACGGAGAGTCCAGTATTTGGTTAAGTGGAAGAGTAATGGCCAGGAGGACAATTCTTGGGTCTCTGCCCCTGATATTCATGCCCATAGATTGGTTTGTGCTTTTCATGGGGCCCATCCTGATCGGCCCGGTGGCGTGGATGAGGGTTCGGTGACCCCTCCTCAAGGGGGGGTACTGTTGTGAGCTCATTTTCGAGTTTGCCTCTGGCTTCTGGTGAGGGTTATGGAGCTGGCTGTGCTGACAGAGGAGTAGTGAGTTCTCTATCTGGACTCCCTCTGTTGGTGAAGGGAGGTAATGAAGCTGATCTAAATGGCAGAGACCTGCCACTTGAGGAAGAGGACTGCGATTGGACATCAGGAGTTTCTGATTGGATTTAAGGCAGCCGACTCCCTAGTTTCTTGCTGGTGATTTTTCCTGACTCTGGCTTCTGGTTTCCAGTTTGGTTCCTGCCTTCTTAAAGCTAAGTTTTCTCTGCTATTGTTCATATGAGTTTTTGTCTGGTTTACTTAGTTTTTGCGTTCAGCCAGCCCTGGCTGGGACTGGGCTGAATCCCCATTTTGTCTCTGATCAGTTGATCTCTTTTGCTCTGTCTTCAGAATATACCTGAGTGCTGACATAGGGAATTGAAGTCTAGCGACTTCAGGGCTTTTTTCTATCAGACGTTTTGGACATTTTGGCAGCGTTTTTTAGGTGATTGCAGACAGCAGCTTTTCTTTCCTGTCCTTTCTAGTTAGTGAGGGCCCCATCGTTTGTTCTGCCTATCTTTCTATCTGTGTTTGTGTTTTCATCTTGTTTCACCGACAATACATGTTGGGGGCTGTCTATTGCTTTGGGGTCTGCTCTGGGGCAGTTTAGATTTTCCCTTTCTTTCTTTAGGCTTATTTAGTTCTCCGGCCGTGACGAGGCATCTAGGACCACCGCAGGCACGCTCCACGGCTACTGCTAGTTGTTGTGGATAGGATTAGGGGTCTGCAATCCGCTAGTTACCAACCTCTCCGGTTTTCTGGGCTTAGCTTGCTTTTTGTTTTTTCCTCCTCGGTGACTCATTCATAACAGTCTGGTTATGGTCCTCCCTCTGCTCTAGGAGTTAAAATTCAGACTACAAAACTTATAATAACTATATCTAGCAGAGGGTACCTTGTATAATCACGCACATAGTCTCATCTCTTCCAGCCTGTCGAAGTCAATAATGCAAGACCAAACATGCAGTAATTATGTCACACCGTTTAGGAGAAATCTGTTTCTCCAATTCTGTGGGTGCTAGAACCGTGGAAAACATGGGGTAGGAAGCTGGGTCGGTGCCCTTTGCAGACATGTGATTTTCATATTTCTGTCGCGTATTGTTTTCGTGATCCAGCCTCTTTAATATTTCCCATACTTGTATCCAGCCGCATGGCGCTTCAAACAAAAGAAATCCTTTCCTGGCTAAGGGGGGAAGGGGGGAGAAGCCTCACTGGGATCTCAGATTGCACAGAGCTGTACAGTGTGTGTGAGACGAGGGGGGGAGGAACAAGGGGGTGAGTGGCTGCAGGGACAGAATACAAAGCTGCAGCTGTGGGGGAAGAAGGAGGGGCCGCAGCTATGTGACAGGCAGAGTCTCATCTGTAGTTTAGACAATGGAAGATTCTGGAATGTCCCAGAGAAGTCACATCTTACTTATCATTACACGCTGTGCGAAAAGTTATAATGGTGCTCACACTGACTTGAGTGAGTTTAAACCAAGTTCATTGGCTGTGAACTCCCAAGACCTTTCTGACATTTCTTGAGGACCAGAGATTACGTGAGGGAAGATAAGATATTGAGATATAGGGCAATGGTAGTAGTTTGAACTGGATATGCTTGGGAATTGGAAGCCAATTAAGGGATTTGCAGAGGGGGAAAGCAGGATAGTAGCAAGGAGAGAGATGAATTAGTTGGGCAGCAGAGTTAGGGATGGACTGGACAGGTGCGAGAGTGTTAGAAGGTAAGCCACATAGGAGGATGTTGCAGTAGTCGAGGCAGGAGATGATGAGGGCATGAAAAAGCATTTTAGTATATAGAAGGTTGAGGAAACGACAGATTCTGGAAATATTTTTGAGCTGTAGGTGATAGGAGTTGACAAGCGCTTGTATGTGCAGTTTGAAGGACAGTGTAGAGTCAAGAATTACTTGCTGGTAGCTGATTTTCAGTACAGGGGAAAGCATGATGTCATTTATTGTGATAGATAGATCAGATAGGGAGGATATGTGATATGAAGGAAAGATAATGAGTTCAGATTTGGCCACATTGAGCTTAAGGAAGCAAAAGGAGAACAAGGAGGATATGGTTGATAGACACTCCGGGATTCTGGACAGCAGGGAGGTGACGTCTGGGTGAGAGGTGTAAATCTGAGTGTCATCAGCGTACAGATGTACGTACTGGAAGTCATAAGACTTTGAGTTGTCTCAGGCCAAGGATATAGATTGAAAAGAGTATGACAGATACTTGAGTAACTCTAACAGAGAGGGTGCAGGATGAGGTGTGGAAGTAGGAGACACTAAATGTGCGGTTGGTAAGATATAAGGAGATCCAGGATAGGGCAAGGTCTTTGATGCCAAAGGATGAGAGGATCTGTAGTAGGATGTTGTCGTCAACTGTGTGGAAGGCAGAGGACAGGTCAAGAAGGAGAATCGACAATGGTCTGTCAGCTTTGGCTGAAAAGAAGTCAATAGTAATTTTGGTTAGGGCAGTTTCAGTGAAATGGTGGGATTGGGAGCCAGATTGTAGGTTGGTGAAGAGCAAGTTAGATGAGAAGTGGGAAGAAATTTCAGCATGAATATGCTGTTCAAGGAGTTTGGAAACAAATGGGATCAGCGATATGGGGAGATAGCTAGACATAGGGGACGGGTTGAGGGATGGCTTTTTGAGGACACGTGTGATTGTGGTATGCTTGAAAGCAGAAGGGAAGGTACCAGAAGTTAGTGATAAGTTGAACAGATGGGTTAGGGATTGAATAAGTGTGGTGGAGAGGTTGGTGATGTGGTGGGATGGGGTCAAGTGCACAAGTGGAGAGTTGTGATTTGGAGTGGAGACGAGTAAACTCTCCTTCAGTGATGTTGGAAAGGGAGGATATGGGGTAAGGGCATTGGTCTGGTATACTAAAGGGATTGTGGTGGTCAAATAATAAAGACTTGCCTTGTTTGGTTGATCTTATTTTTTAAGTGTATGCCAAAGTCCTCAGCAGAGATTAGGGAGGTCGGAAGGGGCCATGGAGAGCAGAGAAGAGAGTTAAGTGTTGAATAACTGGGGTTGTAGGATAAGAAAGATATGAGGGATGTAAAGTAGCTTTATTTAGCAGAGGTGAGGGTATATGACCCTCATTTTGGTATTTGCCCCAATCCTGGTATATGACCCTATATCCTGGTATATTCCCGAATCTTACTATATGGCCCCCATATATTCAATGTAAACCAAAAAAATGCTTCTAATTACATTCCACGAAGCGCTGCATCTTCTGGGTGCTCTGAACAGGTAGGTGGTCACGGACATCACAGCTATCAGGTCTATGATCACAGCTTCCCACCGCAGCCGCAAAATACTCAACTCACGACACACCTCGGCTCACCAGCACCTTCTCTCCCAGGCAGCTCCTGTCATGGTATGCACTGACTGAGCAGTGTATGCGATGATGAGAGGAAAGTGGAACCCACAGCATATACTGTGGGCTGTAGCAAAGATGGCCACGATCTCCTCCTACAACTGTGACCCGGGCAGCACAGGAGGCATGCTCATGCTCTGGGGTCGGACTGTAGGCAGAGTTATCTTCCTGCTTTATCCTGCTCTAAGCCATAGAAACAAAGGAAAGACCTGCCCAGAGGACCGCCCCGAAGCACAAACATGTTCCTCATCATTGAGACAGACTGTTTGTCCTTCGGGTAATACAGATGGTTAGCACTCGGCCAGAGGGTTCGAGTTCGCGGTGCCAGTGAGAAGGAACGGATAGTCCCAGAATCGCATAAACAATGTATAGTCACTGCACACGCTGATTGTACTTAATGTGAAGTAAATTTATTGCTTGACAGTGAGGAAGCGACATCAAACGACGTTTCGGCCACATCGGCCTTTATCACAAAGTCGCTGTAATAAACTACATACATAAAAATATCAAAAAATTGTAAACTTTATACAAAATATATACACATAGTATCCAGAGAGCATGGAATATAAGCACTAGAATTATTTAGAAAGATGTGGAGACATCAAACACGTGAAACTGAGAGATAACGCGGTAGATAAGAAACATGAAGGAGCGTGGTCATACCCTTTTCAATTGAATGTAGGGTCTGTTTTCACCAAATCGATAGTATCACTTCTAGGCATAAATGAGTTGATAGCATATTCTGTAAGTAGGGATATATGAACATATCGTTAGGGTGACATAAAGAAAAAAAATAAAAAATAAAGAGTAAAAAATCAAGTACTGAACTGGGTGTCTGGAGGACAGATGGATAAAACAGATTAACCAGCATAAGTGGCGTAGCTAGTTGTATATAAAAAAGACAGTGAGGGACTGTAAAAATATGCCCAGGTATCTAGCTGTCCAGACAAAAGCTGTATTCTATTTAGGGAAAACAAAGAAATATACCAAAGTTGCCGCTAAATCCTGTTCCTTGAAGAGGTGGTGGACTGGTAAATATGCCACTGCTAAACAAAGAAAAAGGGGGTACATTAGAGATGTGGCAGGATTGGTGGTCCTGGATTGGGACCATACAAAAGTTGGTGATGCAGCGGTGGTCCTGGGTAGGGACCATGGTAAGGTTGGTGGTACAGCAGTGGTCCCAATGGGACAGTACTTACTATTATTGGTGGCTCAGTGGAGTGTGAAGTCTGCACAATGGTGCCAGAGCAGTGAGTGAGCGCTGGATCACAGGCTGTGCTTTTTATCCTGTCTGGTCCGGTCATGTGACCGGAAGTGACATCAGACGCCGGGGCGTGTGCATTGGAGCACGGCCGTAGTGTCTCACAGTGATCCCCACCAAAAAGATGGCGCTGGCTGTTCACACATGCGCAGTAGAGCGCAATCAAAGAAAACCTAATGAGGCCATGCAGAGACTGCTGTAGCTCTGAGTGGGACACAGGCATCAAGGGGGGAGGTGCAGTGTGCTATATATAAAGAGACTGGGCAATTAACATATGGAAACAAATATAAACGAACAGTATTATTGCAAATCATACATGTAAATATACAGCATTTGAATTGCGTAGGAGTCCAAACTTAAACAAACATAAAAAATAAAAGAAATGAAAAGAGTGATGTCAGACCTAGGGGAGAGAATGGAGAAGGTTATGAACTCAAATCAAATGAATTATGAAGATTAGAAAAAAGGAAAAATAAAGAAGGAAAAATAATAAAGGGAAAAATAAAGATATAAAATGAGAATAGTAGAAAATAAAAAATAAAAATAAAAATAAACATAAAATAAAAAATAAAAAATAAAAAGTAAAAAATAAAAAATACAAAGTAAAAAATAAAAAGTAAAAAATAAAAAGTAAAAAATAAAAAATAAAAAATAAAAAGAAAAAGGAACAAGGGCGGAAAAAAAAGAAAAGAAGAAAAAAATAAAAAAAAAAAAAAGGGGGGAAAAAAAAGCCTGCAAGGAACAAAATATAAGGGGAAAAAAATTTTTTTTGAAAAGTAAATAAAAAGACCAAATTTGTAAAGAAAAGGTGAAAATAAATTGTACGGCAAAATGCCTTCAAACAGAGGAAGGGAAAAAAAAGGGGGGGGGGGGTTGTGGAAAACTTTTTTGCAAACTTGAAAAAGAAAAAACAAAAAAGAAAAAGAAAAAAGAAAAAACCAAAACACATTATGTTTCATTATCTTACCGCTTGGGTTAGATGTAAAAAGGGGAGACTCAAGAAGGCAACCAATCAATGGGTCTAGGGAAAGAGGAAGAGAAAAAAAGGAATTTTTATAAAAATTATTAGATTAGCCAATCGATTTCTCGATTGAGACCCCTCGGATGTAAGGTGTCTAGTGTGTAGATCCAGAATGTCTCCCGTTGCTTTAAAAGGCGAACATGGTTCCCACCTCTTTTGGGTCTAGGGACTTTTTCAATAATTTGGAACCGTAGTTGTGATACGTTGTGTCGGGCTTCCTTGAAATGGGCAGGAAGTGGGAGCCATGTTTTCCCGCATCTAATCGTAGACTTGTGACTGGATATTCTGTCCCTGATTGCCTGGGTGGTTTCACCCACGTACAATAAACCACATGGACATTTGATGATGTAAACGACGAAGTTAGTTTCACAAGTGAAGTAATCCCTAATTGGATAGGATTTGCCAGAACGTGGGTGGACTATCTCACTGCCTTTGATGATATTGGAACAGCTCATGCAGTTTAGGCAAGGGAATGTACCAGTTCTCTTTTGTCCTGTTAGAGTATGTGTATTGATGTGACTGGAGGTACCCAGGTCAGCCCGGACAAGCTTGTCCTTAAGATTTTGAGGTCTCCTCAGGCACATCAATGGTGGAGATTTAAAGAGGTTAATCCTAGGATAGGATCTGGTCAATAGAGGCCAATGTTTGTGGATGAGATTATGTATTCTTTGCATGGACGGGTGGTGACCATGGACGAATGGGAGTCTGGGTGGTTTGATTGTTGTGGTTCTGATGGTGTCGGGGTCAATCCGTGCTTTAGTCATCTCAGAAGCCAGAAGTGTAGATGGATAATGCCTAGATTCAAATCTATCAGACATTTCTTGTAATCTGAGGTCTCTAGTCGAAGGATCTGATACAATCCTGGTAATCCTTTTAAACTGTGATCGTGGGAGACTATTACGGGTGGACCTTGGATGACAACTGTCATACAGAAGGAGATTATTGCAATCGGTGGGTTTAGTGTAAAGATCGGATGACAGTGTTCCTTGTGCATCTTTTTTGACCCTAGTATCCAAAAAACTGATTGATTCCAGGTTGTGGGACATTGTAAATTTCAGCTCATGCCTGGCATTGTTGATGGTATCATAGAATTTAGAAAGGCTAGTTGAGTCCCCACCCCATATGCAAAAAATATCATCAATGTAGCGAAGCCACACTGTGGCAAATTCCTGGAAAAGTGGATTGGCGTAAATGTAGTCTCGTTCAAACTTATCCATGTAAAGATTTGCGTACGCGGGGGCTACATTAGAGCCCATCACGGTGCCGCATGTCTGGATGAAAAAATCGTCCTGGAATCGGAAGAAGTTTTCCCGTAAGACTATATTTAGAAGGTCCAAACATAAAGCCTGTGTGTCCGGTGCAGTATTAGCTTCCATGAGAGTTAGTCTGACTGCCTCTATACCTTTATCATGTGTTATTGATGTGTATAGACTGTTGACATCAAAGGTGCAGAGAATGCTGCTGGGTGAAACGGAATTAATGGAACGAATCTTATTCAGGAAATCGCCTGTGTCTAAAATAAAAGATTTAGTGGTGTGAGTAAATGGAGTTAATATTTTCTCTAGAAAAATGGATAAAGGATCGAGGATGGAGTCCGTGGAAGCTACTATTGGACGTCCAGGAGGGTTGTGTAGGTTTTTGTGGATTTTGGGGAGAGTGTAGAGTACCGGGGTTATGGGATGTTGGTTTGTCAGAAATGTTCTAGTCTTTGCATCTATGGTCTTAAGCTGCATATGTTTGTCAAGAATTTGGTCTATTTTCCTACGTATTTGGAATGTCGGGTCAGTATGAACTTTGACATGCGTCTGATGTCACTTCCGGTCACATGACCGGACCAGACAGGATAAAAAGCACAGCCTGTGATCCAGCGCTCACTCACTGCTCTGGCACCATTGTGCAGACTTCACACTCCACTGAGCCACCAATAATAGTATGTACCAACTTTTGTATGGTCCCAATCCAGGACCACCAATCCTGCCACATCTCTAATGTACCCCCTTTTTCTTTGTTTAGCAGTGGCATATTTACCAGTCCACCACCTCTTCAAGGAACAGGATTTAGCGGCAACTTTGGTATATTTCTTTGTTTTCCCTAAATAGAATACAGCTTTTGTCTGGACAGCTAGATACCTGGGCATATTTTTACAGTCCCTCACTGTCTTTTTTATATACAACTAGCTACGCCACTTATGCTGGTTAATCTGTTTTATCCATCTGTCCTCCAGACACCCAGTTCAGTACTTGATTTTTTACTCTTTATTTTTTATTTTTTTATTTTTTTTCTTTATGTCACCCTAACGATATGTTCATCTATCCCTACTTACAGAATATGCTATCAACTCATTTATGCCTAGCAGTGATACTATCGATTTGGTGAAAACAGACCCTACATTCAATTGAAAAGGGTATGACCACGCTCCTTCATGTTTCTTATCTACCGCGTTATCTCTCAGTTTCACGTGTTTGATGTCTCCACATCTTTCTAAATAATTCTAGTGCTTATATTCCATGCTCTCTGGATACTATGTGTATATATTTTGTATAAAGTTTACAATTTTTTGATATTTTTATGTATGTATTTTATTACAGCGACTTTGTGATAAAGGCCGATGTGGCCGAAACGTCGTTTGATGTCGCTTCCTCACTGTCAAGCAATAAATTTACTTCACATTAAGTACAATCAGCGTGTGCAGTGACTATACATTGTTTATTTTTGTCCTTCGGGGCGGCCTGTGGGCAGGTCTTTCCATGGATTCTCTGGCTTAGAGCAGAAGGATAAGACTCTGCCTACAGTCCCGCCCCGGAGCGTGGGTATTTCATTAGCTGAAAACTTCTAATAAGGTTTCATTTTAATAAGTTTAACACTGCCAATCTGACACTGTAGGTTACTTAGCAAAATCCTGATGACAGGTTCACTTCAAAGAAAATGAATACTCACTGCTCCCCACACCCATAGTCCCTCCCTCCTATATGCACTGAAGCTGGTGCCAATGGGTGGGACTATGGGAGTGTGGAGCAGTGAATATTCATTCTCTTTAATAGCGGGCACATAGCTACATCTGCTGGCTTCCTGCAGCAATTGGGAGATTACGTGTGCCAACCATTAAACAGAATGAATATTCACTGCTTTCCACGCCCATGGGAGTGGAGAGCAGTGAATATTCATTCTCTTTAATAAGCGGGCACATGTGATTGCCCGGCAGCTGGTGCTAATCTAACACACAAAATGCACTGGAAAATTGCTGTAATGATGTAACCTTTTATTAATAAGATATGTTGGTATGTTACTAACACTATCTACCCTATAAGGGACCTGAGAGGACTACTAATTGCATTCTCTCACTTTCTACTGGCAGCTTTATCACTGGCTCCTTGAGCGTCTAGAAATGTACCATTTCATTAATTTTTTTAAGGACTCCCACCCTCCCCCAAACAAGAAAAAAAAAGACACACCAAAACTTTACTCCCAGATGTTTGTATAATTTTCACCTGTTAATTTAAAAACTGTGTATATGCACATACAATTTCCCACCCAAAATCTAGTATGTACCTACACACAAATATTGCCTTTATTAGTGGTGTAAATCACTCCTGAATGTGATGGACTGGCTGGTAATGTATCACTTGGGTAATGAAAGCATCGCATGCAAACGCATAACTACACAAACTACCATTTGTAATGGCTTATACATATACTGTATGCAACCGAGATCAATAAAATGTAGTCACCAGCTGATAGATCATGTCCTGGTACAGGTAGGTGGGGGTCCCGACATTAGACCACACTGCCTGCCGGTTGCTATGGGTTCATGTCACTGATGTGCACTCAATGAACACGTCTGCAGGCTGTCACTCATCCTACTGGGGGCTGCCAGTTGTCTTACAGGGGGCTGTCTGGCCTGCCTTGCAGATGGCAGGGGAAGCCCTGGATAAAGATTGTGAATTATGGAGAAACCTTTGTCATTTGTGCCGCTCATCCTCGTGTCGCAGCTGCTCTATTTTCGATTCCGTGTTTACAAGCGATTCAGCCTTTGGCAAACACGAGGCCTGAATCCTGGCTTTGTTCATGGCTGGAGTGAGCCTGTGATTCACAAGATGAATGGAGGTGAGTGAGCAATGGAGTAAGTGGCATATGGCACAGGCGGTCATGCCTCCATTGTAACTTGTCCTTAGGATATTATGACAGTAAGTGGTTTCTGATTAACAGAAGGAAGACGGCAGAAGACGACGCAGACTAGAGGTGGCAAATCTGTAATACGGATTAACTACTACACCTTTACTAATTTGCTGTCTTTAGTCTCAGAAAAATGAATTATTGTGCTAAGCAGCCAACCTATAAAAATAAAAGCAGATTGTGATACATATTCTCTTTTTCTAAGTGGCTTTTATTTTCTCATCACAGAACAACATTTTATTTGATAACTGGGGCGCCATCATGCCTGAGCTTGATTGGTGACTTGGCTCAATATCACTCTTGATTCCATATTTTTGTGAAGATCACTCCATCTGCAAAAATACGTGCATATGTGAACAGTCTTAAACAGCAGACAAAAAGGCAGCAACACTTACCTGCCCAGATCTTGGAACAAATGCAATACAGGGTGCAGCCAGCCCATAAAGCAAGATGTCAGCAACACAAGTGCAAAATACCAGATCAACAGCCACTCTCCACCTACCCATTCCTGGAGGGGGTGACTGCCCGGTATACAATTGCACAATAAAGGCCTGCATAGGGCATTGTTCACACAAAGGTACTGCACAGTGTCTGGTTCACAGCCTATTAATCACGCTCCTACTAATCGATTAGGCGGGCTGGCCAGCACACTCTCAATGCGTAGCCATGTGAACACCCCTCATGCGAGACCAGACGTGTCTGGGCTTGGCTGCACCCGAAAAATATAGTGCAAAAATACAAAAATAGTGAGGTATTAGCTGATATTTTGGCCAAAATACGTGAGCCCGTAACCTGCGCTAAAGGTCCGCACGCTTACGGGTCCCTACACTAAACTAAATAGCAAAGCTATTAAACCTTTGTAAGACCACGGTTTAGTAATGGAGATGCGTCTAAGACACCTATCCATTACTAATCCTATAGTTACATGGTAAATAAACACACAGCCAGAATAAAATATTTTATTAGAAATAAAACAAAAAGTTTTCCATTTTCATTTAAAAATAACAAACAGTTATACTCACCTAAGGCCTATTCCACCGAAGCCCTCGTCTTCTGTAATAAAACAAAAATAAAAAACAACAATATCCCTCATCTCTCAGTCTCTCAGTCGTTTTATACCACGCTGTAAACCATGTCTGGAGGATAAATAGTTTTTAACCTAGGTGGCGCCCAGATGCAACCATCCAGGCAGAGAACTACCAAGGAATGAACTGCTGCAAACTCAGCATCATTGACAAGTGGTGACATCATCAAAGTTACTGTCAGTGAGGCTGTGTTCCTAGCAGGGCTGAACTGCGGTGACCTCATCATGGGAAAATGTCAGGTCACCGCAGTTCAAGTTCAGTGACTTCACAGCAGATCACCATGATCATTTTTTATTTTGAATAAAACAAACAATATTGCACGCCTCTACGTCTTTCTGTCCCATGCTGTAATCCATGTCTGGTGGACAGTTTTCAACCTGGGCGGTGCCAAGATGCGACTGTCCAAGCTGAGAACCACTGGTGACTGAACTGCTGTGAGCGTAGCCTCAGTGACATCATCATTGTTACCGCTGGTCAGTTAGGCTGCGTTCCCAGCAGGGCTGAATTGCAGTGACCTCAGCACCATGGGAAAAAGTAATCCATGAGGTCACCACAGTTCAAGCTCGGTATCTTCATAGCAGATCATCGTGAAAAATTCTCACTGGTTCAAGATTATTTTTTATTCTGTTATTTTAAGTCATTTTCCTATCCACATTTGTTTGCAGGGAAATTTCCCTGCTCTTACCCCCATTTTGCTTCATTTTTCAGCCCCCCCAGCCCTTAGTATGACCATTTTACGGCACAAAAATTTTGGTCCCCATTGGCTTGAATGTGTGGGTCAGGGTCAAGTTCGAGTCAAGTTCTGATAACCGAACCAAACTTTGGACTCCAGTTTGACCGAATACGACAAAGCCGAACATCCATCCAAGGTGATGTCACAGAATGGCATGCACAATGACGTGTATTAGATGTAAGGAGTACATCTACAAATACTGAAGGTGCTTGACAAACTAAGATGTGTAAGTATTACCTATGCAGGTCAAAGCTAATAAATGGATGATGACTGCACGCTGCCTCTCGTAACTCTGACGTGCGTTTCACTAGTGCTTCTTCCTGGGGAACGTGGGACGCCCATGTGTCAACATTCTTTAATAGCTCAGTGTGTTAGCTGAGGTTAATTCCAAAGGTAAAGGGCAATGGTTCATATCAAGGAGCACCCATGAAGATTTCCCAAGAAAAGAGAAACAGCATCATCCAGATAAATGATAGCGGTCTCTCAGCCAAGAAAATTGCCAAACTGCATCATGTGAGTGCCATGACCTTTGGAAGAATACAAACCGAAGTCCATCTATCCATTCAAAAGCCAAGAGGTGGATGCCCAGGCAAAATATCAAAGTCAACAAGTCAGCTCATCACAATCTATCAGTTCTGGCGCTGAAAACACAGCAGTGGAGGTGGCTCATATGCTTGGTAATAGTGAGATCACAGATGTCCATGCAAGCATTGTGCGATGCACGTTACAGAGGTCTGGAATGGTGGCCCAAAAAAAGGTGGCGAAGGCTCAACTTTAAAATTGTCATGAGAAGCGTCGGCTCAAGTTAGCAAAAAGGTACAAAAGTGGACAGTAGAAGATCACAAATGGGTGATTTGGAGCTAATTTATTATTTTCTTCACGAGAAAGTAGGCTGTCTTGATTAGGTCTCACAGGAATTGTTTTGTTTTCCATAAAACAATTATATACAGTGTATATATATATGTGTATGTATGGCGACTGGTCATGTGGTTAATGGGCAGTATGTATCACAGAGGTGGGTGGTCCTTTGATAGAAGCCTGGGCTTGTTTTTCTCTTTGTTGTCGGATCAATGGATAGCCTTAAGAATATCTGAATACTCCTGGAATATCCCATGACATACCTAAGAGAGGTAGAGCAGCTAAGACTTGAGTGACTGCAAATTATTAAACAGCTGCAGGAAATGCGAAGAAGATGGCGGCCACTTTCAACTCGAGGTATGGAGAGACGAAGGGGTTCTCTAAAGGGCGGAAGTGCTCAACCTGAAGATAAATGGAATGACTGCTCGCTGGGGAATAAAGCAATAGGAGAAAGTGACAACAGAGAGACAACCCAAGGTGGCCTGAAGGAAGAGGTAGAGGTGATGACTCTTCTGTTAGCTCAGTGCTGAGTGGCCTAGGCGGGAGATCCGGTAGCAGACGTGGGGACAAAGAGTCAGATCAGACAGAAGGTTTGGGAGCCAGGGAATCGCAACACTGTACTGACCACCAGGGATGGGGGTGGTCCGACAAAGGAGCAACCGCATCAGAGGATGTGACGGAGTCGGATGGCGACTGGTTCCAAAAGGGTTCAGTGACAGGGCCCAATGTTGACAGATGGTTTGAGCCTCAAAGACAACCGAGAAGGGTCTCTGGTCGGGTAACGGAAAGTGCCAAGCCCCGTGGCTTTAGGCAGATTGGGGAATATGCGGTATGGCGACTGGTTATGTGGTTAATGGGCAGTATGTATCACAGAGATGGGTGGCCCTGTGATTAAAGCCTGGGCTTATTTTGCTCAGCAGATCTACTGCTGTAGGTATTGCTATACATTGGGAAGGCTTCCACATGACTTGGAGAGATGGGTGGGTACAATCACCTACATACCCCACCCAAGGAGGTGTGTCTGAACACCCAAGATGGAGCTTGTGTGTTTGTGTGCAGGTGGCTAGTCTGAGTCAGAGTGAAGAGGCCTGTGATATACCTCCAGAGAGGACGCCTCTGAGGATAAGAGGTAGCCAGGAACCTGTGCGGTCATCACGGACAGTTAATGGACACTAATCACTCTTAGGCACACATGGCTCAGCGAGGACCATGGGTTCTATGAAGTCGAAAGGTGGCCGGTGGGTTGCTGCATGTTAGCAAGTACCTGAGATCCGGTTTATGCTGTGTATTAATAAACAAATGGACTTGTTTTTAACCCTGAGTGTTCCAGCGTATTCCTCGAAGACTAACCCACTGAGTACTCCCCGTCCACAGATAGTGCAGACGTGTGTGTGTGTATGTATAATAATATTATATATATATATATGTGATCACTGTGATAGGGTCTATCACAGTGATCAAAATGAACCAATAGATAAAATTTCCTATTGTTGTCGGGTCCGACCAATAGATCTCGAAGGGTGCAATGTGCATGCGCCTGCCATTTTCTTCCCGGAAGAAGACGCTGATGGCCGCTGGACATCACTGGGGGATGCAGGAGGGTCCAGGGACACAGGAAGTACCGAGGGACCCCATTTCTCTCTGTCTCTGATGTGCTATATCACATCAGAGGAGAGAGAAATTACATGGGAAATCTGACTTTTTTTGCAGTTGCCATTATTCCGTGAATAAGGGTGATCACAACAATGGGGTCGGTAAAAACCCACCCGAATCATGTTCTCCGGGGTCTCAGCTACCCCCAGTAGCCAAGACCCTGGATAATTTTCGACGCTGGGGGGCGCTACACACTTATTTCTCAGCACCATTAAAATGCGGAGCTGAGGAATAACTACCCTTAACTGCAGCGTATCGGCGGTCGTTAAGGGGTTAAATCAAGAGAAAAAAAAATTTTTGTCAGTGTATGACAGATGAAAACAAATGCTGAGATCTCAAAATCAGTGCATACTCAGGCAGTGAAAAATGCTGTAAGGAGGGCTTTCCATCTAAAAAGAAATTTACATTGTTTATGCCCAAAAGTTTCCAGCTAATGATATGCTCGTGCTCTGAGGTGGGACTGTAAGCAGATTCTTATCTTCCTGCTCTAAGGCAGAGAAACCAAGGCCGCCCATGTTCCTCATTATAGAGACAGCTTATTGTGCTTAGGGGCAGCCTTCTAATCTAAAAAGACATTTACAAGACTTAAGGTACTGTCACACTTAGCGATGTACCAGCGATCCCGACCAGCGATATGACGCGGTCAGGATCGCTGGTACATCGCTAAGTGGTCGCTAGTGAGCTGCCACATAGGCAGATCTCACTAGCGACATCGCTGGGGACGGGGATCGCTACTTACCTGTCACACCAGGCGATCCTGCGTCCTCCCGCCCGGCTCCACGCGTCGCTCGTCTTCACAGCAGGAAGCGCCGCAGGAAGCTGACGACGAGAAACAGTCCTGGACGTTCTCGCGCGATCAGCGATAACCAGCGGGGGAGCCGGTCGTAGGTAAGTATCAGACACAGAGATATCGCTAGCAATATCGCTATAACGTCACTAGTTATAGCGATATTGCTAGCGATATCTCTTAGTGTGACATGCCCTTTACACCCAAAAGTTTTCAAAGCTGTGACTGAGAAAGATCAAAGTGACACCAAGAAACCAGAGCCCAGCACTTCCCGCCATGCACAGGAGGAGGAATGAGCATCTCAAACATCATTAACAACATATTTTGTAAGTGACAAAGTTACTTTAACAATGACAGCAGATATGTTTAACCCCTTTACTCCCAAGGGTGGTTTGCACGTTCATGACCGGGCCAATTTTTACAATTCTGACCACTGTCCCTTTATGAGGTAATAACTCTGAAATGCTTCCATGGATCCTGGTGATTCTGACACTGTTTTCTTGTGACATATTGTACTTCATGTTAGTGGTAAAATTTCTTTGATATGACTTGCGTTTTTTTGTGGAAAAAAAACGAAATTTGGGGAAAATTTTGAAAATTTTGCAATTTTCCAACTTTGAATTTTCATGCCCTTAAATCACAGAGATATGTCACACAAAATACTAAATAAGTAACATTTCCCACATGTTTGCTTTACATCAGCACAATTTTGGAACCAAAATTTTTTTGCTAGGAAGTTATAAGGGTTAAAAGTTGACCAGCGATTTCTCATTTTTACAACACCATTTTTTTTAGGGACCACATCACATTTGAAGTCACTTTGTGGGCTCAATATGATAGAAAATACCCAAAAGTGACACCATCCTAAAAACTTCACCCCTGAAGATGCTCAAAACCACATTCAAGAAGTTTATTAACCCTTCAGGTGCTTCACAGGAATTTTTGGAATGTTTAAAAAAAATGAACACTTAATTTTTTTTCACAAAAAATGTACTTCAGATCCAATTTTTTTATTTTATCAAGGATAACAGGAGAAATTGGACCCCAAAAGTTGTTGTCTGTCCAATTTGTACTGAGTACACTGATACCTCATATGTGGGGGTGCATTACTGTTTGGGCGCATAGCAGAGCTCGGAAGGGAAGGAGCACCGTTTGACTTTTTCAAACTAACATTGGCTGGAATTGAGATTGGATGCCGTGTCGCGTTTGGCGAGCCCTTAATGTGCCTGAACAGTGGAAACCCCCCACAAGTGACCCCATTTTGGAAACTAGACCCCCTAAGTAACTTATCTAGATGTGTGGTGAGCACTTTGAACTCCCAAGTGTTTCACAGAAGCTTATAACGTAGAGCCGGAAAAATAAAAAATCATATTTTTTTCACAAAAATGATCTTTTCGCCACAAATTTTTTCTTTTCACAATGGTAACAGGAGAAATTGGACCCCAAAAGTTGTTGTCCAACTTGTCAAGCTCAGCAAGTATTTCTTAGGAAATCAAAAACTGAAAAGGTGAACATATATTTCCCTATAAAATTCAAATTTATTTATATCGATTAAAAAACACCAACCCAGTGAAAAATTGGTATATATGAAAAATACCATAAATGCAAACCTAACCTAAAGGATACCCTACAATGAAACTAGACATTTTTTCTACCTAACTGTGGAGGTTGGCACCCTAATAGAATGATTTTGGTGCCCCCACTCAACGTAGGCTTTCCCTCGCTCCCCTAGTTGACCCTGGCAAAAAAGGTGGGAAAACAATGTCTGACAGGGCAGAGGTGAAGTGATTCTTGAAACTAAACGGGTATCCAATAGGTATAACAAAAACCAAAGCACGTGACCTTCTCCTTCCACAGGATTAAAGGGACTGCTCAGTCACAGTAATGTCTATATATGATGGGCACATACAACAATAATTTGATGGCCTATTGGCACAAGATTTTACCTTGTATACATGATGAGACATATATCAAAGAATTATGTCGGCAGACCCCTCAATTATAAGGCAATTCAGCATGATTCTTATGAGTTCTCATATCCTCAATATGCCGACAAATAGCACCAACCCAGTCCCAGTGTAGATAGAGTTGAGGATTAAATCAGTGGAGGAGCTCTGGAGTAGGATACCAAAACATCAATATTTTACACTGGTTCTCCTTATAGAGAGTGCACCTTTTCTGAAATACATAGCCAACTTTAGCGGGGGGGGGGGCTGCAGCCACCTCTCAAGAATAGAATCCCATCTACTCATGTAGGATTGCTTTAACTGTTGGCCCCCTTGAGGGTAGTTTATAATCAAATAAACAGCCAAAATTCAAAATTAGCCCTTTAGTCGACGGGCCCCTTTTATATATTCTTTCAAAATCAGTCGGTAAAGACACCTTCAATGAGCCATATAACGAGGAAGCAAGATGTTTAATCTGCATAAACTGAAAACAAAAAACGATTGGTCATAGCAAATTTAGACTTGATAGCGTCAAATGTGTGTCCCCCTCCACCAAGTCCGCAAATTTGAATAAACCTGTTGAAATCCATGGGTGAACCACTGTTGAATCCATACTATTTGGAATCAGAGGTTTATAGATAAAGCATATCACTGGCAAATTAGAGGCAGCCCAACTAAACTGTTTCATATATGAAAGACAAACCTCCCTCGTAAACTGCATCGTGCCCAATAAAGTAATTGGAATCTTGATTGATTGCTTGAGCCAAAACCCTTTCTTGTAGACATGGCCAACACTCAGGTAGCACTAAATGAAGGTCAATGGACACTGGTAGCTGAATTGAAGGAATTGCTTCCTCACCCATTTACAGAGACTAAAAAATTAGAAGCAGAGGATTTAACTCCTGGCATTTTCATAAAGGAGTGGAAGAACTTGTTGTTTTACTTGTCTCAAATAGGTTTAATCGCAGATGGCATTACTGCTTCAATGAAACAGAGAGATACACTGCTATTAGAAAATAAAATTCTTCAGGCAGCTGTTTATGTGGACCCAAGTCAATGTATATTCCTGGATGATCAACAGATTACTAAAGGAAAAGAAGCTCTGACTGAAGTACCAGTTAGGATGTGGGCTACAGGACTGCCAAGAGCATGAGGACTTGGGTTACCATATCTTCAGCCTCATCTGATGAGGAGTTTCATTTTGAAAAGTAATTGGACGACATTGAGCAGGCAAAGTGTTGCGGCAGGGAAAAAGATTCCACTCCCATAGCAAACTGACCATATTTCAGCAACATTTTTCACTTACTCTCAAAGAAGTAAAAGAGTTCAACCGTTTATCAAAACTGACTAAGCATGAGGAAATTCCTTTATACCTTGAAATTGTTAGAGATCTTGCCCATGTAGTTACTGCTTTGTCACCAACCCAAGTTAGTGTAGAGAGCTTTTTCTTCAGCCTTAAAATAATATGATCAGATTTTAGGTCATCTATGTAGGAGGATCTGATGGAGGCGATGCTATTTCTCACAACAAATTCATATAGTACGTTTTTGTTGAAAAACTTTTTACCCACTTACTGCATAGAGTTTTGCATATTTACAATTTAAAGTGTTTTGTGTCCGAAGTTGTATTCCAATAAATATATCATGTTCTATCTAAATAGCTTGATTATTGTATCATAATGGTGATTAAAAGCCTAATGTTACCATTTTACTACAGTAAATGTATCAGTTGAGCATGAGCCGTGTATGAGGGAGTCGGGAGACAGAGAAATTGAGGAGTTGGAGGTTTGGTTTACAGACTCCACAGCCCTGTTTTTAACTGTTCCTTGTGCGATAAGTGATTAGACAATTTTATTCTACAGGTTGGTGAAATTACAGCAATACCAGATTTACCGATATATAGTTTATGTTTGGCTGCACACACACTAAATGCTATTAAAAAATAAATAAATAAAAAAAGTTTTTGCATCATCCTATTTTGAGAGCTATAATTTTTCTATATTTCTGCCAGTTATGTGACTGTTTGTTTTTGCGGGACGAGTTGATGTTTATTGGTACCATTTTCGTCAATTAACATTTTGTGATTGCTTTTTATTCCAATTTTTGAGAGGCAAAATTAACAAAAATGAGCAATTCAAGATTTATATTTTTTTTGCCGTTCACCGTGAAGTAAAATTGCAAAGGCAGCTTTATTCTTCGTGTCAGTACAATTACATTTATGTCATATTTTTATATTTTGCCGCTTTTCCATGATGAAAACAACCTTATAAAAAATGTTTTTGCAAAGCTTCATTCTGAGAGCTATAGCTTTTTTATTTCTCTATTGAGCTGCAAGGTGGAATATTTTTTAGATGAGATTAAGTTTTCAGGTCTTATTACACCTTTTTCCTGGCGGTATTATGAAAAAGCATCAGATTTTATTTGCCCTTTTTTATATTTTTTACAGTGTTCACTGAAGGTGTTAACTAACGTGACAGTTTTATAGATTGGGTTATTCCAGATGCAGCGATACCAAATATTTTTTCTTCTTTATTTTCTGATATTATATATACAGTATGTAATATTATTAATATTTATTTATATAGCACCATTAATTCCATGGTGCTGTACATGAGAAGGGGTTACATACAAATTATAGCTATCGTTAACAGTAAACAAATTCACAATGACAGACTGGTGCAGAGGAGAGAGGACCCTGTCCTTGCGGACTTACATTCTACGGGATAGTGGGGAAGAGACAGAAGGTCGGGGGTGCAGCAGCTCTGGTGGTGATGAGGTGGCAGCTTCGGCGGTGGTGAGGCAGCAGAAGGGTTATTGCAGGCTGTAAGCTTTCCTGAAAAAATGGGTTTTCAGGTTCCGTTTGAAGGATCCGAGGGTGGTGGATAACCGGATGTGTTGAGGCATGGAGTTCCAGAGGATGGGGGATATTCAAGAGAAATCTTGGAGGAGGTTGTGTGAGGAACGAATAAGGGTGGAAAAAACACAAAAAGAATTGTCATAAAGCCAAATTGGATATAATTCCACACCAAACATAAAAAAGAGGGTGGACAAAAGTATTGACACTGTTCGAAAAATCATGTGATGCTTCTCTAATTTGTGTAACTAACAGCACCTGTAACTTACCTGTGTCACCTAACAGGTGTTGGCAATAACTAAATCACACTTGCAGCCAGTTGACATGGATTAAAGTTGACTCAACCTCTGTGCTGTGTCCTTGTGTGTACCACATTGAGCATGAAGAAAAGAAAGAAGACCAAAGAACTGTCTGAGGACCAAATTGTGAGGAAGCATGAGCAATCTCAAGGCTACAAGTCCATCTCCAAAGACCTGAATGTTCCTGTGTCTACCGTGCACAGTGTCATCAAGAAGTTTAAAGCCCATGGCACTGTGGCTAACCTCCCTAGATGTGGACGGAAAAGAAAAATTGACAAGAGATTTCAACGCAAGATTGTGCGGATGTTGGATAAGGAACCTCGACTAACATCCAAACAAGTTCAAGCTGCCCTGCAGTCCGAGGGTACAACAGTGTCAACCCGTACTATCCGTCGGCGTCTGAATGAAAAGGGACTGTATGGTAGGAGACCCAGGAAGACCCCACTTCTTACCCCGAGACATAAAAAAGCCAGGCTGGAGTTTGCCAAAACTTACCTGAAAAAGCCTAAAACGTTTTGGAAGAATGTGAAACTGAGTATTATCTGACAGAATTGCAGGGGTGTCAATACTTTTGGCCACAACTGTATATATCAGAAAACTGTCAAACAAGACCCCATTGTAAATATGGCCCCTTTCACAGTATTCAAAACTGCATTCAGGAAGGATGGTAACACTTCAGATGCTTCACACCAATCTGGGCCGGCGTTAGGTGCAGGCAGACCAGGCTACTGCCTCGGGCCCCCACTCCTCCAGGGGCCCCCAGGAAGTGGCCGTTATGGGGCCCATAAGAGGGGCCCGGCGCCGCACACTCCCCCGCATTCATCTTATTGGCATCATACATGCTGATATAGTTGAAAGCAGTGATGGAGGAGAGCGTCAGATGACACTCCCTCTCCCATCATTCCCCCTCTGCATCTGACTCAGCATGTACCAGCAGGGGAGCTGAGATGCTCTATAGAAGCAAGAGCAGCTGGGGAACGAGGACAGGTAAGCATTGTGTGTGTGTATGTGTGTGTGTCTGCTGTACTATACTATGTGTGTGGGGGGCTGAATTATATGGTGTGTGTGGGAGGGGCTGCATTATACTGTGTTTGTGGGGGGCTGCATTATACTGAGGGGGCTGCTTTATACTCTGGGGACTGCATTAAGTATAATGTGTGTGTAGGGGGGCTGCATTATACTGTGTGTGTTTGTGGGGCTGCTGCACTATACTGTGAGTGTTTGTGGGGCTGCTGAACTATACTGTGTTTGTGGGGGGCTGAATTATACTGCATGTGTGTTTGTGGGGGGGATGAATTATACTGTATGTAGGTGGGCTGCATTAAGGTATGTTTCCACGTGGCGTATTTGCTGAGGATTGCGTACAGACACAGCGTCCAGATGTTACAACATAGTGGATGGGATTTTATGAAATCCCATATCCACTATGCATACAAAGACGCAGGTGGCACACCCGTGTAAACGCACATGCGGCACGTCTTTATAGCATGTCTATTTATCTTGCGGGGACGCAGTCTGCGCAAGATAAATAGCACCGTTCTATGTATAGGATGCGATGTGTCAGGATTCTAATGTCAGGACCCTGTCAGTGTCGGCAAACTGCCACGCAGAGCAGGGTGACTTACCCACCCTATGGAGGAGCGCGGGGTCCAATACTGTAGTGATGGTTCAAGCAGACAGGACCTGCGGCACTGAAAATAGTAAGGAGTCCCAGGACCTACGATCATGTGACTGCAGGGGGTGGGGCTTAGCATCCTACTGCTGCAGATGATGAAATGAACCTACTGCAGGGCAACTGTTGTAGAGGAGAGGAAAACGCAGGTCAGACAAGCGAGGGTTCGTACACGGAGAGAGCTGTGCGGTACCAGAGGGATGAGCAGAGAATAGTCAAGTCACAGGCAGAGGGTCATACACAGAGAGATAGTGCAGTACAAGAGGGACAGGCAGAACTCGTAACAGGGACAGAACCGGATCAAAACCAAACAAGCAACAAGTTATCAGGCACAAGGCACACGTACGCATGAGGTCAACTAACTCAGCCGAGGGCAGGAGTATAACTGACACCGGACCTAGGTCAAGTGAGCATTAAATAGCCGCCCTCTATCAGAGAGAGGCAGAAACAATTAACCCCTGTCTGACCAGGACGGGCCAAAGACAAACCCCATCCTGGATCATGACACGATGATTCCGCATGTGTTCAATGAACACACGTGGAATCACCGAGCGTACAAAAGGAGGCAGCGCTTTGGGTAGGATGGGTATCCACTGCACTGCATATAAAGTTCTGCCAATCCGGAATGTGGAAACATACCATTATACTGTGTGTGTGGGGCTGCATTATACTCTGTGGGGGCTACTTTATATACTCTGAGGGGGCTGCATTATACTGCGTGTGTGAGGCTGTATTATACTCTGAGGGGGCTGCATTATTGTAATGGGCTGGGTGGTGGAATCACTGTGCCAAAGCCCAAGGAAAATCTGAAGGGGTGTGACTAGGAGCCTAACACAAACCGACCATGAACACGCAGCAGTTAACGACACAGCAGTCCATAGAGAGACAGAAAAGGTGATCTGTTATGAAAGGGTAGCCGAGGAGGAAAATAAAAAACAACACAAGCTAAGTCTCAGAAAACCAAAGAGGTTGGTAACTATGCAGACTGCAGACCCCTGATCCTAACACGCAACTAGCAGCAGTCGTGGAGCATTCCTACGGTGGTCCTAGACACCTCGTCACAACCGGAGAAACTAAATAAGCCTAAAGCAGGAAAAGGGGAAAACTAACTGCCCCAGAGCAGACCCCAAAGGAGAGACAGCCCCACACATGTATTGACGGTGAAAAAAAGATGAAAACACAAACAGAGGCAAGAAAATAGGCTGAACAAACGATGGGGCCAGACTAACTAGAAAGGAAAGGAAAGACACTGTCTGCAGTCTGCCAAAAAACCCTACAAAATGTCCAACACAACTGATAGCAAAATTAACCCTGAAGTCACTAGACTTCTCCCACTATATCAGCCCTCTGAAATATTCTGACACAGAGCAAAAAGAGGCCAATCTAAGAAGGGACACAAAAAAGGCAATTTGGCAAATAAGAGTGGAAATTCAGCACAGCCCAGTCGGGCTGGCTGACCACACAAAAAACTGAAAAGACCAACAAGAGCAAGTGTTAACATTAGCAAAAAAACAAACTTCTCTTTAGAAGACTGGAACAGAGCTGAGTCCTAAACCTGAGAAACAGACTGAATCACCAGCATCAGGATAGGGCGTCGGTTGTCTTATATCCAGTCTGATACTCCAGAAATCCAATCACTATCCTCCTCACCAGGTGGCAGATCACTACCACTCAAACCAACCTCACCACCTCCCGTCACCACCAGAGGGAGAACGGAAGGGGAACTCTCAACTGGTGGAGCAGAAAATGAGCTCATAACAGTGATCCAGGTGCTACTCCAGGATTGAACATGGGTAGATGGCGGCTGACCCCTAGAAGCGGATAGATGGAATAGCCCGGGGGAATGTCCAACAGATACAGGCAAGTAGAGAAGATGGCAGGAACTGCAGATTCAGATTGGATAGTCTGACGAAGAGATGAGCACTGGCAGGAACAGCTGGCTCAGCTGCCATTTATAGTGAGCACTGGCGGGTGCAGCTGGCTCTGCTGCCGTTGAGGTAAGCACTGTTGTGTGCAAGCTGGCTCTGCTGCCGTTGAGGTGAGCACTGGTGGGTACAGCAGATTTGGCTACCGTTGAGGGCAGCACTGGCAGGTGCAGCAGACTCGGCTACCATTGAAGGAAGTACTGGCAGGTGCAGCAGACCTGGCTATTGTTGAAGGAACTACTACCCTAGCCAAATTATCAATAGTAATGCTCACCACAAATGAGTACAAAAATCCAAGATCACCTCCAATTGGAGTACAGATCAACACCAGAGCATTTCAAATGGTAAAATATAATTACTTTTATTAATACAAATATCAAAACATTAAAAGACATACAAGTTTCCAAGATCAGTGCAAAAAGAGAGGGACCTGCAACTCCCATTATATGTGTTTTTCTGCTGCATGATATAGAACCTCATAGCTACTAAGCAGTCAGTTGATGTATGCTCCTGGAAAGCTATACTATAAATGTCTGCTGTTTACTCAAACATGCAGAGTATAGTGACTACACAGCACAAGCTTATCGGCTCAGATAAACCAAAGTTATAGAATAACATCCATGGTATACCTATGTAAACTAGTTAGCATTAGAGCTACTGAGGCCATTACCTGAATCCTCGGGGGGAAGCTGGGAGCGAAACGTGCATGTCGGGGTGGAGGGATTTTTCTCCCAGGGGACTTCTATTAACGCTGCCAGGATTCAGGTAATGGCCTCAGTAGCTCTAATGCTAACTAGTTTACATAGGTATACCATGGATGTTATTTTATAACTTTGGTTTATCTGAGCCGATGAGCTTGTGCTGTGTAGTCACTATACTCTGCATGTTTGAGTAAACAGCAGACATTTATAGTATAGCTTTCCAGGAGCATACATCAACTGACTGCTTAGTAGCTATGAGGTTCTATACCATGCAGCAGAAAAACACATATAATGGGAGTTGCAGGTCCCTCTCTTTTTGCACTGATCTTGGAAACTTGTATGTCTTTTAATGTTTTGATATTTGTATTAATAAAAGTAATTATATTTTACCATTTGAAATGCTCTGGTGTTGATCTGTACTCCAATTGGAGGCGATCTTGGATTTTTGTATTGTTGAAGGAAGCACAGACGGGAGCAGCAGACTGAGATGCTAGTACACTTTGTCATACAAACGAGCTCACAGCACCACATTACCCAAAGGTGTAGCACACGCCATATCCAAGGAGTCCTTCTCGGAACACATCCAATACTAGGAAATAAATAAGGAGAGCGCCTCATAAGTTGGTGACTTTGCATCACATTTATTCTGCCTCCAGTTGCGACGTTTCGATCAAAAGAAATCTTTATTAAGCACAATACAAAATACGAAAAATCACACTTAAATAGTGTAAACACCGCCCCCTAACTGACAACAGCCAATCATAAACATATAAATACATTTATAAAAAATACATCAAATCAGTGTTTAAAACCACCCCAAAAGGAAATGAGTTGGCTTCACAGGTGGAGAGTCGGACTCTACAGATGACTGTGGAAGTAGATCTGTTGTTACATCTGATTTTTTAGCCAACCCACAAGGAGACAGGCCCGGCGCCGCCAAAGGGGATACAGGGGCAGTTGGAAACATAAGAGGCGGTTATGTACAACTGGTCACGAGATCCAAAGCGAAGAAGACCAGACAGAGATGAAGCAATTGGAGGTAAATATTTTTTCAATTTCTTTAACTGATAAACATGTCCAGTTACTATCAAGGGGTCTATCTTTTTGCCCCTCGAGTAGTGCCAATTGGTTTGATCTGGACAATGATCTCTACATGTTTTATAGAAGGTTACATTTAACAACTTTTTTTGCAGGTAAGGAAAGGACAGCCACTGAGATGCCGGATAATGTCCTTTCTCTCAGTCAAGTGGGTTTATATGACAGGAGTAATTTTGTGCCGCCAGATCATGATCCTGTCAGAGACATTTGTTAAGTTTGTTACAGCTGATATTGCTAAGCTTAAAAAGAGAAATCTGAAGGTCAGTAGACCTAATTTGAGTTTGTCTGAGAGTAAATCAGGGCATGGAAAGGGAACGGGTCCCTCACCATAAAACAAGCTGCTAAAGGCGGGGTAATTATGGTGATGGACACTGTTCAATAGCAAGAGGAGATATTGGGGCAATTGTCAGATCCCAATGTGTATGAGAGGTTGCCATTTAACCCTACCCAGAAATTCCAATTGGAGTTGAAAGGTATGGTTGAGGATGCACTTCTCAATGGTACTATTGATCAGAAACTTGCTGAGTATTTAGTGGTAGATCATCCCATTGTGCCACTCTTGTATACCCTTCCTAAGATACACAAAAATTTAAATAACATCGCTAATGCTGAAAGGCACCTAGGCGAGAAAGGATGCACCTGAACTTTTAATCTACCACACTCTTCGCACATGTGAGGTGCCTGGGAGAGAATGATAGGCATAGCACGCAAAATACTAGACTATCTTCTGACAAGCGAACACCAGACTCACACTTGAGAGTTTAACTACATTCTTGGCCGAGGTATCAGCTATCATGAACGCCAGGCCACTGACTCCACTTTCCAGCGATTCCGGAGACCCAACAATCCTTACTCCTGCAGTGCTACTCACGCAGAAAATCTGTGTCCCGAGAGCTCCACTCGGAGAATTCAACAATAAAGAACTCTACAGACGGCATTGGAGGGAAGTACAAAGTCTTCTGGGACAGATGGAAGAAGCAATACCTCTCCCCTCTGCAAACCAGGACAAAGTGGCAAAAAGACCACCCAAACATCCAACCCAGCGATGTTGTACTCAAAGACAGTCACATCGAAACGAGTGGCCACTCGGCCTAGTCACCAAGCCCTTTCCTAGCAAGGATGGGAAAGTGTGCAAAGTAGAGGTCAGAGTGTGCAAACTTGGGGAGAACAAACTGTTCCTCAGGCCAGTTACTTAACTTTTGTTGTTATTGTCCCCAAAAGAACCAAATAGTGGCATCCATTGATGCCAAGCGGGTAGTGTTCTGTCCATTTTTGTGCAGCAAGTATTTTCATAAGTGCTGTACCAGTTATGACCATTAGATGTCATTAGTTGTCCCTTTTTTCCTGTTCCTGGATTAAGGAGCCTCTCTCTTTAACAGCCTGTTCTGATTAGAACCTCCCCTTCAGTTTTCCCAGGCTAGAGAACTTGTGGCCATTTTTCCCCCAGATCTCTGAGTTACACACACATGTTCCTGGCTCTCCCTACAAATCACTGCTTCTGTCAAGCGGATTCCGGTGATAGTTAATAAAGTTATGTGTTTGTGCAATGTATCTGTAATAGCTAGCCATTAGGCAGCCACCGTGCAGTGTCTTATGAGTGAGGTATATGGTGCAATGTATCTTCCAGCTAGTTGTAATGCTCTTTGCACTGCAAGTAGATAGATGCATTTCTGTTTAGGGTACTGCAATGCTGGCAGCCTAAGTTTGCTTTAGATATCCCTCTTAACTGCATTTATGTGTTGTATTGCGCAACCTCTGTAATACTCCTGTTACTGATGTATTAATGCTGTTGTGTATAGTGCCAGTATTGATATACGTTATGTTATTTCCTTATAGTTTTTACCGCTCTTCTCATCCCGCTCCATATCATCATCATCTCAATAAATATAGACTTACGAATCTATACAGTCTATTTAATGGGAAGTGGATGAAATGTTTAGCTGTATGCTGGAATCCACACAGCACTATATGTGGAGAAAGACAGAAGAGTGACCCAGTTGGAATCTTCCTCTGCCAGAGCTGCCGCAGAACAAAAGGTACAAAGTCCATTCTACACAGATTAACTCATTCCTAGCATGCGTAGACAACTTCTCTACCTTGGATTTCTAAGCACTTTTGTTCTTCAAAGGGACCATTCCCCCATTAACATTTGATCTTCTCAGAGTTTGGGACCAATTGGTTAAGAAACTTAAGATTTCTAAGATTCCAAGACCTATGACACCGATCATTGAGAATCCAAAATTCCACCCTGGAGTTGGAGTGAGTAAATTCCCGATCTTCAACTATAAAACTAGACTCCATCAGGTTCTTGCAAATTTCACCAATGTAGCATCGCTAAATGAGATTAAAGCTCTCTACCCCGATCAAACCATACCTTGGTTTTCATACCTCCAGTTCCGTTCATTCATTGATTCCCTTCAGCCCTTCTCAGTGCTCAAGTCTGACCTTTCTCAGTTTGATTCATTCCTGATTGGAGAAGTTGCACACAAGTATAGGATCTCCCAAATATATTTTGTCATCTCAGACTAATACAGAGCTACTATGGTTCATGAAAGAGTGGGAGAAACAGATTGGGATGACCTTGTCGGAGGAGCAATGGAACAAAACTTTCTGTTGCACACACAGACTTCCATTAGCTTGCAAAGCTGAAGAAAAAAAATTACAAAATCATGACTAGATGGTATCGCTGCCCAGCAGATCTTCATAAGATATTTTCCTCTGTCTCCAATAAATGCTGGAGATGTGAAAATGCTGAAGGCATTATGCTTCATATCTGGTGGGAATGCCCTGAAATAAGTGGCCTCTGGAGCAAAGTCTTTGATGTTCATAAGCACATTACAGGGGAATCATCATCTAGAACTCCCCAGATCGGACTTCTTTCTATGATACCAGGGTCTTCTAAATCTATCAAAAGAGGATTGCTGAGACACTGTTTATCCCCACTAGAACAGTCCAAGAATGGTTTATTGAAATGGATTTTTGTGTAGAATGGAAATACTCTGCTCATAATAAAATTAGCTCAAGCTACTTTTTCCATACTTGGGAAGGATGGATTTTATTTAGAGACTAGATGGAGGCCCGATGCTACCGGGGGCAGGCTTTGCAGCATTGAGAATCTCTCCCCACCATGTGCTCACCAACCTATCCACTATCTCTTTCCCCATGTGCTGACTTCTCCCGTCTATGCTCTCTTCTTTGACCTGTCTATCCCAAGTGCTATCCCCCTTGACTGCTGTCTCTCTCCTTCCTGTTATGTGTTCTCCCCTCATGTGCTGTCCCGTTTGAGCTGTCTGCCCCCTGTGCTCTGTCTCTCTCACCCTTATGTCTGACCATGTACAGAACATACCACAGCTCCTGGGCAGGAAAGGAAGCAAAAGACAATACTGACATTACAGCAGGAGATCGCACAGGATACATTTTGTGAGGTAAAATATGGTTTAAAAACAGTCAGTGAAATATTGTACCTCACAAAATGAATCCTCTGTGAGCCCCTGCTGTAATGTCAGTATTGTCTTTTGCTTCCTCCCCTGCCCAGGAGATGTGGTATTCTCCATAGATGGCCAGTCAATTTTTAAAATGAACTTTCGTTTGTGGGAAAACCCCTTTAATATGACCGGCTTCCTCTGCCTGTAGACACGTCGCGCATCTGCCGCCGGGATTCGCTGGATGATTCACTGCGCCTGCGCGGAATTCGCGCAGGCACAGTGCGACGGTGTTCCACTGGTGGTACCACGCAAGAGGCTGCGTGAGTGTATGAGTGTGAGTGCGAGTGTGTGGTGCATAAGGCGTATAGAGTGTGTGTGTGGTGCGACGGTGTTCCGCTGGTGGTACTGCGCAATAGGTTGGTACCAGCAGCAGTTTCCATATTGAGACGCCGATCACTTAGGTGTCCCAAAATGGCGGTCGGTGAACTTCCTCCACTTGGAATTCTGGGATACGGTGACATCTGGACAGAACAGGAAATTAAACCATTACAAGGCAATTATATAAATAGATTCCCCAGAGTACTCCTCAATCCCTCTGTCATGATGAAGACACCATATATTGTACTTGTACACACCTGAATCTGGGTGGATTCATAAACCTTGCTCATCTCTTCCTCTCCCCTTAGGATCTCTTCTTGACTATTCTATTTTGTTATAATTTTCGACTAAAAGTAATTTAACTTACTTTGTCAGGCATGACAAAGCCAAACTTGATTATTGTTATGTTAAGTTAGTGAACAATTTGTCATACTTTTCTTTAAAAAAAAAAAAAAGTATTCTGATACGCGATTTGACGTTAACATTATCTTGATATTTGACAACTTTTCACAGTATCACTATGGTCTGTACCACTATAATGAAAACTACCTCTTTGGTTGTATTTAGAAATGGTGTAAGTATATGCTGTTCTCAATAAATAAACTAGTTTATGAAAAAAAATGAATAGTAGAACTATGTGTAGGTCAATTTGCAGGAACCTCTTCCTAATCATGATGTACAGTAACATCATATTTTGGTAACGGTTTAAAGCCATGTAAGAGGATAGGATCTGTAGCACAAACTCCTAAGTAGGGAGGCTTTCTGAAGTTTTATGCTAAAACTTGTCATCCAGCTGGTCCGAACAGGGTACAAGGATAAACCCCTTCCAGGGCCACAGCTATAATGAGTCAAGTTGAGCCACCTGCTGAAGCGGCAGGCAGCAGGGGGCGGCATTATGCGCTCCTCTACCTGCAGCACCTACAATTTAGCCTCTGAGTCTGCACGCTGGTGCTGCGGTCCCGTCCCAAGAGGCTGTAATTGATGGTCACAGAAGGGAAGTAGTAAGTCAGGGGCCCCTGATCATGTGACCCCTGACTCCTCCCCTCCTGTGACCTCATCACAGGTCCTGTACACACAGAGCAGCCATATATGTGGAGTGCGGCTCTGCAGGTGGAGGTAGGCGCCGGAGGCTCCAATGTTCTCTATATGGAATGCGGCTCTGCGGGTGGAGGTCGGTGCTGGAGGCCCCATTATTCTCTATGTGGAGTGCGGCTCTGCGGGTGGAGGTCGGTGCTGGAGGTTCCATTATTCTCTATGCGGAGTGCGGATGAGGTCGGTGCTGGAGGCTCCATTATTCTCTGTGGAGGTCGGTGCTGGAGGCTCCATTATTCTCTGTGGATTGCGGCTCTGTGGGTGGAGGTAGGTGCTGGAGGCTCCATTATTCTCTATGTGGAGTGCAGCTCTGCAGGTGGAGGTCGGTGCTAGAGGCTCCATTATTCTCTATGTGGATTGCTGCTCTGTGGGTGGAGGTAGGTGCTGGAGGCTCCATTATTATCTATGCGGAGTGCGGATGGAGGTCGGTGCTGGAGGCTCCATTATTCTCTATGTGGAGTGCGGCTCTGCGGGTGGAGGTCGGTGCTGGAGGCTCCATTATTCTCTATGTGGAGTGCGGCTCTGCGGGTGGAGGTCGGTGCTGGAGGCTCCATTATTCTCTATGCGGAGTGCGGATGGAGGTCGGTGCTGGAGGCTCCATTATTCTCTATGTGGAGTGTGGCTCTGCGGGTGGAGGTCAGTGCTGGAGGCTCCATTATTCTCTATGTGGAGTGCGGCTCTGCGGGTGGAGGTCGGTGCTGGAGGCTCCATTATTCTCTATGCGGAGTGCGGATGGAGGTCGGTGCTGGAGGCTCCATTATTCTCTGTGGAGGTCGGTGCTGGAGGCTCCATTATTCTCTATGTGGATTGCAGCTCTGTGGGTGGAGGTAGGTGCTGGAGGCTCCATTATTCTCTATGCGGAGTGCGGATGGAGGTCGGTGCTGGAGGTTCCATTATTCTCTATGTGGAGTGTGGCTCTGCGGGTGGAGGTCGGTGCTGGAGGCTCCATTATTCTCTATGTGAAGTGCGGCTCTGCGGGTGGAGGTCGGTGCTGGAGGCTCCATTATTCTCTATGTGGAGTGCGGCTCTGCGGGTGGAGGTCGGTGCTGGAGGCTCCATTATTCTCTATGCGGAGTGCGGATGGAGGTCGGTGCTGGAGGCTCCATTATTCTCTGTGGAGGTCGGTGCTGGAGGCTCCATTATTCTCTATGTGGATTGCAGCTCTGTGGGTGGAGGTAGGTGCTGGAGGCTCCATTATTCTCTATGCGGAGTGCGGATGGAGGTCGGTGCTGGAGGCTCCATTATTCTCTATGTGGAGTGTGGCTCTGCGGGTGGAGGTCGGTGCTGGAGGCTCCATTATTCTCTATGTGGAGTGCGGCTCTGCGGGTGGAGGTCGGTGCTGGAGGCTCCATTATTCTCTTTGCGGAGTGCGGATGGAGGTCGGTGCTGGAGGCTCCATTATTCTCTGTGGAGGTCGGTGCTGGAGGCTCCATTATTCTCTATGTGGATTGCGGCTCTGTGGGTGGAGGTAGGTGCTGGAGGCTCCATTATTCTCTATGTGGAGTGCGGCTCTGCAGGTGGAGGTCGGTGCTGGAGGCTCCATTATTCTCTATGTGGAGTGCGGCTCTGTGGGTGGAGGTCGGTGCTGGAGGTTCCATTATTCTCTATGTGGAGTGTGGCTCTGCGGGTGGAGGTCGGTGCAGGAGGCTCCATTATTCCAGTGGCGTAGTGTGGGGGGGCGGTCCAGGCGCGCAGGGCCGCAGCTATGAGTCAAGTTGAGCCACCTGCTGAAGCGGCAGGCAGCAGGGGGCGGCATTATGCGCTCCTCTACCTGCAGCACCTACAATTTAGCCTCTGAGTCTGCACGCTGGTGCTGCGGTCCCGTCCCAAGAGGCTGTAATTGATGGTCACAGGAGGGAAGTAGTAAGTCAGGGGCCCCTGATCATGTGACCCCTGACTCCTCCCCTCCTGTGACCTCATCACAGGTCCTGTGCGCACAGAGCAGCCATATATGTGGAGTGCGGCTCTGCAGGTGGAGGTAGGCGCCGGAGGCTCCAATGTTCTCTATATGGAATGCGGCTCTGCGGGTGGAGGTCAGCGCTGAAGGCTCCATTATTCTCTATGGAGTGCGGCTCTGCGGGTGGAGGTCGGTGCTGAAGGCTCCATTATTCTCTGTGGCGTGCGGCTCTGCGGGTGGAGGTCGGTGCTGAAGGCTCCATTATTCTCTATGTGGAGTGCGGCTCTGAGGGTGGAGGTAGGTGCTGGAGGCTCCATTATTCTCTATGTGGAGTGCGGCTCTGCGGGTGGAGGTAGGTGCTGGAGGCTCCATTATTCTCTATGTGGAGTGCGGCTCTGCGGGTGGAGGTCGGTGCTGGATGCTCCATTATTCTCTATGTGGAGTGTGGCTCTGCGGGTGGTGCTGGAGGCTCCATTATTCTCTATGTGGAGTGAGGCTCCTCGTGTGGAGGTCGGTGCAGGAGGCTCCATTATTCCAGTGGCGTAGCGTGGGGGGGTGGTCCGCCCCAGGCGGCACGTGTGTGTGGGGGCGGCGCACAGGGCCGCAGCTATAATGAGTCAAGTTGAGCCACCTGCTGAAGCGGCAGGCAGCAGGGGGCGGCATTATGCGCTCCACTACTTGCAGCACCTACAATTTAGCCTCTGAGTCTGCACGTTGGTGCTGCGGTCCCGTCCCAAGAGGCTGTAATTGATGGTCACAGGAGAGAAGTAGTAAGTCAGGGGCCCCTGATAATGTGACCCCTGACTCCTCCCTTCCTGTGACCTCATCACAGGTCCTGTGCACACAGAGCAGCCATATATGTGGAGTGCGGCTCTGCAGGTGGAGGTAGGTGCCGGAGGCTCCATTATTCTCTATGTGGAGTGTGACTCTGCGGGTGGAGGTCGGTGCAGGAGGCTCCATTATTCTCTATGTGGAGTGTGACTGCGGGTGGAGGTCGGTGCTGGAGGTCCCATTATTCTCTATGTGGAGTGTGGCTCTGCGGGTGGAGGTCAGTGCTGGAGGCTCCATTATTCTCTATGTGGAGTGCGTCTCTGCGGGTGGAGGTCGGTGCTGGAGGCTCCATTATTCTCTATGTGGAGTGTGGCTCTGCGGGTGGAGGTCGGTGCCGGAGGCTCCATTATTCTCTATGTGGAGTGTGGCTCTGCGGGTGGAGGTCAGTGCTGGAGGCTCCATTATTCTCTATGTGGAGTGCGGCTCTGCGGTTGGAGGTAGGTGCTGGAGGCTCCATTATTCTCTATGTGGAGTTCGGCTCTGCAGGTGGAGGTCGGTGCTGGAGGCTCCATTATTCTCTATGTGGAGTGCGGCTCTGCAGGTGGAGGTCGGTGCTGGAGGCTCCATTATTCTCCATGTGGAGTGTGGCTCTGCGGGTGGAGGTCAGTGCTGGAGGCTCCATTATTCTCTATGTGGAGTGCGGCTCTGTGGGTGGAGGTCGGTGCTGGAGGCTCCATTATTCTCTATGCATAGTGCGGATGGAGGTCGGTGCTGGAGGCTCCATTATTCTCAGTGGGGTTCGGCTCTGCGGGTGGAGGTCGGTGCTGGAGGCTCCATTATTCTCTATGTGGAGTGCGGCTCTGCGGGTGGCGGTAGGTGCTGGAGGCTCCATTATTCTCTATGTGGAGTGCGGCTCTGCAGGTGGAGGTCGGTGCTGGAGGCTCCATTATTCTCTATATGGAGTGCAGCTCTGCGGGTGGAGGTCGGTGCTGGAGGCTTCATTATTCTCTATGTGGAGTGTGGCTCTGCGTGTGGTGCTGAGGGCTCCATTATTCTCTATGTGGAGTGTGGCTCCTCGTGTGGAGGTCGGTGCAGGAGGCTCCATTATTCCAGTGGCGTAGCGTGGGGGGGGCGGTCCGCCCCAGGCGACACGTGTGTGGGGGCGGCGCGCAGGGCCGCAGCTATAATGAGTCAAGTTGAGCCACCTGCTGAAGCGGCAGGCAGCAGGGGGCGGCATTATGTGCTCCCCTACCGGCAGAACCTACAATTTAGCCTCTGAGTCTGCACGCTGGTGCTGCAGTCCCGTCCCAAGAGGCTGTAATTGATGGTCACAGGAGGGAAGTAGTAAGTCAGGGGCCCCTGATCATGTGACCCCTGACTCCTCCCCTCCTGTGACCTCATCACAGGTCCTGTGCGCACAGAGGAGCCATATATGTGGAGTGCGGCTCTGCAGGTGGAGGTAGGTGCCGGAGGCTCCATTATTCTCTATGTGGAGTGTGGCTCTGCGGGTGGAGGTCGGTGCAAGAGGCTCCATTATTCTCTATGTGGAGTGCGGGTGGAGGTCGGTGCTGGAGGCTCCATTATTCTCTATGTGGAGTGCGGCTCTGCGGGTGGAGGTCGGTGCTGGAGGCTCCATTATTCTCTATGCATAGTGAGGATGGAGGTCGGTGCTGGAGGCTCCATTATTCTCAGTGGAGTTCGGCTCTGCGCGTGGAGGTCGGTGCTGGAGGCTCCATTATTCTCTATGTGGAGTGCGGCTCTGCGGTTGGAGGTAGGTGCTGGAGGCTCCATTATTCTCTATGTGGAGTTCGGCTCTGCAGGTGGAGGTCGGTGCTGGAGGCTCCATTATTCTCTATGTGGAGGGCGGCTCTGCAGGTGGAGGTCGGTGCTGGAGGCTCCATTATTCTCTATGTGGAATGTGGCTCTGCGGGTGGAGGTCGGTGCTGGAGGCTCCATTATTTTCTATGTGGAGTGCGGATGGAGGTCGGTGCTGGAGGCTCCATTATTCTCAGTGGGGTTCGGCTCTGCGGGTGGAGGTCGGTGCTGGAGGCTCCATTATTCTCTATGTGGAGTGCGGCTCTGCGGGTGGAGGTAGGTGCTGGAGGCTCCATTATTCTCTATGTGGAGTGCGGCTCTGCGGGTGGAGGTCGGTGCAGGAGGCTCCATTATTCCAGTGGCGTAGCGTGGGCGGATGGTCCGCCCCAGGCGACACGTGTGTGGGGGCGGCGTGCAGGGCCGCAGCTATAATGAGTCAAGTTGAGCCACCTGCTGAAGCGGCAGGCAGCAGGGGGCGGCATTATGTGCTCCCCTACCGGCAGCACCTACAATTTAGCCTCTGAGTCTGCACGCTGGTGCTGCGGTCCCGTCCCAAGAGGCTGTAATTGATGGTCAAAGGAGGGAAGTAGTAAGTCAGGGGCCCCTGATCATGTGACCCCTGACTCCTCCCCTCCTGTGACCTCATCACAGGTCCTGTGCGCACAGAGCAGCCATATATGTGGAGTGCGGCTCTGCAGGTGGAGGTAGGCGCCGGAGGCTCCAATGTTCTCTATATGGAATGCGGCTCTGTGGGTGGAGATCAGCACTGAAGGCTCCATTATTCTCTATGGAGTGCGGCTCTGCGGGTGGAGGTCGGTGCTGAAGGCTCCATTATTCTCTGTGGAGTACGGCTCTGCGGGTGGAGGTCGGTGCTGAAGGCTCCATTATTCTCTATGTGGAGTGCGGCTCTGCGGGTGGAGGTCGGTGCTGAAGGCTCCATTATTCTCTGTGGAGTGCGGCTCTGCGGGTGGAGGTAGGTGCTGGAGGCTCCATTATTCTCTATGTGGAGTGCGGCTCTGTGGGTGGAGGTCGGTGCTGAAGGCTCCATTATTCTCTATGTGGAGTGCGGCTCTGAGGGTGGAGGTAGGTGCTGGAGGCTCCATTATTCTCTATGTGGAGTGCGGCTCTGTGGGTGGAGGTAGGTGCTGGAGGCTCCATTATTCTCTATGTGGAGTGCGGCTCTGCGGGTGGAGGTCGGTGCTGGAGGCTCCATTATTCTCTATGTGGAGTGTGGCTCTGCGGGTGGTGCTGGAGGCTCCATTATTCTCTATGTGGAGTGAGGCTCCTCGTGTGGAGGTCGGTGCAGGAGGCTCCATTATTCCAGTGGCGTAGCGTGGGGGGGGTGGTCCGCCCCAGGCGGCACGTGTGTGGGGGCGGCGCACAGGGCCGCAGCTATAATGAGTCAAGTTGAGCCACCTGCTGAAGCGGCAGGCAGCAGGGGGCGGCATTATGCGCTCTCCTACTTGCAGCACCTACAATTTAGCCTCTGAGTCTGCACGTTGGTGCTGCGGTCCCGTCCCAAGAGGCTGTAATTGATGGTCACAGGAGAGAAGTAGTAAGTCAGTGGCCCCTGATAATGTGACCCCTGATTCCTCCCCTCCTGTGACCTCATCACAGGTCCTGTGCACACAGAGCAGCCATATATGTGGAGTGCGGCTCTGCAGGTGGAGGTAGGTGCCGGAGGCTCCATTATTCTCTATGTGGAGTGTGGCTCTGCGGGTGGAGGTCGGTGCAGGAGGCTCCATTATTCTCTATGCAGAGTGCGGGTGGAGGTCGGTGCTGGAGGTCCCATTATTCTCTATGTGGAGTGTGGCTCTGCGGGTGGAGGTCAGTGCTGGAGGCTCCATTATTCTCTATGTGGAGTGCGTCTCTGCGGGTGGAGGTCTGTGCTGGAGGCTCCATTATTCTCTATGTGGAGTGCGGCTCTGCGGTTGGAGGTAGGTGCTGGAGGCTCCATTATTCTCTATGTGGAGTTCGGCTCTGCAGGTGGAGGACGGTGCTGGAGGCTCCATTATTCTCTATGTGGAGGGTGGCTCTGCAGGTGGAGGTCGGTGCTGGAGGCTCCATTATTCTCTATGTGGAATGTGGCTCTGCGGGTGGAGGTCGGTGCTGGAGGCTCCATTATTCTCTATGTGGAGTGCGGATGGAGGTCGGTGCTGGAGGCTCCATTATTCTCAGTGGGGTTCGGCTCTGCGGGTGGAGGTCGGTGCTGGAGGCTCCATTATTCTCTATGTGGAGTGCGGCTCTGCGGGTGGAGGTAGGTGCTGGAGGCTCCATTATTCTCTATGTGGAGTGCGGCTCTGCAGGTGGACGTCGGTGCTGGAGGCTCCATTATTCTCTATGTGGAGTGCGGTTCTGCGGGTGGAGGTCGGTGCAAGAGGCTCCACTATTCTCTATGTGGAGTGCGGGTGGAGGTCGGTGCTGGAGGCTGCATTATTCTCTATGTGGAGTGCGGCTCTGCGGGTGGAGGTCGGTGCTGGAGGCTCCATTATTCTCTATGCATAGTGAGGATGGAGGTCGGTGCTGGAGGCTCCATTCTCAGTGGAGTTCGGCTCTGCGCGTGGAGGTCGGTGCTGGAGGCTCCATTATTCTCTATGTGGAGTGTGGCTCTGCGGGTGGAGGTAGGTGCAGGAGGCTCCATTATTCTCTATGGAGTGCGGCTCTGCAGGTGGAAGTTGGTGCTGGAGGCTCCATTATTCTCTATGTGGAGTGCGGCTCTGCGGGTGGAGGTCGGTGCTGGAGGCTTCATTATTCTCTATGTGGAGTGTGGCTCTGCGGGTGGTGCTGGAGGCTCCATTATTCTCTATGTGGAGTGTGGCTCCTCGTGTGGAGGTCGGTGCAGGAGGCTCCATTATTCCAGTGGCGTAGCGTGGGCGGGCGGTCCTCCCCAGGCGACACGTGTGTGGGGGCGGCGCGCAGGGCCGCAGCTATAATGAGTCAAGTTGAGCCACCTGCTGAAGCGGCAGGCAGCAGGGGGCGGCATTATGTGCTCCCCTACCGGCAGCACCTACAATTTAGCCTCTGAGTCTGCACGCTGGTGCTGCGGTCCCGTCCCAAGAGGCTGTAATTGATGGTCACAGGAGGGAAGTAGTAAGTCAGGGGCCCCTGATCATGTGACCCCTGACTCCTCCCCTCCTGTGACCTCATCACAGGTCCTGTGCGCACAGAGGAGCCATATATGTGGAGTGCGGCTCTGCAGGTGGAGGTAGGTGCCGGAGGCTCCATTATTCTCTATGTGGAGTGTGGCTCTGCGAGTGGAGGTCGGTACAAGAGGCTCCATTATTCTCTATGCGGAGTGCGGGTGGAGGTCGGTGCTGGAGGCTCCATTATTCTCTATGTGGAGTGCGTCTCTGCGGGTGGAGGTCGGTGCTGGAGGCTCCATTATTCTCTATGAGGAGTGTGGCTCTGCGAGTGGAGGTCGGTGCAAGAGGCTCCATTATTCTCTATGCGGAGTGCGGGTGGAGGTCGGTGCTGGACGCTCCATTATTCTCTATGTGGAGTGTGGCTCTGCGGGTGGAGGTCGGTGCTGGAGGCTCCATTATTCTCTATGTGGAGTGCATCTCTGCGGGTGGAGGTCGGTGCTGGAGGCTCCATTATTCTCTATGTGGAGTGCGGCTCTGCGGGTGGAGGTCGGTGCTGGAGGCTCCATTATTCTCTATGCAAGATAGAATCTCCAGCGCTGGACTTCAGTTAAAAATTCATAATTTATTATAAATTCTTAAAATCGGACAGAAAAAAGTATGAATAAGACATACAGGCAGATGGGGTCTCAGGTGGTCTCCAACCAATGCGTTTCGACCTAAAAGGTCTTACTCATGGTTCACACTAGACCAATACTGACGACTACAAGTAATACAAAAACTAGTAAATCACAGGTGTTGGACAAAAGAATTAATGAAAATAGGGAGTATCCCTACCAGTTAACTCTTGCAAAACATTCAGCCTAATGTGGAGCTGAAATATATATTAACCTTTTTACCATTGGTAAATGAAATAATGTAAACGAAGATTTGTCGGAAAAACAGAAAAAAATGGAAAAAATAAGAACTGATTAAAAAAATGTCATAAGAATATAATGAATGGCAGGAAAAAAAAAAAAACCCACAACCTTCATTGATTGATATAATATTAATAAACAAAGTAACGATCACAAAAATTATCGGAATAACCAGAGTTAAATAAAACTAAATAAATATACATATAAAGAAGAAAATATCAATCTAATTACAATATTAAATCAAGTCGTTTGTTCAGACCCAATGGTACTCTTGTATTTAATTTAAAAATCCAAAAGGATTCGCGATTTAATAATTTTCTCCTGAAATCACCTCCCCTAGTAGATCTATAGACTTTCTCTATTGCTATAATTTTGAGACTATCAGTTTTACCTCCATGAACAGTTTTACAATGATAAGAAACTGCTGAGATATTATAATTGTTGCTAGTAGCTTCTGACAAATGTTTCCTAATTCTCTTTTTAAGAGATCCTATTGTACAGCCTACATATTGTAGGTTGCAAAAAACGCATTCAATAACATATATTACTCCTTCTGAATTACAATTTATGTGAGACTAAATAGGGTATGATATGCCAGTAACACTAGAAGTAAATCTGCTGGTTTTAACCACATAATTGCAGACTTTACAGGGATGATGTCCACATTTAGAAAAGCCTTTATATGACAACCAAGTATTATTTTTAATTCTACTATTGCTAATAAACAGACTGGGGGATAAGATATCGCTCAAAGCAGGAGCTTTCCTGGCTATGTATCGTATCTGGGTATTGTCCAGAATTTGACCAAGTTTATTATCATTGTGTAAAATAGGTAAATATTTTTTAACAATGTCCGTTATCTTATTGAATTGTGGACTGTACATGGTAGAGAAACTGACTATAGGACGGTCATGATTATTGCAGGAGGCCCGTGTGCGATTCTTTTTCTTATTACCGTTAATTCCAGTGTGTACAAGGCTCAAAGGAGATTCATTCAGCAGGGTGTGTCTATCGATCCTGCTGACAATATTATCAGCTTTCCTTAGCATCCAATTAGCATATCCTCTGTCCTTAAGTCTTGAGAGGGTTTTGTTTGATTCTTTGGCAAATGTTGTAGGTGAGCTGCAATTTCTTTTTAACCTAATTAATTCTCCCACTGGAATGTTTTTAACCACATGCTTGGGATGACAAGAATAAGCTTGTAAAATTGAGTTTGTATCTGTGGGTTTTCTAAAAGGAAAAACACAGACCTTTTGGCTGTCAGGATTCACAGACAAAGTCACATCCAGATAATTAATAGATAAATCTGACACTATAAATGTAAATGAAAGATTAAACTCGTTCATATTGATATAGTTAATGAAATCACTAATCCCTGAGATATCTCCCTTCCAGATCAAAATCAGGTCATCTATATAGCGACCATATAATTGTATATTTTGTGCAAAGGGATTATTGTTACATAAGATATATTTCTCTTCCCAAACACCTTCTGTAATATTAGCTAAAGCTGGGGAACATTTGCCCCCCATTCTTACTCCTTGTTTTTGTAAGAAAAAAATTCCATCAAATGAAAAATAATTATGTGAGAGAAGAAAAGAGACTGCATCCACAATGAAAGATTGAATTTCTATCACATATGTGCTATATTTGTCCAAAAAGAATGTGAGACTAGAGATAATCACATTATGTGGTATGGACGGGTATAAGCCCACCACATCACAAGTAATCCATGAATATTCTGGTGACCAATGATAATCATCCAGGGCAGAGATTAACATTTTGGTGTCTCTGATATATCCTGGAAGATCAATGACCAAAGGTTGTAGGTAATGATCAACCCACTCTGCCAATTTCTCTGAAAAGGACCCTATCCCCGAAATTATAGTTCTAAAAGGGGGGGGGAACAAATCCTTATGGATTTTAGGAAACGCATGATAAATAGGAATCACAGGGTTCTTGATATTAATATAATCATAGATTTTCTGTGTTATGGCCCCTGTGACTAAACCATCACTTAATAATTTTGAGAGATCACGCTGGAATTTAGACGTGGGATCACTAGAAATCTTAGAATAGGTAGCAGAATAATTCAAAATGCGAAGATTTTCTGAATAATACAGACCAGCATTAAGCACGACTACTCCACCTTCTTTGTCTGCCTGTCTCACCAAAATGTCAGCATTATCTTTTAACTCTTTCATTGCTACTCTCTCTTGTGCTGTTAAATTGTCATATGTCATTTCTGTTATTTTATCAAGTTCCACTAAATCTTTCTCTATTAGTTCTTGAAATATATCTAGAATGGCAGGTCTAGACTGAACTGGATAAAACCCTGGATTGGGCATTTTAAAGAGATCATTTAGAATCCTATTTTTTGGTAAGGAATGTGATTGTAAGTCCCTAAGAGTGGAATAACCTATAAGATCTTTGAAAGAAAAATTTCCATAGGGAAAAATTAACTCTGGAATATTTGTAGATCCAGACAGTGACAAAATTTCTGAAGAGGTGGACTGGTGGTCAAAATGACATTTCAAAGTTAAATTTCTGGCAAACTTATTCACATCTAGAAGAGTCTGATAAATATCAAATTTGTTGACTGGACTAAATCCCAGGCCTTTGCTCAGGAGAGTCATATGAGCTTCTGGTAGAATATAGCTTGAAAGATTAATTACAGGGCATGTTGATATCTCCTCTTGTTTCTGAAATGGTAATTTCTTTTTATGTTTCCTCCCCGCTCTTCTCCATCGTTTTTTGATCTCCTTACAATAATTCCATCACTACGGATATCCTCAGAATGATTAGTGTTAAAAGAAGCATCCAAGAACTCTTCTGACGTGTTCATATTAGAACTGGAAGACGCTGTTGAATCATGAGACCTGGTGAAGCTGACCCTGCGATCTCTATGGTGAAAGCCTGAAAAACCATGCTGGTATCGTTTTTTGCCTTCTTGAAAGGGACGGCTTTTCTTCCAGGAATAAACCTGGATAAAATTCAAAGTCGCGTTTGTCTCTTGTGAATTTACTGCGTTTTATATCTGCAATATATTCTTCCAGTTTGGAAAGATTTTTTTCCATTCTTAAATTGAGTTTGTCAAAATCTTTCACATTATTGTGTTTGTTCAAAGAAGTCTGCATCTTAGTGATCTCTTCTTTAACACAAGTTATCTCCAGTTCCTCATATTTAATAATCAGTTCCATTAGTTTAAAAGAACTTTGTGTAAGAATCTGTTCCCACTCTAATCTGAAGGTGTCTGAGTAGATGAAAGTAGGTCTTTTGTTCAGTCTCAATCCTCTAGGGATAAGTTTTTTCATCAGATAGGATTTTAGAGAGGTCATGTCCCACCATAATCTGGTTTCCTTATTTTTCCGATTTTCCAGTTTATTAAAAAGGTGTTCTAAAGACACTACCTGAGAGACCCCACTGCTCACATTAGTAACATCATCTGTAGAATCAAAAATGGCTGCAAAAATATGCTCCCTATTTCTGTCCAAATCCATGTCCATAGAATTAATATTTATAAACGTCCACAACAATTAGAGAGTAAGGGAGCAAGACTTGATCATGCATATAGTTGTAGAAGGATAGGGAAAATGAGGGGAGGTCAGCTCACCAGTCTCGATTGCGATCCATAATCCTCCTGCGCACGGAGTCACCTTGATCAGAGGCGTTGACTGAAGCAAAATGAAAGATAGAATCTCCAGCGCTGGACTTCAGTTAAAAATTCATCATTTATTATAAATTCTTAAAATCGGACAGAAAAAAGTATGAATAAGGACATACAGGCAGATGGGGTCTCAGGTGGTCTCCAACCAACGCGTTTCGACCTAAAAGGTCTTACTCATGGTTCACACTAGACCAATACTGACGACTACAAGTAATACAAAAACTAGTAAATAACGGGTGTTGGACAAAAGAATTAATGAAAATAGGGAGTATCCCTACCAGTTAACTCTTGCAAAACATTCAGCCTAATGTGGAGCTGAAATATATATTAACCTTTTTACCATTGGTAAATGAAATAATGTAAACGAAGATTTGTCGGAAAAACAGAAAAAAATGGAAAAAATAAGAACTGATTAAAAAAATGTCATAAGAATATAATGAATGGCAGGAAAAAAAAACCAAAAAAAAACCCACAACCTTCATTGATTGATATAATATTAATAAACAAAGTAACGATCACAAAAATTATCGGAATAACCAAAGTTAAATAAAACTAAATAAATATACATATAAAGAAGAAAATATCAATCTAATTGCAATATTAAATCAAGTCGTTTGTTCAGACCTAATGGTACTCTTTTATTTAATTTAAAAATCCAAAAGGATTCGCGATTTAATAATTTTCTCCTGAAATCACCTCCCCTAGTAGATCTATAGACTTTCTCTATTGCTATAATTTTGAGACTATCAGTTTTACCTCCATGAACAGTTTTACAATGATAAGAAACTGCTGAGATATTATAATTACTACTAGTAGCTTCTGACAAGTGTTTCCTAATTCTCTTTTTAAGAGGTCCTATTGTACAGCCTACATATTGTAGGTTGCAAAAAACGCATTCAATAACATATATTACTCCTTCTGAATTACAATTTATGTGAGACTGAATAGGGTATGATATGCCAGTAACACTAGAAGTAAATCTGCTGGTTTTAACCACATAATTGCAGACTTTACAGGGATGATGTCCACATTTGGAAAAGCCTTTATATGACAACCAAGTATTATTTTTAGTTCTACTATTGCTAATAAACAGACTGGGGGATAAGATATCGCTCAAAGCAGGAGCTTTCCTGGCTATATATCGTATCTGGGTATTGTCCAGAATTTGACCAAGTTTATTATCATTGTGTAAAATAGGTAAATATTTTTTAACAATGTCTGTTATCTTATTGAATTGTGGACTGTACATGGTAGAGAAACTGACTATAGGACGGTCATGATTATTGCAGGAGGCCCGTGTGCGATTCTTTTTCTTATTACCGTTAATTCCAGTGTGTACAAGGCTCAAAGGAGATTCATTCAGCAGGGTGTATCTATAGATCCTGCTGACAATATTATCAGCTTTCCTTAGCATCCAATTAGCATATCCTCTGTCCTTAAAGGTACTGTCACACTTAGCGATGTACCAGCGATCCCGACCAGCGATATGACGCGGTCAGGATCGCTGGTACATCGCTAAGTGGTCGCTAGTGAGCTGCCACATAGGCAGATCTCACTAGCGACATCGCTGGGGACGGGGATCGCTACTTACCTGTCACACCAGGCGATCCTGCGTCCTCCCGCCCGGCTCCACGCGTCGCTCGTCCTCACAGCAGGAAGCGCCACAGGAAGCTGACGACGAGAAACAGTCCTGAACGTTCTCGCGCGATCAGCGATAAGCAGCGGGGGAGCCGGTCGCTGGTAAGTATCAGACACAGAGATATCGCTAGCAATATCGCTATAACGTCACTAGTTATAGCGATATTGCTAGCGATATCTCTTAGTGTGACAGGCCCTTAAGTCTAGAAAGGGTTTTGTTTGATTCTTTGGCAAATGTTGTAGGTGAGCTGCAATTTCTTTTTAACCTAATTAATTCTCCCACTGGAATGTTTTTAACCACATGCTTGGGATGACAAGAATAAGCTTGTAAAATTGAGTTTGTATCTGTGGGTTTTCTAAAAGGAAAAACACAGACCTTTTGGCTGTCAGGATTCACAGACAAAGTCACATCCAGATAATTAATAGATAAATCTGACACTATAAATGTAAATGAAAGATTAAACTCGTTCATATTGATTATAGTTAATGAAATCACTAATCCCTGAGATATCTCCCTTCCAGATCAAAATCAGGTCATCTATATAGCGACCATATAATTGTATATTTTGTGCAAAGGGATTATTGTTACATAAGATATATTTCTCTTCCCAAACACCTACTGTAATATTAGCTAAAGCTGGGGAACATTTGCCCCCCATTCTTACTCCTTGTTTTTGTAAGAAAAAAATTCCATCAAATGAAAAATAATTATGTGAGAGAAGAAAAGAGACTGCATCCACAATGAAAGATTGAATTTCTATCACATATGTGCTATATTTGTCCAAAAAGAATGTGAGACACCCTGCTGAATGAATCTCCTTTGAGCCTTGTACACACTGGAATTAACGGTAATAAAAAAAAGAATCGCACACGGGCCTCCTGCAATAATCATGACCGTCCTATAGTCAGTTTTTCTACCATGTACAGTCCACAATTCAATAAGATAACGGACATTGTTAAAAAATATTTACCTATTTTACACAATGATAATAAACTTGGTCAAATTCTGGACAATACCCAGATACGATACATAGCCAGGAAAGCTCCTGCTTTGAGCAATATCTTATCCCCCAGTCTTTTTATCAGTAATAGGAGAACTAAAAATAATACTTGGTTGTCATATAAAGGCTTTTCCAAATGTGGACATCATCCCTGTAAAGTCTGCAACTATGTGGTTAAAACCAGCAGATTCACTTCTAGTGTTACTGGCATATCATACCCTATTCAGTCTCACATAAATTGTAATTCAGAAGGAGTAATATATGTTATTGAATGCGTTTTTTGTAACCTACAATATGTAGGCTGTACAATAGGACCTCTTAAAAAGAGAATTAGGAAACACTTGTCAGAAGCTACTAGTAGTAATTATAATATTTCAGCAGTTTCTTATCATTGTAAAACTGTTCATGGAGGTAAAACTGATAGTCTCAAAATTATAGCAATAGAGAAAGTCTATAGATCTACTAGGGGAGGTGATTTCAGGAGAAAATTATTAAATCGCGAATCCTTTTGGATTTTTAAATTAAATACAAGAGTACCATTGGGTCTGAACAAACGACTTGATTTAATATTGCAATTAGATTGATATTTTCTTCTTTATATGTATATTTATTTAGTTTTATTTAACTCTGGTTATTCCGATAATTTTTGTGATCGTTACTTTGTTTATTAATATTATATCAATCAATGAAGGTTGTGGGTTTTTTTTTTTTTTGTTTTTTTTCCTGCCATTCATTATATTCTTATGACATTTTTTTAATCAGTTCTTATTTTTTCCATTTTTTTGTTTTTCCGACAAATCTTCGTTTATATTATTTCATTTACCAATGGTAAAAAGGTTAATATATATTTCAGCTCCACATTAGGCTGAATGTTTTGCAAGAGTTATCTGGTAGGGATACTCCCTATTTTCATTAATTCTTTTGTCCAACACCTGTGATTTACTAGTTTTTGTATTACTTGTAGTCATCAGTATTGGTCTAGTGTGAACCATGAGTAAGACCTTTTAGGTCGAAACGCGTTGGTTGGAGACCACCTGAGACCCCATCTGCCTGTATGTCCTTATTCATACTTTTTTCTGTCCGATTTTAAGAATTTATAATAAATGATGAATTTTTAACTGAAGTCCAGCGCTGGAGATTCTATCTTTCATTTTGCTTCAGTCAACGCCTCTGATCAAGGTGACTCCGTGCGCAGGAGGATTATGGATCGCAATCGAGACTGGTGAGCTGACCTCCCCTCATTTTCCCTATCCTTCTACAACATTATTCTCTATGCGGAGTGCGGGTGGAGGTCGGTGCTGGAGGCCCCATTATTCTCTATGTGGAGTGTGGCTCTGCGGGTGGAGGTCGGTGCAGGAGGCTGACATTTTGGTACGTTGGCCGGGAATCCAACAGTACTGTAAACCGTGCACGGGGGAGTCTGGAACTCCTTAAGTAAGTCCTCCGCCTTGACATTAGGCGTCACCAGGGGCATTAATCAGTTATCCCGGTCTGAGGGAAAGTGACGGATTTCGTATAGTCTAAGGATCTCTGGGAATCGTCTGTATCTGAATACAGGTAAGAACATTTTATCATTTTCAATATATTCGGTAACCTTGTTAATCCAGTATGAATGTTATTCTAGGAATTGAATGGGAACTGTGATTGTAGACATTTCCAATTGGGGTTTGTGAGAGGCTCTTGTAAGTTGGAAGTTGTTTACATGCAATTGGGGTTATAATAACTCCTGTAAGTTGCTAAGCTCCATAGTGTGTGGGGTTTGTTAGTTCTTGTACGATATTCTGTAGAATGGGTACAAAGCCAGTGTGAGAAGGCTACTGTGGAATAAAAAACTCCGTGTGCACGTTAAATTGATCTAGATGGGAGAATCGAGGGAGATTCTCGTCGGATTAAGGAATCCGCTGGATTAACCTAAAATAGAACCCAGTATAAGATGAATTTTTGCCGGTATTCTGTTTTGTCTTCTGTACTTTGTTGAATGTTGTTTTCTGTTAAATGTCCTGTTTGTCTGTCTTTTAAAATTACATAGAGCTAAAACGCCATAAATATATGTTTTATGTTACACATGAGACTCCTTGAATGTTATCTTGAGTGAATGTAAATGAGGGAGTCCAGTAGGCGTGGTCAACAGTCATCTGTGGACTGGAGACAAATCATAGGTTATTATAGTGGTATAAATCACCTAGGTACATGTCACCTGATCCCCATAGAGAATATTCTATGTTGTTTTGTTATATGTTTTTCTTTTAATAACACAGAGTGACTGAACCCTCCTCGTTTCACTGAGGAGAGTCTGCGCCTGTGGTGCTCTGAATACCTGATATTAAGAACGGGAACGTCTCTGTATATAAAGAGGCGGTGTCATTGGACTTTATCTCAGCACTTCAGGAATAGGAGTACGAGGGAACTTTACTCTCCTGTCTTATGTCTCTGTGTACGTGTGTCTGTCCAATCCCTAACTGTGAAGAGTGTTGTATGTTGTGTGTTTGCACTGTTACACTGGTCAGAAGTCCCTGTGAGCATATTTATCTCGTTCATATCAGTGACCACATTTATCATCGTGACCCCATTCCTTGGGGACCGTTCACGTTTGTCACACTGTGTTGTCATACTAGGCCCTTACAGGCCTTCATTGGACGGAGATGGCAAGATATAGATACAAGCTGGTAAATATCTAGGACATGGTGTAATCAGTGAGGATTATTTAGATCCTGGATATAAGTAGCAGTAATTGAATTGTTGCTATTGGTGTTTTATCTTCTTGTTGACATATGAATTTCACTGATATTTGTCAAACTTCTTAAAAGTGGGTAGAAATCCATTGTGCTCCAGGGTTTATATTGTGTATAGTCCTCATCTTGTTTGTCTTTTTGTGTTTATGAATTTTATGTAACATCATTATGGGACTTTATCCCATAGATATATATTTTATGATCTTGTCCTCATTGTAAGGCAGAATTTTTATTGCCCATTACATCTGAAGGCTGGAAAGTTGTTAAGATTGTACAAAGGAGGTGTCTTTTGAATGAAACTGGATATAGTCCTTTTTCATCAGGTACCTAGAGAGAACAGTCTTCAGATTAAATGTGCAATGTGTTCTTTTTGCTTATAGATTGATAAGCCTAACTTTTGCACCATATAGAGTGTAAAATTGTGTGTCTTTGAAAATAGAACATTCAGATGTCCCTTTCATCTTGAATAACCAGTAGAAGGTACTATAAAATCTAAACTAACAGTTTTTGAGATTGTAAGATAAGCTGTGAACATGGGGAACTTAATGGCTAGAGTAAGGACAAGGTACACAGGTACAGCAAATTGGACAGAAATTAATAGGACTATACAGCAGGATGATGAGGATGTCGATAGATATTATCACAGAATTAAAGAGGAATTTGACATCCATAGTGGCATAGTCCCACCTGCTAATATGATGAATGATACCCCCTATGAACAGCAATTAAAAAACGCCTTCTTAAAGGGTTGTCAGTCCCAAATAAGTGGGTATATTACCAAACACATGGTTACACACAGGACAGCCAGACTGACTGAAGTTTTAGATTACGCCAGGCATGCTGAACGGTACTTCAAAGACAAGAAAGAAGCTAAAAAGGGTCAGGTATTTTTAGTTGATGATAGGTGTGAGATCTTCTTTGCCCAAAAAGATCCAAATAAAGGACAAGGACACAGGGGTAGAGGAAGAGGAAGGGGGAGAGGTAAGAGAGTAGGAGACAGACTATCTTGTTGGCATTGTGGGAAAACTGGAAACCTTATCCGACAATGCCCAGATAGACAATACGCCCCAAATATACAAAACCAATGACTAAATGCAACTGATAAAAACAACATCACATCACAAATATCAGATCCCTTTTTGCCAGAGGAAAAAAGTAAGATTCCTGAAGTAATATTTAACTTAGATGAAATAGAAATGTATATACAGAACACTGTATTTCCAGAAGTAACCGTCCTTGTGGGAAGCCATGAGGTCACTTTTCTTGTTGATTCAGGAGCCACTAGAACCTTAGTCCATCCAGAAGAGATACCGACTATTGGACTGTCTGCTGCCTGCATAATGGTAAAAGGAGCAAGTGGTAAGACACACAGAACCATTGTCTACGCCTGTGGAGACACCGGGCCCTCGGCACAGGTAAAAGTGCAATTACACAAATTATATTTTATCAGCTGTGTGGGAGGGATATGATGCAAGCCCTGAGCCTGGGAATAATTCCTACTGCTGCCGGACTATAGGTGAAATCCATGGCTGAGACAATGGTGCTCCAGAGGTATGGAGAATCTAGATATTATTACAGTCTAGATCTAATAACTGCAGGACCATCCTTTATTACGGAGTCCTTCATCAAGGAAGCAATAGATAAAGGTATACAAATGTAGATGTTCACACACCTGAAGGACTACACTGCACCATGTACTACAGGTATTTCAGGGGTCCTGATGTAAAATATGAGAATTTTCATGCTCTAGATTGTTCTTTGCACACCATATACTGGAATTATAAAGGGAACTGTGCCATCAGTTGTAAACTGTCAGAACAAATTAAATTGTTGTTTTTGCTTTTTAGAGGTTCTGTGCCACATGTTTCCCTCTCCAGATGTAAAGGTAGAACATGGAAATTCCTTGGTGATTTTGTTAAAGAGTGTAAGGAAAGTAACAATGGGAGGATTTGGGTGATGGCTTATTTTGCAATGCCAGTCTGCAGGTATATTCACAAGTACTAAAGTGGAACACCATTTCTAAACCCAGTGTCCACCTGCAGCGAGGCAGGGGAACGAGTGAGAAATGCTGATCCTTTCCTAGAATTAGAGGAAGAATTGACCACATACCCAGAATCTTTGTGGTCCTCATGACCTGCAGATGTGGGATCGATAAAAGGGGTGATTATACCCTGTGCCAGCTCACCTTGTAACACAACCTTGTTTCCAGTAGGGAGGGCGCCCCCTTCTGTAAACGAGGCTGTGATTCCAAGAGCCCCCACAGTGCCAGACCCCCATACTCTGCTGAATGACTGGAGGCCGGAACATAAGGTCTTTACAGTGATATCAGTAATGTCTTCTTCAGCATCCTGGTACATCCAGATAGCCAGGTTTGGTTTGTATTCACATATAAGGGGAGCAGGTATACATTCACCAGAATCCCACAAGGGTACTGTGAATCACCTACTATTGTTTACCAGGTAAAATCGGCTAACCTAGCTCAATGCGAGTCACCAGAAGGGAGCCAGATGCTCTTATATGTGGATGACATGCTAATTGGCATTCAAATAAAAGAAAAAAAAAGAAAAATTGGTAACAAAAGGGGTTATCTTTGAAGATGACCTATATGTATGAACTGCCCAGTGACCTCCTAAGATATGTCACAGTATTGAGCCATGGCATAAGCTATGTCTCACAGAAGGGATGGTAGAGGTCATATCTTACGTATTTATGATGTATGGCTTTACTAACTATTAAAATTTTTTGTTTAATCTGCATTACTTGTGCAAAAATAATTCCTAAAGGAATCTGAGACCAGAGAGAGGACAATGTCCTCACCCTGAATACTTATGCCAACACATTTGTATGGATTTTATTGAACAAGTGTGAGGGAAAAAGTACGGCCTTGTTATTATGGATGCTTTCAGCAGGTGGATTGAAGCTGTCCACCCTGATGCATTAATGGTACCAACGGTCCTTCTAAAGGAAGTCATACCCAGATTTGGGGTTCCAGAAAATATATAGTAAACTAAGTAATGTTATTATTACCTAAAACATTGTCAATTGAGTTGGGAAGCCACTGTGCCTGTCATCCTGTCAGCCGGACTGGTTGGGAGACACAGTGGGATCTCGAAAAATAGGTTGACAAAGACCATGCAGGAAACATGAAAAATTGGTTGTACTGTCTCCTATTGGTTGTACTAAATATGTATGTCACACGGACATCTGTAGTGCTGACAGGCTTTGAAATCATATACGGGAGATCTTTTCTGTTACCTCAGCTAAAATCCTCTAAAAGGATAGATGAGGAAGTTGAGTGTACATTAGCAGAATATATGTGGCTAAGATATTAACTCACAAAGAAGTTTCTACTCGTAGTTTTGTTCCAGGAAAACCCACTAACAAAACCTGAGATCGTGAAACCTGCAGACTGGGTCCTTGTGAAGGTGATAAAGAAGAAACACCAGCACCATCCTAAGTGGGAAGGTCCTTACCAAGTCCTGTGGACTTCTCCTACTGCGGTCAAGATTCTTGGGTCCATCGCTCACACTGTAAACTTGTCAGACAGGTAGGGACAGAGTAGGATCTGACTTGCTTGTCAAAGTCCAGCTACAAAGGGAGGTTTTCCACAAGGGAAAGCTTGTCTCAAACTGGTGAAGTCTCCCATTCATCCCCCTACCCGGACAAGACGGTCAGATCTAGGATGTGTACATCAGGGTTAGGCACAGGTATATTCTTCGTGATCATGGTGATGGGAGATTGGAGGGTTATAGACCCAGCAGGAGAGGAAAGTCCAGGGTGGTAGAATGGTTTCAGATTTAGGACTTTAAATCCTACTTTTGAAATTGGGCAGGAGGCCGCCATGTTAGTGGATTTCTGTCTGTTGTATAAATGATACAGAGATAGGGAACAAGCTGTGAAACTAGCAGAGTCTGATAAGTATGTTTGTGTTATGAGCTCTGATAGCAGAGGGGATGTATGTGTGTGACTGGAGTAAAGCAGCATGGACAATTGTAGCCCGAGACTATAGGTATTAGCCTTATGGCTACACAGATTTAAAGCCTGATTCCCCAGTAGGAAAAAGGAGATCCCCTTACACAAATAAGAATAATTGTAATCAGCTACTGAGAACTTTTAAAAAACCCTAAGATGAGGGATCAAAGGTTATAGGAGCTGAATTGTCAGGATTAGAGCCAATATGATATTTCTACATAGAAGTTCAGAATAATAGCATACATAGACCCAAGGAAGGTATGTCAGAAAAAACCCTAATAGAGTCTATAGGGTTCATAGTTAGATTGTCTAACCTAACTTATGAAGATAAACTAGCTGTAGAGAGAGGCTGTGAGGAGAAGAATGAATGGTTAGAATGGCTTAAATACATTGCAAAAAGGTTTAAAAAATTAAGTTATATAGTAAAACTTATGTTTGCTCAGAAAGGGAAGGAAAATGTAAAATATTATCATTTTTATATCCTCCACTTGAGAAACCGGATATCCCACCACAGGTGATTGCTAATCCTGGTAACTATACTTGTTCTAGTCTTCCAGGGCATGGGCACGACTTCGGAGAGCTCCAAGGCGATTCTTGTAGAGAATGGATCATTGTCTCCCACAGGGCCGCGTACTCAGCCATATGGTCAGACCACACTACCCTGAGAGCGGATGTATGGTGGTTATGCGGTGATAAAAGCATAAGAGACAAACTACCACATGGTTCCCGAAGGGATTGTGCGGTGGTCCAGCCAATCATGCCGTTCCACCTGTTATCAACAGGGATATGGCCAAAGGTACGTAGTGGAAGAGACAGAAGTGTGAAACTCTGCAAGGATCCTTCCATTCTAGTATCTACAGAGATGACATTGGAGTTCCCAGGGGAGTGACCAGCGAGTACAAGGCTAGTATCCAAGTAGCAGCCAGGTGGGAATCCATAATTTGGTGGGTGACTATAAAAAAGAATGTAGATTGGATAAACTACTTGTACTATAACCAGCAGAGATTTGTTAATTATACCCGAGATGCAGTTAAAGGGACAGCTGAGCAATTAGGACCAACTCCTCTCATGGCTTGGTAGAATAGGATGGCATTAGACAAGTTCTTAGCAGAAAAGGGAGGTGTATATAAAATGTTTGGAGGATTTTTGTTGCACCCTTTATCCCTAATTCAGATCCTGATTGAAGTATCTCCAAAGCTCTTGATGGACTGACTGCCCTGTCTAATGAATTAGCAGAGAACTCTGGATATGACGACATATTCCTGGATTGAAGGATGGTTTGGGGAAATGGTCGGGAGTATTCATTTCTGTGTTGACATCTCTTACCATCGTGGCCGGAGTGCTGACTGTTTGTGGACGCTGTGCTATTCTATGCATTAGAGGACTTGTTCAAAGACTGATTGACTCTGCCATAACAAAAACTATGTATCAAGGAATGGAGACCTCGGAATCCAACGAAAGAATGAAAAATTTGGACTTAATGATAAATATACTGAACATATTACTCTCCCTCTAGATTATATAAAGATCTTCTGTGAAATCTGACAAAAAGAAATCTGTCCCCAATGTGTACAGATAGATGATTTTATTACAAGATGAGGGAATGTTATAATAATTGTAATAAAGTTCTTTCTTTTATGTGCATGTGTATATGTATATATATATATATGTATGTCTCTATATACATATGTGTGTGTGTGTGTGTATATACACAGTATATACCGTACATGATTCTGCCATTATTATCCCTAGTCACTCTTTTCAGCTGACGTAATACATGGGTGTAGTGCTTAGGTTGCAAAACTTATCTAACGTACAAAAAGTAACAGTCATACCTTTGCTTCTGTGGTAACAGAGATAAGGATAGCCCAATGCTAAGCAAATTGTATTTACTATTCTGCAAATGCAATGTGTTACAACACCCTTTCGGCTTTGCTATTTAAACTCTTAAGAATATGTATTGAGTTAGACAGAGGACGGCCCACACTTGGTGTGACTGTCATTCTCTCTCCATGCCATGCCAGCATGTCCAATAAAGAAGCATCTTACTTATTCAGGTCTGGACGATTTCTAATTGGAAGACTGAAACTCCCTTGACAGCTACACATGTGGTAGGTAATTATGATAGCTTTCCTATTAGCTGACTGCCATTAAAACTTTAGGTTTCCTGTCCACCTGAGTTATGACCAAGGACCAGTTTAGTCTGAGACTCACAATATGGTTCATTTGACTTCAAAACATCCAAAAGATACTGCAACAAGTAAATCGCAAACAAATATAACTGCTTGTCGTAGTTCTTTGCAAGTTGCAATTTGACCCCATTTACCCATGCATAGAGCAATTGTTAACCATGTGACTTGTGTTGCAGCCGGGATCACTTTGACGCACCAGCCAAAAGAGTATGTTGTTAGGCGTCAGATTTCTGTCGCTGCACAGCGAGAATCCCGAGCCTTACTTCCAGCGGTCTCCCATTCCTCTCCAGCCGCAGAGGAGGTTGCTCAGCAAACTCGTCGGTCCAGGCGCTCTGGCCAGACGAGCTCCGTGGGTTTGCTTGCTGCTGCTACCTCTGGCGCAGCTATGACAATACATGCTGCTCAGCAGCGAGATTCTCCAGGGACTAAGTCCCCATGTCGGGCCACTGAGCATGCCCGTGGAGTGATCTCCCATTGGAGATCGAAGGTCACGTGCTCAGGTCCTGCTCCTGTTCGGATTGGCCCATCCGAGAAGCCAGGAAGGTCCCGGACGCTCGCGGCTATAAAAGGTTTGCATGGCCGCTCGGCCATGCGCTAGGATAAGACTGTATTTACAGACTATGTGGAGTGAGTGACGTATGCACGTATGAATGTCTCTGGTGAATGACTCATTAAGAAACTCCTACCCTTGGTATGCATGTGTTGTGCAGCCTAGCCTGCTAGCGCCCAGGCTTAGGTAGGACAGAGATTGAGTCAGGCATCAGTCCTCACCAGGGACTCGGCACGCCTCAGTGCACGTGCTCCACTTCATAGCCAGCGTCTATAGCGGCGCTCGCGGCAGCGACGCCGCGCGTTCAGTGGGCCTAGAAGGACTCTAACCCCGTGTCCTTGGGGTAGAGTTCTGTGGCCGTACACTGTGCGCTCTATTGGCCGGGCTCTGTGAGCTAAACAGGCTCCGGCATTTACGTTCAGCGGTTGTGCGACTCTGTGCATTAACAGAGTTCGCACCTGTTCACATTGGGTGACGTAACCCACGTGTGACTGTTTTTACGCCGCTCTATTCTTCCGCCATTACTTAGCAGCAGTGTACCACCTCTGCACCGTGGACCCCGGGCTGTGAACGCACCTACTATTATTTTATAATTTGGTGCGTTCTGCCAGCCCTAACATTCGTATGTATTTATCCTGAACATGGCCGTTAACTGACGACATGTAAGCCGATCGCAGTACCTTATTAGTCTGTTTAGACAGGACAATTGCTCAGCATTATTATGGTTATCGAGTGATTAACAGCCTGTTTAGGCCAGGTTCATACTGCGTTAATGCAGTCCGTTCAACGCTATAGTATAACGCAATTGCGTTATGCTATACAGCTAGAGCAGATGCGGACCCTCGGACGCTGCAGAGTGACAGCCGATTATGGCATGCATTAGCGATGCGTTCATTAATGGAAGTGATTGGCGGCGTTAACGGATTGTGCTACATCGCGTTATGCCGCAGTATAACGCAATCCGTTAAACGGACTGTAATAACGCAGTATGAACCCAGCCTTACACTGGTTGATCATTGAAGAATTTCCTGATATTCGGTCAGTGTAAAAGCACTCCATCTCAGAGAAAGCGGCTATTTTCTCCTCCTGGACTGATCAGTCACTCAGTTCATACACAACTCGGACCCCTGCTCAATGTATAGCTAGGCATTTCAATCGGGTCACAATGATCATAGGATCTTCAAGATTAGGTACAAGGGACAGACACAAGGAAAAGTACTGACAAGCTAGAATCCTATCGGTCAAGTATCAGGTGTGCATAAGTCAATATAAAAAAAGGACATTTCTGTATAGAAATATACAGAGGTCAGCTAAACAATCTGAAGTCAAACTCAAACGCCGACATGATTTGTCCATATTATTCCAATAAATTAAATGCTTAACCCCTTCCTGACATCTGACGTACTATCCCGTCCATGGGACCCAGGCCCCTATGCCCATGGATGGGACAGTACGTCATAGCGATCAACGGCGCTCACGGGGCGAAGCACCGCTGATCGCGGCCGGGTGTCAGCTGATTATCACAGCTGACACCCGACACTATGTGTCAGGGGTGGTCACGGACCGCCCCTGGCACGTTAACCCCTGGCACACTGCGATCAAACACGATCACAGTGTACTTGGGGTTTAGGGAAGCATCGGCAGGAAGGGGGCTCCCTCCGTGCTTCCCTGAGACCCCCGCAGCAGCGCAATGTGCAGCGCTGCTGCGGGGGCCTCCTTCCCTGCAGGTCCCCGGATCCGATATGGCGGCGGGGACCTTCGGGGGCCTGCAGGGAGGCGGCTTCCTCACTGCGTGCAAAGCGCAGGCATGAGGAAGCCTTGTGCAGCGCCTGTGTCAGATCGCTGATGTGTCAGATCAGTGATCTGACACATGACAGTGATGTCCCCCCTGGGACAACGTAATAAAGTTAAAAAGAAAAAAAGTGTAAAAATAATTTTAAAAAAATCAATAAATTAAAAAAATTCCCTAATAAATTCATTTTTTGGAAATAAAAACAAAACAATAAAAGTACACATATTTAGTATCGCCGCGTCCATAACGAACCACCCTATAAAACTGTCCCATTAGTTAACCCCTTTAGCGAACCCCTTAAAAATAAAAAACAAAGCAAAAATAATGCTTTATTATCATACCGCCGAACAAAAAGTGCAATAACGCGCGATCAAAAAGACAGATATAAATAACCATGGTACCGCTGAAAACGTCATCTTGTCCCACAAAAAACGAGCCTCCACACAGTGTCATCAGCGAAAAAATAAAGTTATAGCTCGCAGAATAAAGCGATGCAAAAATAATTATTTTTTTATATAAAATTGTTTGCATTGCCTAAAAGCGCCAAAACATAAAAAAAGACATAAATGAGGTATCGCTCAATTTTACCGCACGAGGAACAGTGTAAACGCACCCCCCCAAAAGAAATTCTTGGAATGCTGTTTTTTGTTCATTCTGCGTCCCAAAAATCAGAATAAAAAGTGATCAAAAAATGTCACGTACCCATAAATGGTACCAATAAAAACGTCAACTCGTCCCGCAAAAAATAAGACCTCACATGACTCGGTGGATTAAAATATGGAAAAATTATAGCTCTCAAAATGTGGTGATGTAAAAACTATTTTTACAATAAAAAGCGTCTTTTAGCGTGCGACAGCTGCCAAACATAAAAACCCGCCATAAATAGTAAATCAAACCCCCCATTATCACCCCCTTAGTTAGGGAAAAAAAATAAAATAAAAAAAATGTATTTATTTCCATTTTCCTGTTAGGGCTGAGATTAGGGTTAGGGGTGTGTTGGGGTTAGGGTTGGAGTTAGAATTGGGGGAGTTCCACTGTTTGGGCACATCAGGTGCTCTCCAAACGCAACATGGCATCTGATCTCAATTCCAGCCAATTCTGCATTGAAAAAGTCAAATGGTGCTCCTTCCCTTCCAAGCTCTGCCATGTGCCCAAACAGTGTTTTACCCCCACATATGGGGTATCAGCCTACTCAGGACAAATTGCAAAACAACTTTTGGGGTTCAATTTCTCCTGTTGCCCTTGGGAAAATAAAAAAATTAGGGACTAAAAGATCATGTTTGTGGAAAAAATATGATTTTTTTATTTTCACGCCTTCAAACTTCTGTGAAGCCCTTGTGGTGACAACTTTGAACCCCCACATCTAGATAAGTTCCTTGGGGGGGTCTAGTTTCCAAAATGGGGTCACTTGTGGGGGGTTTCCACAGTTTAGGTACATCAGGGGCTCTCCAAAGGCAACATGACACCTGCAAACCATTCCATCAAAGTCTGCATTCCAAAACGTCACTACTTCCCTTCTGAGCCCCGACGTGTGCCCATACAGTAGTTTTCTCCCATATATGGGGTATCAGCGTACTCAGGACAAATTGGACAACTTTTAGGGTACAATTTCTCCTGTTACGGTGTGTGTACACTAGGGTGACCGGATCTCATATGGGGGGGGGGGAAATGTCAGAATCTTGTTTGTCTGGACCCCACAAAACGATTCCCCTTTCCAGATATTGAGAGAGCCAAAATTTGAGCTCGATCAAACGACGTTAACCCGTGCCGCTCGTCGCTGAAAGTTTGAAAAAATCCAAATTGAGGTATTTTAAGATTTAGGTATTTTGCATAGTCTGTTAGACTATAAAGAATGTGACAACAACATTGCAGAAATAGCCCTGACCAAATTTTCGAACCATTTGTGGTATTTGAATGCAGAGTTGGTGGGATTATCGTTTTTTGATCCCACCATTACAGACAATGAAAAGTTGTTAATGGCTAATAAATTGCTCAGTAGCACAGATGAACCATCAGAGCATGCTAACGTAGGTAGATGATCTGATCTACTCATCTACTCATGTAGATGAGTTGATAATTTTACATAGTTATCTAATCTATTCTAGAGCTTTTGTTAAAGTAGTTTTTGAAACATCAGAATATAATGCTCGGCATTTGCTTACAACTTGCAGGACATAATGCTTTTGTTCTTCATCTTTTGTCAGAAGGTCGTTAAAGTCGGTTACTTCCTACCTCTTTTAATTTTTCTTTCCTAACTTTTGGATTTACAACCCTAGCGTGCTCTGATGGTTCATCTGTGCTACTGAGCAATTTATTAGCCATTAACAGCTTTTCATTGTTTGTTTACATTTTTGTGGAAAAAATATGATTTTTTAATTGTACGGCTGTACGTTATAAACTTCTGTGAAGCCCTTGGGTGTTCAAAGTTCTCACAACATATCTAGATAAGTTCCTTGGGGGGGTCTAGTTTCCAAAATGGGGTCACTTGTGGGGGGTTTACACTGTTTAGGCACATCAGGGGCTCTCCAAACGTGTTGTCCGATCTGAATTCTAGCAAATTTTGCGTTGAAAAAGTCAAACGGCGCTCCTTCCCTTCTGAGCTCTGCCATGCGCCGAAACAGTGGTTCCCCCCCACATATCAAGTATCAGTGTATCAGTGTAATTCTGTGAAGCACCTGAAGGGTTAATAAACTTCTTGAATATGGTTTTGAGCACCTTGAGGGGTGCAGTTTTTAGAATGGTGTTACTTTTGGGTATTTTCTATAATATAGACCCCTCAAAGTGACTTCAAATGTGATGTGGTCTCTAAAAATAAAATGGTGTTGTAAAATGAGAAATTGATGGTCAACTTTTAACCCTTATAACTTCCTAACAAAAAAAAATTTTTGGCTCCCAAATTGTGTTGATGTAAAGTAAACATGTGGGAAATGTTACTTAAGTTTTTTGTGTGCCAATATCTCTGTGATTTAAGGGCATAAAAATGCAAAGCTGGAAAATTGCGCAATTTTCAAAATTTTCGCCAAATTTCTGTTTTTTTTTCACAAATAAACGCACATTATATCAATGAAACGTTACCGCTAACATGAAGTACAATACGTCACGAGAAAAACCATGTCAGAATCAGTGGGATCCATGGAAGCGTTCCAGAGTTATTACCTCATAAAGGGACAGTGGTCAGAATTGTAAAAATTGGCCCGGTCATGAACGTGCAAACCACCCTTGGGAGTAAAGGGGTTAAGGGTGTGTACCCACGTAAGCGTTTTTTTCACGTTTTTACCGGCAAAAACGCTTAAAAGAAGCATCCCATTCATTTTAATGAATTACGCACTTTTTGTGCATATTGATGCGTTTTTTTCCGCGAAAAAACGCATCGTGGTAAAAAACGCAGCATGCTCATTAATTTCACGGAAAAAATCCGCATTTCTAACTATATTCTATAAGCAGGAGGATGCTCCTGTAAAAAAACGCATAAAAAAGTGCAAAAAATGCACGTTTTTCCTGGGAAGGAGTCCGTTTTTTTCTGCATACGTGGGTACATAGCCTTATGGTTCGTGTGCTAAAACTTAAAGGGAACCTGTCAGCAGGGCTGTGCATAGTAACTTACACACACTGTCAGGTCGGCGCCGTTTTCTACTATATAATTGCCAATCGGCTGTCAAAGCTTCCTACGATTATGTTGCTTTCCCACAATCCACAGCGGCCGGAAGCTGTGACAGAGCCGACCGCCATATTGGAACACCCAAGCAGGGGTATCTACATCGGTGGCAGCGGTCGTAGTGGCCCGGAGTGCTTAGGGGCCCGATCGGGGAGCTGCAGCCGCTCATTGGCTGTGCAGCTCCATGGCTGCTCTGTGTGCACAGGACCTGTGATGAGGTCACAGGAGGGGAGGAGTCAGGGGTCACATGATCGGGGCCTGGTATGTGCAGGACTTTGCTGTGCTGGTTGTCATGGTGCTGGATGAGGGGAAGTTTGTGTGGGGTCAAGAGGAGAATACAGGGTGGATGTAGCAGAGCCGTGTGTGTACAAGGTGTACGGTACGTAACGGAGCCGCTTGTGTATGAAGTGTACGGAGCGCAGCCATGTGTGCGAGAAGTGTACTGAGCGCAGCCATGTGTGCGCGAAGTGTACTGAGCGCAGCCACGTATGCACGAAGTGTACTGAGCGGAGCTGCGTGCGTACCAGGTGTACGAGCGGAGCCGCGTGCGTACCAGGTGTACGAAGCGGAGCCGCATGCGTACCAGGTGTACGGAGCGGAGCCGCGTGCGTACCAGGTGTACGGAGCGGTGTCGCGTGCGTACCAGGTGTACGGAGCCGAGCCGCGTGCATACCAGGTGTACGGAGCGGAGCCACGTGCGTACCAGGTGTACGGAGCGGAGCCACGCGTGCACGAGGTGTACGGAGCGGATATGCCTGTATTTTGGCATGGGGGGCCCCATTTGAAAGTTTGCACTGGGGCCCATAACTTTGTAGTTACGCCACTGCACCCAAGTTATGGGTATTCCGATATGGCGGCCGGGATTCATATCACCCGCCCCGCTGGCTGAGCCAATGAGTGTTGTCACGTGGAATTTGAATCCCCCACCAAGCTGCACCCCTTGCCTCAGCCAACGAGAGGTGCGGGATTCAAATCTCATGCGGCACCGCTCATTGGTTCAGATCACTTACTTACATACTTACCTGACCAGGAGGAGCGTTGCCGCGGCGCTTCTCTTCTCACCGGAGACCGGGGCAGGAGTGTGGTGTCGGAATTGCACATGCGCATAGCACTATCTGCCTTCAGCAATATGGCGCCGGACAGCACGGTATGGGCAGCGCTCCAGCGCTCCTCCCCTGGCCTCCGACAGAACGGGACAGCGCTGGAGCACAGGGAAGAAAGGCGAGTATAGGCGGTAGCATGCATACCAGGATAGTGGGTGAGGGGACCATGCATATCAGGATTGGGGGGTGAGAGGTAGCATGCATATCAGGATTGGGGAGTGAGGACCATACATCCCAGGATAGGGGGGGTGAGGGAACCATGAATACCAGGATTGGGGGAGTGAAGGGACCATGCATCCCAGGATAGGGGGGTGAGGGGACCATGCATATCAGGATTGGGGGGGTGATAGGACCATGCTTATCAGGATAGGGGGGGTGAGAGGGTCATGCATACCAGGAAAGGGGGGTCAGGGGACCATGCATACCAGGATAGGGGGGTGAAAGGACCATGCATACCAGGATAGGGCGGTGAGAGGATGATGCATACCAGGATAGGGGGGTGAGAGGGCCATGCATACCAGGAAAGGGGGGTGAGAGGACCATGCATACCAGGATGGGGGGGTGAGAGGGCCATGCATACCAGGAAAGGGGGGCGAGAGGGCCATGCATACCAGGATAGGAAGGGTGAGAGGACCATGCATACCAGGATAGGAGGGGCGAGAGGGCCATGCATGCATTCAAGTCCCGCACGGCACCGGTCATTGGCTCGGCCGTTGGGGGATTTGAATCCCCCGCCAAAGCCGCGCGGCACCACCCATTGGCTCAGCCGGCGGGGCGGGGATTCAAATCTCACGCATGGCACCGCTCATTGGCTGGGCCGCCCGTTGGCGGATGTTCATTTCACCGCAATCCCGATGCAATAGCATCGGGCCTATTTCTAGCACTGAATAAAATAATACCTTGGTTGATGAAATCTGTCTTGTGGCTGTTTGTTAATTTATTATTTTCAGTTTTCTGGTAATGATATGCTTGTGTCCTAAGGCGGGTCTGGGGTATGTGTGCTCTGATTAGGCATTCATAATGCAGACTGACAGGTCACTGATCCCTCACTGACATGCCCCCTAGTTGAACATAATAAATACCTAACATACTGAATTAAAAAAAACAAAAAAACATTCTGCAGGGAGGTGCCGGCCATTGCACCTGCGCTGCAGCAAAATCACATGGTTACTGTGCACTTACCGTATATACTCGAGTATAGGCTGACCCGAGTATAAGCTGAGGCCCCTAATTTTGCCACGGAAAACTGGGTAAGCTTATTGACTCGAGTATAAGCCAGGTATACATTGTCCCTTCATCCCTGTCCTACTCTGTGTGGCTCTCCCCCCTCCCCGTATGCATGGCTCAGCTCCCCCGTCCCATCCTTCTATGTATGGCTCGGCTCCCTGTACTCCCCCATCCTCCTCCATGTTCCTCAGTGCACCCCCATCCTGTTCCGTGCTCACCAATCCTGCTCTGTGCCCCCCATCCTGCCCTGTGCTCCCCCCATCCTGCTCCTGGAGTCACTTCCATACTCAGGACCTCAATGAGCGGTATCACGTGACCGCTCAATGCAGAAGAAGCTGCCAGCTCTGGGACAACGGAAGATGCAGGGGACGTTCAGCGATTGCACAGGAGGGTGAGTATACTCCTGCTGCTTCTCCCCCTCTCCCGCTGGTTTCTGCACAATGACTCGTGTATAAGCCGAGGGGGCATTTTCAGCACAAAAAAAGTGCTGAAAATCTTGGCTCAATTAATTGAGCGAGGGAAAAAAAAGGCATTTTGCAAATGGTGCCTGCACAGTAGCACCTATTGGTTTGTATAGAGATCTGATAGGTGCTATTGCGCAGGCACCAGCAGCGCCATCTAGCTGGAGAAGAAAAAAAAAATGTCCTCCTCCAAGATGGTCTGCGCAGCAGCAGCTCTCTGAAATCGCCAACAGCTGCTATTGCACAAGCACAGGACCAGGTCTGAGACCCTTATGGATTGCACATTAGACCCCAAGAACTGTGCTGCCAATATTTTCTACTGAATCCCTCCTCCAGGCTGTGTGTGGCCTAAGAAAGGGGCAGTATGCTTTTAATAGCAAAGTACTGTAGTGCACTTCTTGGGGGCACAGTTGACGATCGATGGGGTTTCAGGAACCGGTCTGCCACTAAACTAAAGGCAACTCAAGTACCTGCCAAATATGAAAAACAAAAAAAGTTTGTAGTTACTGTAAGTAAGAAGTCATCCACTACTGCAACATCAACCACAATTGTCACACCAAAAACACTATTTGTGCACACATTTATAAACATATTTTTTTTTTTTTTATAACAAGGAAAGTTAGGGATACTTGGTGACTTTTGCTCACACAGCACAAATAATGCCTGTGGAACCCACTGCGATAGTAAAAAAAAAAAAAAAAAAAACCTGAATGCAAATGACTGCTAGCAATGGGCCACTCGGTGGTTGGCACTTCAATACTGTGTTCAAATCTCACAGGAGAGAATCTGCAAGGAGTTGGTATATTTTCCCTGTGTTTGTGTGGGTTTACTCCCACACTCCAAAGACATACTGATAGGGAATTTAGATTGTGAGCTCCAATGGGGACAGTTATAAATGTCAGTACAGCGCTGTGGAATAGGTGGCGAAATACGTACAAGAATATTAAATTGAGTTGAGCTCATTTATAGCTTTTTTTTTTACTTAGGTGTCCATTTTTTTTTCCATTGGCTGAATCAAGTCTTAAAAGCTTCATCTCTTCATCGTGTACCTGAAGGCGAGAAAAACTATATACTTGGCCTCTAGATGCCAAGAAAAGAAAATACAAATTGAAGGACCTTTTAACAGGGACTTGCTAAAAATAAGAAGTCCAAATCATGCAGACAAATCTCACATTCTGAACCACCATTTAGCCTTAAAAAAAAAAAACACCTAAGGCTATGTGCACACACTGCGGATTCACCTGCGGGTTTTTCCGTGCGGAACCGCAGGTAAAACCGCAGGTAAAGTGACCTGCGGTTTTCCCCTGCGGTTTCACACCTCTACTATGTTAAAGGTGTGAAACCGCAGCGGAATCCGCAGAAACAATTGACATGCTGCAGTTTATAAACCGCAGCAAAACCGCGCAGAAAAAAACGCAGCGTGAGCACAGCGGTTTTTAAAACCCATAGGGTTACATGGTACTGTACCATGTCTGCGGAACTGCCGCAGTTCCACAGGGCCAAAAACCGTAGTGTGTGCACATAGCCTAACGGATTAAGGGGATACAGAATGCTAGAATTATGAGAAAAGTTACAAACCTGGAAAAATACTGTCAACCCCAGCACAGAATCTTTTATGGTCTCTCAATTCCACCAAGTGCACCATATCCTTCTCTATTTCATTAAAAAAAAAAAAAAAAAAAAAAAAATTTGATGATCAGCACTAATTCACCACAAAAGCGTGAACCTACAGTTTTGTTGAATTGCAATAATAGGCCTGCAGCACATCCGCTTCAGTATCTGATCTCTCAGACAAAGAGGGCACTAAATCTAAACAACTTATGTGCGTTAATCATCAACAAGGTATTAAAGTCTCCATCTATTTACACAATTTCCTAAAGCTATTACAGTGGTTTTGTACATTTACAAATTATTTTTTATTTTTTAACATCAACCTATGTTAAAAATAATATAAATCAGCTGTACTCCCCTTCACCTGCTCCAGCACTGGCTCTCCGATGCTACTCCCCGTGGTAAGGTCATTATTACAGCACAAGTAATCGCCGCAGCCAATGACAGATCTGTCTGAATGACTCATTCTGTCTAAAATTGGCAAAGCCAATCAGCTTAGTGATTGGTACACCTTGTCATGGCTGATGGGCTCTCATGACTTGTTCAATGTGTCACGTTTCATCATTTTATAACAGGGATGGGGAACCTCAGGCCCCAGGGCCATTTACGGCCCTCGATGACCTTTTATCAGGCCCCCGGGCAGATTCTCAGGGACCGCATTCTTGGGCAGGGAGCTGTATTTTGATTGCCAAACTGAATTTCTTCTTGCTCTGTTAGCACACACACATGCAGTGTTCACTAATGAACAATGAAGGGCATGCAATGAAAGATTACGTCCTGACACCAGTGCCAGAGTCAGGATGTAATTTGTAGGCAGAGTTGTACGGCCCCCGAAGGATGGTATAAATATCCAAATGGCCCTTGGCAGAAAAAAAGATTCCCCACCACTGTTTTATAAGAATATTCTACTGTATATAGCAGTAATACAGTCCAAATTTCATAATTCAGTGTTTGCTTACATTTTACGACGGATGTGTGTATGAGTTATATAGATATCTATATGCTCACACATATACACAAACATACACACAGTCATAGTCAAAAGTGTTGGCACCCTTTTCAGAAAATGAAGTCTTTCTCCTAGATAATTACTGAAATTACACATGTTTATTATTTCCTTTGTGTATATTGGAACAAAACAAAGGGGAAAAAAAAAGGAGATTAGCTACAGTGCCATGAGTTCTAAACTTCTTGATTATACTGTGCAATGTGGACAAAGGAACATCAAGATCTCCGGAGATGGCATTGAAACCTTGAGATTGTTGACATTTTTCAACAATTTTGGTTCTCTAGTCTTCGGACAGTTCCCTTCTCCTCCTTCTGTGGCATGCACAGACACACAATGCAAAGACTGAGTCAATGTCTCCCCTTTTGTCTGGATTCAAGTGTGATTTTCATATTGCCCACACATATAAACCTGCCACAGGTGCATTTGAATGCGCACCACATGCTTAAAAACGTTTACCTCCCAATTTTGGAAAGGTGCGAACAATTTTGCCTGGACCATTTTTGGGGTTTTGTATGAAAATATGACCAATTTGCCTTTTCCTCTGTGTATATTAGAACACAAAACAAGAAAGGAAATACACACGTTTTGTTATACACGTTTATTTGCAATAATTTTCTGGGAGAAATGCTTCATTTTCTGGAACAATTTCAAGGGTGCCAACACTTTCGGCCAAGACTTTATATAGTTACTTACCTCCCAGACCGGTCATGTGTCTCCCAGTGGTGATGTGACATTTTTTGTGTCACTTGATTGCTGTGGCTGCTGATCGACTGCAGCCTTTCAGCACTCCGTCTGTGTGGAAGTCCGCTCTGGAGGGGTACGAATAGGTTTTTATTTTATGATGTGCAATTTAGCTGTCAAGCAGGACAACCCATTTAACAAGTGTCTATATCAGCTGCACAAGATTCACATATGATCATGGGACATATTTATCTAACACAACAATAAAGCAGATAAGACATGGAAGACTAAAATAGAATAGGTTTATTATCAGTCTGAACCAAATAACACAAACACGAGGCATCATGTTGTTGCCAGTGACCGTACTGTAACAAAGCTGGAAACAAGAGTTCTACCAGTCCACTTACCTGGTCCTTTTCATGAGGGAGAAGGCTAACTGGTGGAAGCAAGGAGGTCGAAAAACTGCAATATCCAGAAGAACCTTTTCCTCCCAGACCTTCATAGTTAATCCTATACTGTGGACCTTCTTTTAGCAGTCTTCCATTGTTAACAGCCTTTTTTGCTGCAAGACGCAATCGTCTTTGGAAGATGGGGTTCACAACAATTCCAGTCAAATCATTCTGTATACGCAAAAACTTCTCAATATTCTTCAGTGATGATCCATTAGACTCCTGTAGTCCTTTGATCGTCCTATGAAGGAGTTTATTCCAATCCACACTTCTCAAGTCGGCACTTACTGGCCGGGGCCCTATGTTTGGTTTAAGAAAATGGTCAAGTGTGGGGGTTGTAAGGCGTCCAGGGTTTTCTGGGTCCTTGTAGGAAGCCATGCCTTTGTTGAGAACTTTGAGGACTGACCCATCCTGAACACCAAGTTCCAGTTGCTCAAGGACACGTCTTCTATCAAGCCCATGAGAAACACACACAGCATGACAAATTCGTTCCTCTGATGGACGTTGTTTTTGACGTTTAACCTTTTGTATAGCCTCCAAAATCCACTCCGTATAAAGAGGGTTGGCAAGTTTTACCATGGCTAATAAGTTGTATCCAGAAGCCTGGTGCTGCCTATAGAGGTCATGCATGCACCACTGTGATCACCCAGCCCATAACCAAATGTATCCTAGGTTGTATTCGGCAACAGCTTATACACATCCATCTTCAGAGCAGAACCCCATCAGAATGGCACACATCAAAAGAACAGCTGGAACCCCGTAAATCCCCGTCATAAAACAAAATCTAAGGAAAAAGAGGAAACAGACTTCATTGAAATGATCAAAGGGACATATAAATGAAGGACAGGGAGATACAACTATAAGCTTTCTGTGAGAAAGGAGCTCAATTTTCAAAAGGTATTCAAGGATAACCCTGCAACGGGATAAATACTGTCAAAATTAGGAGCCACCAAGCAACTTGAACCAAGAATTATGCAGCAAACCATGCATAATGCAGTCACATATGATTTATCTTGTACTGTTCCAATAGTTGCCTAACACAGCTCCAGTAAGACTGAACCAGTATGGGGTTTGATGGATGTCCAGTATTGTGTATGGAGTTTTACCAGGCTAACATAGCATCAGCGGCTCTGCCCAGAACCTCGGGCCCAGATAAGCACAGAATCTGACCGATGCATAGCTTATTACAAGAGGCGACCATAATGTGCATCAATCTCCAGATGGAATCCAGAAGGTATCTATCCATTCGCTAACAACAAAAATATACAATTTCTTAAAATGTATTTATTTACATAAAGTTAAAAAAATGCACTTTAGGCTAGGACTACATATAGACAGGTGACCACACAGTTCTTTTGGACAGCAGCTGTAGCTTGGTTCTAAGGCTATGGTCACATGTTAAGTTTTTTTTCTGCAGGCAAACCCAAAAGATGGCAGTAAAGAAGCTGCTTACAAAAAGCAGGTTTTGCTACTTTTTTTTAGGATCCCAAAGTTCAGCTTTACTTCTACCACAGAAGCATGAACACAGGTCACCAATGTAAGACATACAGTATGTGAAACCATAAAACTGTTTTTTTCTTTTTTTTAAAGGGCAATTTGACCAAATTATTTAGTGAAGATTTTTATGTCTCAAAAAAAATAGTGACTATTCTGGACAAAAAAAAAAAGTTTACAGTACATCAGTTCATGAAACAATACACAATTACAAATATAACAGTGGGGGAGGTGAATTGATAGGGAATAGTTTACCTAAGACATTGACAAAGAATTGAGTTTGTAAGACATTGTTAACTTTCACACTTTGGTCAGCCACAGGCAAGGTTCAATTTCACACCTTGGTCGCCAATGTTTACATTGCACAGATCATTAATTTAATTAAACTGTACAAATTCCAAGAACCATGCTAAAGTGAGGAGAGCAAGACATTATGTTTTAAACTTAGGGGGTGGGAATACAAATAAATAGGTTTCACGTTTTTTTTTTTTCAGTGTCTATTTAGGCAAATTTTCAGCCACATTTCACAGTACCAACAAATAAAAACGAATGCATGGGCCATGCACATACAGTGAACAAATGTATAGTACAAGTTATTTTTATATGGTTTCAATCAGTTTAATATAATATACACTGAGATGAGTAAGCAAAAGGTCACTGAAACTTACTTAAGATAAAGGAATGTAAATTACTGGTCATTTGTTTATCCATCAACAAAGGACCATTGATATTCAAGGCAACTACCTTAATTAGATTGGGTGTGTTAACTTTCCCCATGGATGTTATCTTGTGCTCCGAAGCCCCTCCTCCAGCTTGCTGTATTTCTGCCATGTGGCACACGAGGCCCCCTCTAGCTTCCTGTATTATATACTGGTTAAAACAGGTATTGAGGGGATGTGTTTATAGCCAATGGACAATAGACTTGTGACATCATTCCCCATATGGTGGGGCTGGACACACCTTTTAGCTGGACATTTTAAAAGAACTAGGACACATGTTCTCTCGCTCTCTTGGCTCCTGGAGGATGACTGGTCGACGTCTATCTGAATAATGTAATATATGAATAATGCTTGTTTATGATTAATGCATATGCATTTATAGTTTTATACTGTTTATTATTTGATCTTATCACTTATTAAGTAAATCAATTTAGTAAATTCGATTCTTGTGTGAGCATTTTCTTATTCATCACAATCCATTGGAACCCTTACAATTCAAATTGGTGTCAGAAGTGGGATTGTTTTGAATAAAAATGTTTGCAAAATTGAATAAGTTTGTTAAGAGTAGGAAAGCAGTTGAGAGTAGTGTCAGATCTTTGCCAGAATGGGTGTTACCAGGAAAGTGGACGACAATGGCACAGGAATGTAACAAATATATGGAGGGACAGCGGTTATCAAATCCTCAGGATGTGGCTGGCAAATTTGATCTCTCAAGGTATGATGCAAAAGAGCAGAAAGGTGCAGCAGCCGTTGGATGGATCTGTGTGCAAGTGTCCCAAAGATTACAGGAGGAGATAGACAATTTGCGTTTAGAGCTGCATACAGTTTTAGAGCAAAGGATTAGCTTGCAATCAGCCTTGAGACCAAATGAAATAGCATGACAATATGCAAAGGAATTTTGAAGCTTATGTAATGAAAAATATGAATAAGAATAGGCGCAGGAGGAGACAGCGGCCAGTGTCAGATATTTGTACTGCACAGATTAAAACCATGATTGCACGTGAGAAATGGTCAGATTTGCTAGAATGGGATGGCTGTGAGACAGATGAGGAAGAAAAGCAAGCCAGACCGATTGTGACTACTAAGACTAGGAGAGTAGTCACACAGCGTAGTGGAGATAGGATGGATGCAGGAAACGCAGCTACAGGAGCAGAAGCTTCAATGACCGAAGAAACTAGGAATTATACAGCCGGAGAATTATCAGAATTAGCTACCAGGTACAGGCAGCAAGCAGGAGAACCTTTGTTAGCATGGATTCTCAGATTATGGGATCAGGGAGCCGATACTATAATCTTGAACCGTCTTGAGGCAGTAGGACTTTGTAGTATTTGTATTGATCCTATGGTGCGTCTAAAAATCAGACGTGCAAGGGACACTACAGAGACTTTCTCTTTGCTGCATTTGGTGAGGCATTCTGTGGCACAAGTGTATGACTCTCCCATGGAATTAATACCACAGACACGATGGGAGACTCTTGCAGATGGAGTTCAGAGATTGAGAGAAATCGCAGGTATAGGTGGCATAACTCGCCAGATCTGAATGATCATTTTGCTGTTGTTGAGGATTGGAAGGGACCAGATGCTGCAATATTGACAGTATTGATGAAGAATAAGTTCATAGAAGGTGCCCCAGCGTCATACAAAGCCCCATTGTTCACTATGTTCAGCGCACTTATGGGAAATTCCACTAATGTCTACACAGCATGCAATTTAATCTCCCAGCTATCTGCTCTAGAGAGAGCAAAAGTATCAAAAAATAGTACAGTAAAGAGAGTAGATCAAGAAAGGAGAAAAGATGATACTCAAATTAGAGCAGGAAGGAGTTGTTTTGTGACCTGATAGCTAGTGGAGTTCCATTCCAGGATATAGATGGGATCTCTACAAGTGACCTGTTGAGGAGATGGCAAGATCTAAGGAGAAAAGGTAAATTGCAACTCGCCAGACCCAAGAGGGTGGCGACAAATGAGATAGGGGGTTGGAAAGATAGAGGTGGGACACCTGATGGAGGCATGCAAAGCCCCCACTGTAACCGCCCCTTGCACTCTTCCAATACCATGGCATACTACACCCCCTGCCAAGATTCCCTCATGGACTAATTATAAAAGTTCTTGAATATCCCTGAAAATTGTTGTTTGACCAGTTTTGCCATTTTTTGATGTCTAATGATATTTGTTTTCATTCTAGAGTTTCTTAGAGAAATATTCCTGTGAGCATACTATGAAGTATGCACTGGCTGATATACAGTATGATGAATTGGGTTTGTTCTTGGTGATGCATAAATGTCCATTCCTCACCTGAGGGTTTGTAATAGACCTTGATGTTTTAAAAGGCAAAAGACCACAGCAGATATAAGATGATTCTGTATGTGGGAGCCATGAGAGAAACATACAAAGCAAAGAGGGAGTAACAGTACAGACAATGAATTTAAGACTGACCTAAAGTTAGATGACTGATAATATACTGGGGGGTTGACAAGATAAATAGATGACTTATTTGTACTAAGTGTTTGTCTTTGTCACTGTATGTGCTTTGTGTATTTGTCATGGATATCTGTTGATTAAAATTGGTTCACAGCCAAAGAAAAAATCCACGTGGTATTTTTATTTGGTATATTTTTATTTTTTATGAGCTCATTTTCTGAATTTTAATTGTACTGTGTTTAGCATTCTTGGTTTTTAAAGGAATTGTTTTTTCTCTTTTCAGTCCACTACATGTTGGATTGGGGGGTGGGGGGTGTAATGAACCTTTTGTTTGTTTGCAGGAGTGAAAGAAGAAACCCTGGCCATTTAATTAACATGTAAATACAGTGCACAGTAAATAGTTCATTCCTGCAGTAGTAAAAAAGGAGTCCATCTACCTAATATAAGATTATATTTTATGACTTATTTATTTTTTTGTTTTTTGGGCGCTCCCGTGCAAATTGGGTTTTGAGGTTTTGAAGAATATATATGTTAAATGATTTCAATGAATGCAAGTTTGTTAATGTCTTGATATAGCTTTGTTCACCTACACCTGAGTCATGCAATGCTAATGTGTGGGCATCCAAAGTGTGTGTCTATTTATAAATGAGAATCTCTCCTGTTTACTGAATGAGTGCATTAGGTTAAGCCAGAGTGTGTGTGTTGATGTAATGTGTATATTATGTAAAAATAATAATTTGCTAGAATTGGGTTAATAGCAAATTGGTTTGGGTTCGGTTTTCCTTAACATGTAATTGTACTAATTCTGATTAGTAGTAACATTATTTTGTGATCTCCATGAACATGATTGTACTGGTAATTATGATCATCGTTCTTATGCAAATGTGATTGACATGAATTTGATGTGTTTGATCAGTGTATAAGTCCATACACATATGATATATATTTTATGTAGTATTATCTAGAGTAGAAATATTTGCTACAGTAGAAAATTTCAAAGGTCATTCTGGGCACAATTTGGACCAACAAACCTCCAGTAATTTTGTTTGATTCATTTGATCAAGGGGTGGAAAATAAGCCACCAGGACTGAGTTATTTTGGACTGTTGCTTTGGACTGAGTTAGCTCTGCCAAGACTTTGGAACTTTCAAGTATGATTGTGAACTTCACTTTCCCTCAGTGCAGGCTGTGTCTTGTTTGTAGACTGAAGATGTCCAATTGAGCGCTGAGACTGAGCCCAGATGATGCTGAACCGTCAACCAGGGTGAATCCTCATGACTGCCAGCTGATGCAAATGGCATATAAAGTGAGGCCCTGAATAGCTACAGCAATAGATGAAAGGTCCTCTTATGCTCAGCCATGGACACCTGCACTTCCCTCACCCATTGCTTTGGAGAAATGAGGGGTTAATGTCATGAAGGGCAGGAACAGATTGCTCTTTAGAGTCTGTTCTTTTGCTAAACAGGGAAAGTAGTGAAGTCACCCCAAAGTGATGAGGGCATAATAATCCCCGTGCTTTCCCTGCAACAGAGACCCATTTAAAAATTGCGGTCAAGAAGATCCGAAGAAAGATTTCTACAGACATTTGATATTTCATTACCTGTTGGTCCAATGTTGTTTTTGTTCCGTTTTACGCCCAGGATGTTATTTTTTACCAAGCGGTTTTCTATTGGTAGCAAATAAATAAATAAATATATATATATATATATATATATATATATATATATATATATATATATAGGAGCAATGCACATAATGATAAATGGTATAGTTTAGTGGCAGGTTAATTAATTAAAGTGATTGAAACCAGGGGTGGAATGTATAGTACAAGTTATTTTTATATGGTTTCAATCAGTTTAATATAATATACACTGAGATGAGTAAGCAAAAGGTCACTGAAACTTACTTAAGATAAAGGAATGTAAATTACTGGTCATTTGTTTATCCATCAACAAAGGACCATTGATATTTAAGGCAACTACCTTAATTAGATTGGGTGTGTTAACTTTCCCCATGGATGTTATCTTGTGCTCCGAAGCCCCTCCTCCAGCTTGCTGTATTTCTGCCATGTGGCACACATGAGGCCCCCTCTAGCTTCCTGTATTATATACTGGTTAAAACAGGTATTGAGGGGATGTGTTTATAGCCAATGGACAATAGACTTGTGACATCATTCCCCATATGGTGGGGCTGGACACACCTCTTAGCTGGACATTTTAAAAGAACTAGGACACATGTTCTCTCACTCTCTTGGCTCCTGGAGGATGACTGGTCAACGTCTATCTGAATAATGTAACGTATGAATAATGCTTGTTTCTGATTAATGCATATGTATTTATAGTTTTATACTGTTTATTATTTGATCTTATCACTTAAGTAAATCAATTTAGTAAATTCGATTCTTGTGTGAGCATTTTCTTATTCATCACAATCCATTGGAACCCTTACAATACAACAAATCAGTAAGACAGTGTTCATCCCACAAAAAGACTGGAACACAGAGAAACCCAGTACAACAAACGTGAAAAAATACTCTGCTGTAAAAAAAATTCCAAGAATGAACAGCAAGCGCTAGTAAAATGATGATAACAAAACAGGGTATTTAGTTGATACGTTTTTTACAAAAAAATCTACGCTAAGCCGCTCTACCAACGCCAAGTTATACCCCTCAGAGCAGTCCTATCCAATGCATTTAAAACCTGACCATGTGAACAGAACCTATATGAGCAGGGTTCAGAGAGGCAATGTCTGATGTGGGCATGCTGTGTGAGACGGGTTTATATGTGCATGGCCCACATGGGAGGGGTGGAAACCTCCCAAAGACTTGCAAAAGCAAGAAACCGAAGGAATAAAAACGAACGCATGGGCCATGCACATACAGTGAACAAGTCAGTAAGACAGTGTTCACACCACCAAGAGACTGGAACACAGAGAAACACAGTACAACGTGAAACGCAACGTAAAAACGCAACATGTGAACATAGCTTAACCCCTTAACGACCAGGGGTATTTTTGGTTTTGCATTTTCATTTTTCCCTCCCCTTCTTTCCAGAGCCATAACTTTTTTGTTTTTCCGTCTATATGGCCATGTGAGGGCTTATTTTTTGCGGGATGAGTTGTACTTTTAAATGACACCATTGGTTTTACAATGTCTTGTACTTGAAAACGGGAAAAAAATTCCAAGTGCGGTGAAATTGCAAAAAAAGTGCAACCCACACTTGTTTTTTGCTTGGCTTTTTTGCTAGGTTCACTAGATGCTAAATCTGACCTACCATTATGATTCTCCAGGTCATTACGAGTTCATAGACACCAAACATGTCTATGTCCTCTTTTATCTAAGTGGTGAAAAAAAATTCCAAAGTTTGCTGAAAGAAAAAAAAAATAGAAAAAAAAATTTACGCAATTTTCCGAGACCCGTAGCGTCTCCATTTTTCATGATCTGGGGTTGGGTGAGGGCTTATTTTTTCCGTGCCGGGCTGACATTTTTAATGATACCACTTTTGTGCAGATATGTTCTTTTGATCGCCCGTTATTGCATTTTAATGCAATGTCTTGGCGACCAAAAAAACGTAATTCTGGCGTTTTGAACTTTTTTCTTGCTACACCGTTTAGCGATCGATTTAATGCTTTTTTTTATTGATAGATCGGGCGATTCTGAATGCGGCGATACCTAATATGTGTATGTGGGATTTTTTTTGTTACTGTTTTATTTTGATTGGGGCGAAAGGGGAGTGATTTGAACTTAGGCTTTTTTAAATTTTTTTTTTATTTTTAAACATTTTTTTTTTTACTTTTTGCATGCTTCAATAGCCTCCATAGGAGGCTAGAAGCATGCGCAACCCGATCGGCTCTGCTACATATGGGCAGATCGCCCATATGTAGCAGATTTACTGCTGTGCTTTCAGCGCCGACCACCGGGTGGCGCTGAAAGCCATATGCCTGGAACATCCATAGAGGTCTCATAGAGACCTCTGGTTGTCCAGGCAACATGACGCCGACCCCCGATCATGTGACAGGGGTCGGTGATGAGGTCATTTCCGGCCCAGCCCGGCTCAGCACCAGAGCCCTCATCAAAGCAGGGGAGATGTCTGATGACGGACTGTGTCAGTCATTGGACATTAAGGGGTTAAGGTTGTAAAGACAGCATATTTTACAATCAGATTATGATATGTTCACACACACATGCAGAGCAATATGATGGGGTTTCTGTTGAAATCCCCCCCAAAAAGGATTCTAACAGGACCTTTTGGCAGAGTCATTCACGTCAATGAAGTTTACAATCACATGACTTTTATATTTTCATAGATCAGACTTAAAAATGCAGCAACACCAAATACCGTGTTTAATTATATTTAATATTTAATGGGGAAAAGGGGGTGATTTGAACTGTTTTTTATATTATTCATTTCTAAAAAAAAAAATTTCCACTTTATACTGTATTTGTGAAAATATAAAGCATACACCTAGATGATAATAATAATCTTTAATTATATAGCGCCAAGATATTCCGCAGCGCTTTACAGTTTAACAGTTCCAAAACACAAGACATGAGTAACAACGTTAACAATACAATAATTAAAGCAAAATAAGACGACCCTGCGCGTGAGAGCTTACAATCTACAATGAGGTGGGGGAGATACAAAGTACAGGTGTGTATTTACAGTGAGGTATTTACAATGATGGTCCAGCCATCTTGAGGAAGTGAGGGATGGATGGAGATAGTGAATGGGCTACACATGCACGCTTAAGGGCCTGTCACACTAAGCGATATCGCTAGCAATATTGCTATAACGTCACTGGTTTTTGTGACGTTATAGCGATATCGCTATGTCTGATACTTACCTCCGACCACTCCCCTGCTGGTTATCGCTGATCACGCGAGAACGTCCTGGACCGTTTCTCATCGTCAGCTTCCTGCTGTGATGAGCGACGCGTGGAGGCGGGCGGGAGGACGTCTGGATCGCCTCGTCTGACAGGTAAGTAGCGACCCCCGACCCCTGCGATGTCGCTGGTGAGATCTGCCTGTGTGGCAGCTCACTAGCGACCACTTAGCGATGTACCAACGATCCTGACCACGTCATATCGCTGGTCGGGATCGCTGGTACATCGCTAAGTGTGACAGTACCTTTACACATAAAATGACTTTGATTAGGGAACGTGATAGGCTGCTCTAAACAAGTGTTTTGTGGGAGCGCCTAAAACTGCAAGTTGTGGCTGGTCCTAGTTTCTTGTGGTAGAGCATTCCAAAGGATTGGTGAGAAGTCTTGGAGACGGAAGTGGGAAGTACAGATTAGTGCAGAGGTTAGTCGAAAGTCGTTTTCAGTGCGCAGTGATCGGCTAGGACGATAGACAGAAATGAGAGAGGCGATGTAAGGGGGTGCTGCACTGTGGAGAGCTTTGTGGGTGAGAACAAGTACTTTGAATTGGATCCTATAATGCTGGGCAGCCAGTGTAAGGCCAGGTTCATATTGTGTTAACCCATTATGCTATACCCGCTAGTGCAGATGATTCATCTGTGCTAGCGGTGACGGAGCCTCAGACGCTGCAGCCCGCGTCCGAGGCTCCGTCACTGAATGACGGCACATCGCAAGCCGCTTTATGGCATGCGTCGCAATGCGCCCGATAATGGGGGTCAATGGCAGCGTTAACGGACTGCGTTACACCGTTATGCCGCGGTGTAAAGCAGTCCGTCTAGCGGACTGCCATAACGCAATGTGACCCCGGCTTAATGACTGGCGAAGAGCGGAAACATCTGAGTACCGATCAGTTAGATGGACGACCCTGGCTGCTGCATTAAGTATGGACTGGAGAGGGGAAAGTCGAGTAATGGGGAGGCCAATTAATAGAGCGTTTCAGTAGTCCAGGCGGGAGTGGATCAATGCAACAGTGAGTTTTTGTTGTTTCCATGGTGAGAAAAGGGTGGACTCTAGAGATGTTCTTTAGGTGTAAGCGGCAAGAGATTGTATATGGGATGTGAACGAGAGATTGGTGTCAAACGTAACACCCAGACAGCCTGCCTGACGCCTTGGTGTTATTATGGTGCCACCCACGGAGAGGGAAATGTCAGCTATAGGGAGGTTAGTAGACGGTGGGAGCAGAAGTTCAGTTTTGGAGAGGTTGAGTTTCAGATAGCGAGTGGACATCATGTTGGAGATTGCCAGGGCCGGTCTGTCCATTTGGCAATTCTGGCAAATGCCAGAAGGGCCTGTCTGGTCGTGGGCTGTCTTGTCTGCTACGTTGCTAACAGAATCGGTGTTCTCAAGACACCCATATTGATAAGCGTTGTGACGGAACACCAATGCGCTGACTCCGTCACTTACCCCAACAGGCCACGGGTATCATTAGAATATTAGTGTAGTGCGAATATAAAAATGGCTCTTTTTGAGTCCATATTGAAATATACAGAATGCATTCAGACCTGCATTTCTGGTCTAACAGTTACAGACAGACAATGTTCATAGTGATACAATCTTGAGAACTGTCGTTTCACAAACAGTTCTATGTTTATCTATGTTTGTTGTTTGTCATTGTAAAACATTAAGGTTTACTTAACCTCTGTCTGTGGAGGTTTTATCTAAACCCTTGTGGCTTTTATATTCTAAGGGTTTACGACCCATTGTCTGATGATGCCATGTTATCTGTTTCATCCGGTCTTGAAGGCTGGCCACTGGAAGGGTTGGGTGAAGCTAGTTACCCAGAAGTGTAAATTACTATTTAAGATCAGAGAAACATGACTTAAGCCCCCGTTACACACAGCGAGATCGCTAGCAATATCGCTGTAACGTCACTGGTTTTGTGACGTAGCAGCGATATTGCTAGCGATATCGCTAGTCTGATACTTACCTCCGACCGGCTCCCCCGCTGATTATCACTGATCATGCGAGAACGTCCTGGACCATTTCTCGTTGGGCGCTTCCTGCTGGGCTTCCCGTGGCGCCGACGAGCGATGCGTGGACGCGGGCGGGAGGACGTCAGGATCGCCTCGTCTGACAGGTAAGTAGCGACCTCCGACCCCTGCTATGTCACTGGTGAGATCTGCCTGTGTGGCAGCTCACTAGCAACCACTTAGCGATGCACCAGCGATCCATATCGCTGTCGGGATCGCTGGTGCATCGCTTAGTGTAACGGTACCCTTAGACAGAAGCAAAACTGGATACCTGTATGTGCTGTAAGGTAGTGCTCACTGAGGGTATTGGGGAACACTCACTTGGCTGCAGATAGACCAGATCCGGCACAGGCTTTTTCATATAACATAGTCTATCCAGTTTATTGTGCAGCATAAACCATAGCAGCATGAGGAAAACTATAACAGTCTTACAGCAGACAAAAACGAATGTTCATAGTGGCGCTCCACTCCCTTAGCCCTGTGTTCACACAGGCTGAGCTTCATCCAGCAAACAGGCTCTACAGTCCCTCAGATAATTCCCCCCTCTGTCTGGGGTTACCTCTTAGCTGCTTCTCAGTCCTGACGTCCCTTTCCTCCTGGGGACTGGCCAGCACTCACAGGCTATTACACACGGTCAGCGGCGTCCACATGAGCGCATCAGGAAGGTAGCACACCTTCTAGCACGTCGGCCTTCCAGGACCTTCCACACGGACCAATCAGATCCAGGCATTTACTCATGACCTATCCTGGTCACCTTATATGGTCCTTAGCCACGCCCACCGGATCACATGGCTATGACCTCATTGCAGGTCCTATATCAGACACCCATGCATACACATATACAGGATTACTATGGGCATTTTTAGGCACGCCCCTGGGTGGGTTTGTAGGTGACTTGTGTGACCCATCTCACCAGCCACCTGGAAGCTCTCCCTAATACAGAGTAACAAACCCTCAGCAGAATATCTGCTAATAGCGATTCCAGCTTCCATCACAAGGCCACCCACCTTGTGATACATAACGGTCATTTACCATCCTTTCTCCAATCATCCTATTTCCATTACCACAATGTACATGCCTGTATGCCTGTCCTGGGACACCCACACAGCGCCCCCTAGCAGACACAGTGGTCACTGCACCACAGTGTACAGTGTTGATACCTGCATAAATGGGGACACCCGCGCCGTGTTGTGAATCTTCCAGGGGTTCTCTGTCTTGGTGTTGCTTCTCTGAATTTCCAGACGGATGATGTTTAAAAGCCTCTAGGTGATGATGTGAGTATACTGTATATAATCTTTATATATACTTAATCATTATATGTATTCAATCTTTATATGTACTTAACCTTTGTATCTTAAAATATACAAAAGTGTATGCAATCATACTATCCAATCATACTATTCCTTTAATTTTGTACTTTGAAATAAAATTGCGTTATATTGCAAGTAGTAGCCTTCTTTAAAGCCATATCCGAACCTTAGTGTTAAAAACTTGGCAATACAATTAGTCATGTAGTAAATCTTGCTTTCCCCCATCCAGGGTAATAATAGTAGTAATATATCCCATCTGGTTCTTGGGGATGGGGACAACATGAGCTTGTGTGATTTCAAATACCAGGGCTGAATTTCAGCCTCAGTCCGTACATGGGGACTGCGGTCAGACAGTCACTGGTGTTCTGTAGTACAGCGGGGGGTTAAGGTCAGGTGATGACATGTATAGTTGTGTGTCATCAGCATAAAGATGGTACTGAAAGCCAAATCTGCTGATGGTCTGTTCAATTGGGGCTGTGTAGAGAGAAGGGGGCCAAGGACTGAGCCCTGAGGTACTCCAACAGTGAGAGGAAGCGGAGATGAAGTTCAGCCAGCGAAAAGAACACTGAAGGAGCGGTCCAAAAGATAGGAAGAGAATTAGGAGAGGGCAGTGTCCTTAATGCCTAGTGACTGGAGCCTAGAGAGTAGGAGGTGGTGGTCAACAGTGTCGAAAGCTGCAGAAAGGTCGAGAAGAATGAGCAGAGAGTGGTCACCGTTACATTTTGCTGTCAGAAGGTCGTTGGTCACTTTGATGAGTGCAGTTTCTGTCGAATGTAGGGGGCGGAAGCCAGACTGTGAAGGGTCTAGGAGGGAGTGAGTGGAGAGGTAACGGGTAATGCGGGAATAGACCAGGCGCCCCAAGAGTTTAGAGATGAAGGGGAGGGAGATTGAAGACTGGTCTGTAGTTGTTTGTGCAGGATGGGTCGAGAGTGGGTTTCTTTAATAATGGAGTTATGATAGAGCGTTTGAAGGAGGAGGGGAAAATGACCGAGGATAGGGAGAGATTAAAGATTGTAGTTAGGCAAGTTGTGAAGACTGGAGAGAGAGACTGGAGATGTGAGGGAATGGGGTTGGAAGTGCATGTAGTCGGAGAAGTGAGGAGCCTGGAGACTTCTGTGATGGGATTGAATGTGGAGAGTGAGCCAGAGGAGCGCCTAAAACTGTGCAAACTGTGGATAGTCTTAATTTCTTGGGGTAGAGCATTCCAGAGAATTGGCGCAGCATGGGAGAAATCTTGTAGTCGGGAGTGGGAGGTGCGGACTAATGCAGAGGTTAGTTGAAAGTCATTTGAAGAGCGCAGCGGTCGGTTAGGCCGATAGACAGAAATGAGGGAGGTGTTGTGAGTTAATTCTCTGGTCCACCAGTTGTAAGTTCTCCTTCCAGGCTCCCTCTGGTGGTAACAGGAGGTAGTGAGGCTGATTTAATCAGTAGAGATCTGCCACCTGATAATGAGGATGACAATTGGACCTCAGGAATCTCAGACTGGATTTAATTATTGCAAAAAAAGGGGGGGGGGCGGAGACAAAAAGCGCAATAGGGTCTTATCCACGTTACAGAGGACAGTATATCTTGAAATATGCTCACCTGGTTAGGATGAGATAAGAGCGTGTAGGTAGCGGCTGCTGCAGATCCACAGGTCTTCAATGACCAGAAGAAATGATAAATCCAGGGAGTTCGTAGCTATATTCCGCGCTGCCGCTTTTGACAAATTCCAGGAGAATGCTGTATGATTGCAGTGGTTTTATTCTACGCGCTTCAGGGGTCTCATGCCCCCTTCATCAGGACATACCACAGAGTACATACAGGTATCACAGACATAAATAGTTTTGAAAGGACGCTGGATTTCAAAAAAATGAGCGCCAACAAGTCAGATGATGCAGTGTCAAAGTTCAATGACACCACATGGTTAACAGTTCACCTAGGATATATTCCAAAAGTATGTGTATTTTAAAAGTTTTTTTGATTAAATTTGCATTTCCAATAATAAAGTCAAAATTATGATTTTAACATGGAAAAAAAGAAAATCTGAAAGAAAAAAGATGAAAAAGAACCAGACATCTGCTCAGGAGGACATGAACCTGCAAAAAAAAAAGGGGGGGGAGTTTATTCCTGTTCAGAGGTGGATGCCTTACAAGTGGACTACCGTATGGAAACCGCAAGCTACTTTTTCTCAAGGAAAGAATTGCAATCTTTATATAAAAAAAGCTGACTATATCATTTCATTTTCTACTAAAGAGAAATTTATGATCCCTTTCGTTTTAAACTGTAATTCTGACTTTGTTATTTATGTCATTGAATCTCCCTGTGGTAAGCAATATGTGGGGAGGACCACACAACCCCTACACATCCGATTGAACTCTCATCGGCATAATATTAAAAAAGGCCTGCTTACTCATGGTCTGTCCAGACATTACGCTTTGGTACATGATAAGAATTCGAAATTATTAAAAATTAGCCCTATCGATCATTTACCTAAATGTGCACCAAACAGATCTACGAAATTAAATAGAAAGGAAGCCTATTGGATCTACAAATTAGGGAGTCTGAAACCACAGGGTCTAAATGAAATAACTGAGGTTTTTACCTAGACAGTGGAAATTTTGTTTATATCTATATTCACATGTTCTGCAATCTATGAAAAAAATTGGCCCTGTGTATGGATGGTTTCTGAGTTCTTTGCGATAATTTCATATTGTGGCAATTTTATGTCTCTTTTTTATTTATAATTTTATATGCATTATTTGTGACAGTTGCCTTTTTTGATAATTTTCACCTAATTATGCAGCCCTCGCCTTGTGATTTATTTTACACCCAATGCAGTTTTATGTTTATATTTATAATTAATTTTACAATACTGTGCTTCCATGGTTTAATGCATAATCATTTATGTTTATAATTATTTTGAAATTGTTTATGGAATTGCTTACATATAGTTTGTGCGTTAACTCCAAAAAATTGTTATATATATGAAAATCCTGCATAGCCTCCTTGGAATAAACCCCCTTGTGTCGGTTTAGCTCCCCTTTTGTTTGCTTTTGGTAGTAATAACTTTCACACCTGTGTCTTAAAAATTATCTCTGTTATGTGCATATCCTGAAGAGTGCCTTTCTTCTCTAATTAAGTCCGGGTAAGCATAACTAATTCGACTAGACTGACATGAAAGAATGACCCCTCTGATAATAGCACTTCATTCCTCCTTCACTCAGCTTTCATCCACATATTGCTGAGCCATAGCGATTAGTGAGCAGTATAAGAATGTTACTGCCACTCCTTTGCAATGAAAAGACTTATGTGTCACATGTTGAACACAAAAGCTGCCTGCAATCTTGTTTATCAATGAAGCGACTCATTCACTTTGTCTGTTTGTCCCTCGTTTTTACTTTGAGCAGTAGTTGGCTCTTGTACCGCTTCCTGTGTGTTGCTGCACCTGATATAAAATATTTTTTTTTTTGTGCTTCATGCTAAATATAAATTTGCTCATGATCATTATATCAATGAAGCAATGAATTTATTGTGTCGGCTTGTCCTGCGTTTTCATTCTGAGCAGCAGCTGGCTGCTGTGCATATTCCCGTGTGCTGCTGCATCTAGTATCTTTTTATTATATATTTTTTAAACCCATTTCCTTCCTTTTATACCAAAAAATAATTTCATATTTCATTTTTCAGAGCTTAATTTAAATTATATTTATTGGTAAAGAATTAAAATTATGCTTTTATTTTTCTCCTCTTTTTATATAAAGATTGCAATTCTTTCCTTGAGAAAAAGTAGCTTCCTGTTTCCATACGGTAGTCCACTTGTAAGGCATCCACCTCTGAACAGGAATAAACCCCCCCCCCCCCCCTTTTTTTTGTAGGTTCATGTCCTCCTGAGCAGATGTCTGGTTCTTTTTCATGTTTTTTCTTTCAGATTTTCTTTTTTTCCATGTTAAAATCATAAATTTGACTTTATTATTGGAAATGCAAATTTAATCAAAAAAACTTTTAAAATACACATACTTTTGGAATATATCCTAGGTGGACTGTTAACCATGTGGTGTCATTGAACTTTGACACTGCATCATCTGACTTGTTGGCGCTCATTTTTTTGAAATCCAGCGTCCTTTCAAAACTATTTATGTCTGTGATACCTGTATGTACTCTGTGGTATGTCCTGATGAAGGGGGCATGAGACCCCTGAAACGCGTAGAATAAAACCACTGCAATCATACAGCATTCTCCTGGAATTTGTCAAAAGCGGCAGCGCGGAATATAGACTGGATTTAAGACAGCCGATGCCCTATTCTGGTGCTGGTGATTCATTCTGGCTTGTCTGGTCTTGGTTTTCAGCTCTGTTCCAGTCATCTAAAGCTAAGTTTTTCTGCTAATGTTCACACTTGATTTTGTTGGTTTATTCAGTTTTTTGGTGTGGTCAGCCAGCCCCGGCTGGGGCTGCGCTGAATTTCAACTCTTATTTATCTGTATTGGCTGTGATGAAGCGTTTAGGATCATCATAGGTACGCTCCACGGCTGCTGCTAGTTGTTGTGGTTAGGATCAGGGATCTGCAATCTGCAGTTACCAACCTCTCTGGTTTTCTGTGACTTAGCTTGTTTTGCTTTTTTCTCCTCGGTGACCCATTCATAACAGAATCACCAGCCATACCGCATATTCTAGGGTACTCAAAAGCAGGAAAAAGTTGTTAAAAAAGAAAAAAAAGTGTCAGAATTTTTTTTTTTTATATATATTTTCTTCTTTTTCTCTGGGGCCGTAGGAAGATTTTTTTTTGCTTTTTCCTAATGGAGATTAAGCAATTGTCTGATCGTGTGGCGAAACTTGCTGCTGAAGTGCAGGGAATTTTCACCTACCTCATTCAGTCACATGCTGCTGAACCTACAGTCATGGCCAAAAGTATTGACACCCCTGCAATTCTGTCAGATAATACTCAGTTTCTTCCTGAAAATGATTGCAAACACAAATTCTTTGGTATTATTATCTTCATTTAATTTGTCTTAAATGAAAAAACACAAAAGAGAATGAAGCAAAAAGCAAAACATTGATCATTTCACACAAAACTCCAAAAATGGGCTGGTCAAAAGTATTGGCACCCTCAGCCTAATACTTGGTTGCACAACCTTTAGCCAAAATAACTGCGACCAACTGCTTCCGGTAACCATCAATGAGTTTCTTACAATGCTCTGCTGGAATTTTAGACCATTCTTCTTTGGCAAACTACTCCAGGTCCCTGATATTTGAAGGGTGCCTTCTCCAAACTGCCATTTTTAGATCTCTCCACAGGTGTTCTATGGGATTCAGGTCTGGACTCATTGCTGGCCACCTTAGAAGTCTCCAGTGCTTTCTCTCAAACCATTTTCTAGTGCTTTTTGAAGTGTGTTTTGGGTTATTGTCCTGCTGGAAGACCCATGACCTCTGAGGTAGACCCAGCTTTCTCACACTGGGCCCTAAATTATGCTGCAAAATTTGTTGGTAGTCTTCTGACTTCATAATGCCATGCACACGGTCAAGCAGTCCAGTGCCAGAGGCAGCAAAGCAACCCCAAAACATCAGGGAACCTCCGCCATGTTTGACTGTAGGGACCGTGTACTTTTCTTTGAATGCCTCTTTTTTCTCCTGTAAACTCTATGTTGATGCTTTTGCCCTAAAAGCTCTACTTTTGTCTCATCTGACCAGAGAACATTCTTCCAAAATGTTTTAGGCTTTATCAGGTAAGTTTTGGCAAACTCCAGCCTGGCTTTTTTATGTCTCGGGGTAAGAAGTGGAGTCTTCCTGGGTCTCCTACCATACAGTCCCTTTTCATTCAGATGCCGACGAATAGTACGGGTTGACACTGTTGTACCCTTGGACTGCAGGGCAGCTTGAACTTGTTTGGATGTTAGTGGAGGTTCTTTATCCAACATCCGCACAATCTTGCATTGAAATCTCTTGTCAATTTTTCTTTTCTGGCCACATCTAGAGAGGTTAGCCACAGTGCCATGGGCTTTAAACTTCTTGATGACACTGCGCACGGTAGACACAGGAACATTCAGGTCTTTGGAGATGGACTTGTAGCCTTGAGGTTGCTCATGCTTCCTCACAATTTGGTTTCTCAAGTCCTCAGACAGTTCTTTGGTCTTCTTTCTTTTTTCCATGCTCAATGTGGTACACATAAGGACACAGGACAGAGGTTGCGTCAACTTTAATCCATGTCAACTGGCTGCAAGTGTGATTTAGTTATTGCCAACACCTGTTAGGTGCCACAGGTAAGTTATAGGTGCTGTTAATTACACAAATTAAAGAAGCATCACATGATTTTTCGAACAGTGCCAATACTTTTGTCCACCCTCTTTGTTATGTTTGGTGTGGAATTATATCCAATTTGGCTTTAGGACAATTCTTTTTGTGTTTTTTTCATTTAAGACAAATTAAATGAAGATAATAATACCAAAGAATTTGTGTTTGCAATCATTTTCAGGAAGAAACTGAGTATTATCTGACAGAATTGCAGGGGTGTCAATACTTTTGGCCATGACTGTAAGATCCCTACTCCTGATGTGTTTTCTGGGGATCGGTCTAAATTTCTGAATTTTAAGAATAATTGTAATATATTTCTGGCCTTGAAGCCTAACTCATCGGGGAGCTCTGTGCAGCAGGTTAAAATTGTCATCTCCTTGCTGCACGGTGATCCCCAGGATTGGGCGTTTTCTCTGACACCTGAAAATCCTATTCTGACTAATGTGGATGCATTTTTTCAAGCCTTGGGGTTGTTATATGATGAACCTAATCAACTTAAACCAGGGTCAGGATTCTGCAGAGTTATACTGTCAAAAATTCCGAAAGTGGGCGGTCCTTACTACATAGAATGATAGTGCATTGGCAGCTCTCTTTTGAAAGGGTTTATCAGAGACCGCAAAAGATGTTATGGTGGGATTTCCTGTTCCCTCTGGTCTGGATGGCTCTATGTCATTAGCCATTCAAGTTGATCGGCGTTTACGTGAACGTTAAACTACACGGGAGGCGCTGCCACCTTTTGAACAAACGTCTGAACCTATGCAATGTGATGGGGTTTTGACTAGGGCGCAACGTCAGGAGTTTTGAAGGCGTAATAAGCTGTGTTTTTTCTGTGGAGACGTCTCTCATACTATTTCTGTCTGCCCTGAACGAGAGAAACGTTTTGCACACAAATTTGCTGTGGGCAGTTGTGATATTCAATGTCTGAGAAGTATGAGGTTTTTTCTGTAAAAGATGTTTCTAGAACCCTAGAAATCCTTCATTCTATGACAATGTAGATTGCCAGCTTTGCAGCACCACCCGCAAACCCCCCCTTCTCTTCACACACCAGTGTCTTCATGTGCAGAGCCCTGTGAAACTTGAAACCAGCATTTCCTGTGAGCTAGGAATTTTAATTAGCTAAGTGGAAAAGATGTCCCTTTGTTTAAGACATGTGAAGGAGTAGAACTGTAAGAGACCGCATTACAAAATCCATACAAGGCAGAGACAGAACAATCATATTTTTGTGATCTGAGCGGTCCCAGCTTCGCTACGGTGCCTTTTGCGTAGTCCTCGGACGTCCAGAGACTGAGATATGGATTGCACCCAAATAGAATGTCTCAGTTATGGCAAATTCAGTTCGGTAAATTACAACCAATGATACCAAATATGTGTTTGTGCGAGCTCCTCTCGCTAAGTTATGGTTTATCTAAAGTTTGTAGCCAGATCATAACTTCAAGAGGGAGAGGTGGGCCCTCTCCAGACTGCCCCTTTCGGTGATGTCACACACCCGGGGCTATAAGATACCCCTCCCGTACAGGGAGGGCAGAAGAGCTCCAGTCCTCGTGCCAGAGAGACGTGCAGATGAATGGGGACGTTTGGTTAAGCGGCCCATCCCCCACTCAGCCACATGGTTTTGCCTAAAGAGTCATGAACAACCGTGAGTGTACTTCTGTTTTCATCCATTTTTGTTTTATATTTGCATTGTACATATTTTATGTCTCAATTTTATAGCACCTTTTATCTGTATAACCACTGCCCTACTTTTTCGGGGAATAAATGATTTAATATTTAGTCTGTCTCCATGCTCTAAGAAACGAACTAAGCGCCTCTTTTAGATAATCGCTACTAATTCAAGGGGTTTGCCACGGACCCTCTTAATTAACTCTGTGAATTAAGTAAACCGTGACTGGTGGCAGCGCGTTGTGTACGGTTGTTGTGGCTAGTTGGCAGTCCAGAAGGGTCTTATATTGCTGAATGAGGGGCTGCGGTCACAGCATTGATAATTCCCTCACTGCAGTAGCCTAACCGCCGGTCCAAAACAAGCAGCCCGTCCGGCGACTAATTATCCTAGGTGCAGTTCCCTGACTGACCTGAGGTTAAGGGGGGCGCCGGAGAGCTGCGAGTTCCAAAGTGGAACTGAGAAAGTGGGATATACATAAATCCCCGCAGTTCGTAGAAGATTGATAGCAGTGGTGGGGCACTCAAAATACCCCCCTGCGGCAAATTGTTAGAGCGAGATTAGCTTGCTGGATATTTTTGTCACATGGTGTCAGTGGTGGGATAACTAAGATAAGCCCCCACTGTGCCTGTGATAGCCGTGTGCCGGCAGTGTGTCGCGTCCCTCCGTCCGCTGATACACCCGTGTCAGTGGTGGGATTGTGACATAGTGGTGACACAGGGTCCGCTGTCCGTCGCGTTTTGGTGGCAGCGGGACCCCCGTTTGTCACGTATTGGCGAACAGCGGCGGGCTGTTCGTCACATTTGGTGGCAGAGCGGTGGGATAATCCTAGAGCATTAGTGATCTGGTTTGAGCAATCATTCCTCTCACTAAAGACCTGCACGGTTCCTGCGGGAATCCTGCATCATAGGTTTTGGAGAACAGACTCAGTGGTTACTAGTCCTGAGACATTTGTGTGTACGTACAAGTATTCCCTCTCGTTTCTTCGTTTTTCTTTTCTATCTTGTATTTGGCAACCATGGCTACGCGGGGAGAATCTTATTATAAGCAGCTTAATAAGGACACTCTGAGGTCCCTGTGCACGTCAAAGCAGATTGACGTCGCCGACGAGACAAAAGCCCAGTTGGTCACGGCTCTAGTGCAATGGGAAGAAAGCCAGGGCGCAGAATGCAGCACCAATGCCGATGGTGCAGCCGCAGAGGTCCAGCTGGTGCAGTCTGGTAGCCAGGAAATCCTGGACCCCTATCTGTAATTGGCCCTACAGCAACTCCCAGCCAAAGACCATGTGGGACGTCTGCAGCTGATCCAGCAATCTCAAGAGAGAGCCGAGCGCCAAGCGCAGAGGGCCTATGAACTGCAGCTGGCGCGGCTGAGGGGGATGCCCTCCATAGCCCAAAGCAGTGAGCCAAGCAGCGTCCAGAGTCCTAAACCCCGGCCAGAGCATTTTCCCGTGATGGAAAAGGACGGGGACTTGGACACGTTTCTGAGAGCCTTTGAGAAAGCCTGCAGACAGTACCAGCTGGAGAAGGCCCAATCGGCTAGGTACTTGACCCCAGGTCTAAAAGGCAAAGCTCTGGAGGTGTTTGCTTCTCTTCCGCCAGAAGCCGATGATGACTATGATGCCATAAAGCAGGCCCTGATCGCCAAATACCGGCTGACACCTGAGGTATACTGAAAGAAGAAGTTCAGGCACCTCCAACGTGGCCCACATGATAGCTACAGTGATGTGGTGCTAGGACTCAGGACCCACTTTGACCAGTGGATCCATGGACTGTCAGTGAACACCTTTGAGCAGCTACGGGACCTGGTGATCAAAGACCAGTTCCTGCATCTCTGCCCAGCTGAGGTCCGACAGTTCATCCTGGACTGCGAGCCAACGAACGCGGACAAAGCGGCGCAGATTGCCGACAACTACGAGGCCAACCGGAAGCCAGAGACGCGGAGGCCAGTCACCACCAGCTGGAGAGGGGGTAAGCCTGCAACCAACCCCAATGCCCAAGCTAGCCATCCCTCCGGAGGCCCTGTCCCTGTTGCCAACAGCAGGCCTGCTACTGACAGTCGCCTGTGTCACCACTGCAAGCGGCCTGTCCGGATAGGCCGAAGAACCCCCCAGCCAAGGCCTCTGGGCCCAACGCTTCTGTTCTTTTGGTGGGAGGTGTGGTTGGGAGGATTGACGACAACGTTCAACCTGTTCAGGTGGGGGCCCGTCTTGCTACAGGCCTCAAGGACACCGGGGCTGAACAAACCCTCATCTGTTGTGAGTTCATTTTCCCCTTCACCATTGAGGTCTGATGAACTCCCTCTTCTGGTGAAGGAAGGTAGTGAGGCTGATTACAAAGCACCTGAGTAGAATGATGATGACTGGGTGACTGGGATTGCTGACTGGATATAAGGCAGCCGACGCCCTTCTGCCTTGCGGGTGCTTACTCTGAGGGATTCTTGGAGACCAGTCTGATTCCTGCTCCTCAAAAGCTAAGTTTTCTGTTCTACTTTTTGCATTTGTGTTTTGGTTTTGTTTTGCCTTGTTTTTCTGGATTTCTGCCTTTCCCTGCTGGGTGAGCTGAATTCCTTTTGCTCTGTCTTCAGATAATACCGGAGTACTGATATAGTCTTTTCAAAGACGCTAGGCTAGCGTCTTCAGGGCTTTTTTCCCTATCAGTCTGTTGGCTCTTGTTTTTGAGAGGGTTTTGGCGGATTGCAGACAGCAGCTTTTCTATTCTGTCCTATTTAGTTAGCTTGGGCCGCATCATTTGCTCAGCCTATCTTTCTATCTGTGTGAGTGTTTTTTCATCTTGCTTCACCGACATTATATGTGGGGGGCTGCCCATTGCTTTGGGGTCTGCTCTGGGGCAGTTTAGATTTCCCTTTCTGTCTTTAGGCTATGTAGTTCTCCGGCTGTGATCGAGGGGTCTAGGGCACCGTAGGAACCCCCCACGACTACTGCTAGTTGGTGTTAGGTTCAGTGGTCTGCAATCCGATAGCTGCCAACTTCTCTGGTTTTCTGGACTTAGCTAGTATTTCTGTTTTTGCCTCCTACGGTGACTCATTGATAACACTCATCCGTCCTGGACTGGCGGCCCCTGAAGAGTTTGAGGGGAAAACCCTGTGTCATGATCCAGGCTGGATCTGACAGTTTAAATGGACAAAGTTGAACTTTTTTTCCCTTTGGCTAGGTGCCAAAGTGATGTGATTGCCCCCGGTGGCCATTAGAATTATCACACGTGGTGTCGTTTATTCTGAGTTGCCCCGGTGGTGGTGAGTGGTAGTGCATGCTAGTTTCTTTGGTTTAATGTGCACTTAATTACAAGACAGGTGTGATGCTCTATAAGTGAGTGTCAGGTGGGTTTGATGACTGTTGGTGATATTGTCACTGGCGTAGCGTGGGGGGGGCGGGGGGGCGGTCCGCCCCAGGCGGCATGTGTGTGGGGGCGGCGCGGCAGCAGCAATTCCACCATGCAGTGCAGTGCAGCGGCGGGCAGGGAGCGATGCGATCACGGCAGCTCCGCTGCCTGCAAGAGTGAATAGCAGGAGCGGAGCGGCAAGGGTCCGTCCTGCTTCCTGCCCGGAGGCCGCGCTTCCTGTTTCACACAGAGGAGCGCCGCTGAATGACGTCATCATTCAGCGGCCGCTGCTGTGTGAAGGAGGAAGCGCGGGCGATGCTGCGGACAGGTGAGAGGAGAGAGGTGGTGTCTTGTGTGTATGTCTGTGTGTATGATGGAGCAGGCAATGATGGGGTGATGGAGCAGGCAGTGATGGGGTGATGGAGCAGACAATGATGGGAGTGATGGGGTGATGGAGCAGGCGGTGATGGAGCAGGCAATGAGGGGAGTGATGGGGTGATGGAGCAGACAATGATGGGGGTGATGGAGCAGACAATGATGGGGGTGATGGAGCAGACAATGATAGGGTGATGGAGCAGGCAATGATGGGGGTGATGGAGCAGGCAATTATGGGGTGATGGAGCAGACAATGATGGGGTGATGGAGCAGGCAGTGATGGGGTGATGGAGCAGGCAATGAGGGGAGTGATGGGGGTGATGGAGCAGACAATGATGGGGCTGATGGAGCAGGCAGTGATGGGGGTGATGGAGCAGGCAGTGATGGGGGTGATGGAGAAGGCAGTGATGGGGTGATGGAGAAGGCAGTGATGGGGTGATGGAGAAGGCAGTGATGGGGTGATGGAGAAGGCAATGAGGGGAGTGATGGGGGTGATGGAGCAGGCAATGATGGGGGTGATGGAGCAGGCAATGATGGGGGTGATGGAGCAGGCAATGAGGGGAGTGATGGGGGTGATGGAGCAGGCAATGATGGGGGTGATGGAGCAGGCAATGATGGGGTGATGGAGCAGGCAATGAGGGGAGTGATGGGGGTGATGGAGCAGGCAGTGATGGGGTGATGGAGCAGGCAATGATGGGGGTGATGGAGCAGGCAATGATGGGGTGATGGAGCAGGCAATGAGGGGAGTGATGGGGGTGATGGAGCAGGCAGTGATGGGGTGATGGAGAAGGCAGTGATAGGGTGATGGAGCAGGCAATGATGGGGTGATGGAGCAGGCAATGATGGGGGTGATGGAGCAGGCAGTGATGGGGTGATGGAGAAGGCAGTGATGGGGTGATGGAGCAGGCAATGATGGGGGTGATGGGGTGATGGAGTGATGGAGCAGGCAATGATGGGGGTGATGGAGCAGGCAATGATGGGGTGATGGAGCAGGCAATGAGGGGAGTGATGGGGGTGATGGAGCAGGCAGTGATGGGGTGATGTAGAAGGCAGTGATGGAGCAGGCAATGATGGGGTGATGGAGCAGGCAATGATGGGGGTGATGGAGCAGGCAGTGATGGGGTGATGGAGAAGGCAGTGATGGGGTGATGGAGCAGGCAATGAGGGGAGTGATGGGGGTGATGGAGAAGGCAGTGATGGGGTGATGGAGCAGGCAATGATGGGGGTGATGGAGCAGGCAATGATGGGGTGATGGAGCAGGCAATGAGGGGAGTGATGGGGGTGATGGAGCAGGCAGTGATGGGGTGATGGAGAAGGCAGTGATAGGGTGATGGAGCAGGCAATGATGGGGTGATGGAGCAGGCAATGATGGGGTGATGGAGCAGGCAATGATGGGGTGATGGAGCAGGCAATGATGGGGGTGATGGAGCAGGCAGTGATGGGGTGATGGAGAAGGCAGTGATGGGGTGATGGAGCAGGCAATGATGGGGGTGATGGAGCAGACAATGATGGGGGTGATGGAGCAGGCAGTGATGGGGTGATGGAGCAGGCAATGATGGGGTGATGGAGCAGGCAATGATGGGGGTGATGGAGCAGGCAGTGATGGGGTGATGGAGAAGGCAGTGATGGGGTGATGGAGCAGGCAATGATGGGGGTGATGGAGCAGACAATGATGGGGGTGATGGAGCAGGCAGTGATGGGGTGATGGAGCAGGCAGTGATGGGGTGATGGAGCAGGCAATGAGGGGAGTGATGGAGCAGACAATGATGGGGCTGATGGAGCAGGCAGTGATGGGGGTGATGGAGCAGGCAGTGATGGGGTGATGGAGAAGGCAATGATGGGGTGATGGAGAAGGCAGTGATGGGGTGATGGAGAAGGCAGTGATGGGGTGATGGAGAAGGCAATGAGGGGGGTGATGGGGGTGATGGAGCAGGCAATGATGGGGGTGATGGAGCAGGCAATGATGGGGTGATGGAGCAGGCAATGAGGGGAGTGATGGGGGTGATGGAGCAGGCAGTGATGGGGTGATGGAGCAGGCAATGATGGGGGTGATGGAGCAGGCAATGATGGGGTGATGGAGCAGGCAATGAGGGGAGTGATGGGGGTGATGGAGCAGGCAGTGATGGGGTGATGGAGAAGGCAGTGATAGGGTGATGGAGCAGGCAATGATGGGGTGATGGAGCAGGCAATGATGGGGGTGATGGAGCAGGCAGTGATGGGGTGATGGAGAAGGCAGTGATGGGGTGATGGAGCAGGCAATGATGGGGGTGATGGGGTGATGGAGTGATGGAGCAGGCAATGATGGGGGTGATGGAGCAGGCAATGATGGGGTGATGGAGCAGGCAATGAGGGGAGTGATGGGGGTGATGGAGCAGGCAGTGATGGGGTGATGTAGAAGGCAGTGATGGAGCAGGCAATGATGGGGTGATGGAGCAGGCAATGATGGGGGTGATGGAGCAGGCAGTGATGGGGTGATGGAGAAGGCAGTGATGGGGTGATGGAGAAGGCAATGAGGGGAGTGATGGGGGTGATGGAGCAGGCAATGATGGGGGTGATGGAGCAGGCAATGATGGGGGTATTGGAGCAGGCAATGATGGGGTGATGGAGCAGGCAATGATGGGGGTGATGGAGCAGACAATGATGGGGGTGATGGAGCAGACAATGATGGGGGTGATGGAGCAGACAATGATGGGGGTGATGGAGCAGGCAATGATGGGGGTATTGGAGCAGGCAATGATGGGGTGATGGAGCAGGCAATGAGGGGAGTGATGGGGGTGATGGAGCAGGCAATGATGGGGGTGATGGAGCAGGCAATGATGGGGGTGATGGAGCAGGCAATGATGGGGGTGATGGAGAAGGCAGTGATGGGGTGATGGAGAAGGCAGTGATGGGGTGATGGAGAAGGCAGTGATGGGGGTGATGGAGCAGGCAATGATGGGGTGATGGAGCAGACAATGATGGGAGTGATGGGGTGATGGAGCAGGCAATGATGGGAGTGATGGGGAGAAGGCACAGTGATGGGGTGATGGAGAAGGCAGTGATGGGGAGAAGACAATGATGGGGTGATGGTCAAGAGGGCAATGATGGGGTGGTGGGTGAGAATGCAATGATGGTGGTGGTGGAAAGGGCAATAAATGGTGGTGGTGGATGAGGAGGAAATGATGGAGGTGGTGGAATGGGCAATGATGGGAGTGGTGGGGGAGAAAGCAAAGATAGTGGTGGAGAAGAAAATGATGGAGGTGGGGGAGAGGAGGAGGAAAATGAGGGGTGTGGGGGATTGGGATGGGAGGAAGGGGGACTTATAATGGCCTTAGGAACAGGGGGAGGTGGAGGAAGACATTATCGTTTATTATGTCTAACACAGTCCCTTAGTATATAGTGTACTCACTAATTCTGTATAACACCATCCTTAGTTACATAGTTTCCTCTTTTATTATGTATAACACCGCCCCTTATTACCTACCATCCTCTCTAGTTATATATGGTGCCGTCCCTTATTATATAGCTTCCTCTGCTGTTATGTACAGTGCTGTCTCTTACATAGTGTATTCTTGTTATTTTTGTTATTCACAGCGCCCTCTTTTATTACATGGTCCCCTCTCTTGTTAGATATAAAATGACTGCTGATCGAGGAGCCGGTGACCAGACGACCAGTCCATCAGCTCCTCCATTAGAAAGGAAGCTTTCCCATGCTCCATCAGCCATCATTGCCTTATACAGCTAACAAGACAGGACGGTATGTAATAAAAAACAGGGCTCTATATAATCCAATATGTAAGGGACGGAACTGTACATAACAAGAGAAGGCACTGTGTAAGGGACAGCAATATACATAATAAAGGAGACTATGTAATATATACCTGTATGTGTGTGTGTGGCTATATAATATCAATAATCTATCTATCTATCTATATCTATATATATATATATATATATATACACACACACACACACACACACACACACACACACATACACACACACGTAGCTTTGACGCCATAAAAGGAGGGGGGCCCGGACACATTTCTTGCACAGGGACCCCAAGCTGTCAGTGTCCACCCCCTGTCCGCCAAAATAATTTGTACTTTGTTTTTTTTTCTGTCACATTATTAAAAATTATTATTAAAAAAAGCCATTAGGTCTTCATCCAGCATCATCAAGCTAATACATACATATATATAGAGAACTGCAAGAAGTTGAAAGTCTAGAAATTTAGAAATAATAGCAGAGTTAGTAGCAGACTAAAAATTAGATCTTTGAGTGTAGTGTGGGCTCTTCGGATGCTTCCGAATTATCAACGACCAAAGGGGCGGCAAATTTTTCGACCGCCCCGGGCGCCACAAACAGTTGCTACGCCACTGGATATTGTGTGTAATTTTGCAAGTAAGCCTGGGGGAGGAAGGAGCTGAACATGAGTCCTGCGCAGCCCAGCCAGAGGGGACAAGTGGCAGCTATGTGGTCTGCAAGAAGGGCTGGCATGGCGTGGTGGAGTCACAGTTTATGGTGTCGGCAGGAGGTGTTTGCATGGCTTGGTGGAGTGGCGACGATGATGAGAGTTGCACTCACCATGCTGGACCTGGTTGCTGAGAGCTGGACTCAAGCATGCTTGGCTTTTTGGGCAGAAGCTGAACTCATCATTGGGACTCTGTTACTGGACTGCTGCAATTGGTGGCGGACTCTGCTCCAAGGCTGCACTATGGTGATGGATCAGATTATGGTGATGGATCCGGGTTAAGATGCACGCAGGTGGTGGGCTCTGTTGCTAGGAGCATACGCAACAGAGCAAAGCTAAGTGGTGTTTCCCCTGTTTTGTCATCTTTCCTTTTTTTTAGTGCAGTGGTGGGATTATTTTCTGCACCGACCAATTCCCTAGTGAGGGTTTAGGTCAGGGCGAGCTAGGGTTTTTAGGTTCCTGTTGCGCGCCCGGTGCGGAACCGGCATAAGGAACGTTAGGAGTGCAGGGACACTGGCTCAGGAGGTCTCCACTTCCCTATTCCCTATCGCAGGGCCCACCATTGTTAATGTTTCCCAGGTTTCCCTTATTGTTTAAATTCGCCTTACTGGAGGCGGGGTTTCCAGACTTGTATATACGTGTAATGTCTAAATTCGCCAGTTGGAGGCGGTGTATCCAGCTGCACGTGTTTATTATTTAAATTCGCCCCACTGGAGGCGGTGTATCCAGGGTCACGTGCATTACATGGGTTCGCCTTGCGGTACTCGCTGCGTCCAGACACGCGTGACCGTGACATTCTGACTGTCACCGGGATTGGCGGCACCCGTTGTCCCTTACCAGTGGCCCGGATTTTTCTTGATTGGGGTGCTGGGAGCGGGTTGAGGGAGGTGGGAGTGTCTGAAAACTTGCCCACTGATGTTTTATTGGGGACTGACTTGGGGCGGATGGTTACATACTATGTCCCTGACACCCTTCCCCAATCTAATAATAAGGGTAACGTTAACCCTGATGCTGATGATGATGGGAAACTGAATGTGTTACCTGCTAATGCCTTGATGAGTAATGATGCAACTAACAACCATTCTTTCCCCAGGTATGATGCTGATGGTGATGTGAATGTACCAAAGCAATCTGATAACCATTCTTGTCCTAGGAATGGTGATAATGATGATGATGATGATAATGATGATGTATCTGTGCCGACTGAACCTGTTAACCCTTTTTCTGAAACGGTAGATGTGTCCACAGGTACCGAAGTGCTCAGCCCCGTCACTCTGCGGAGTGAGACGGCTGAGGAACCCCTGGCAGGAGCAAGCAACGGTGCTCAAGGAAATGGGGAGGTGCATGGGGACCATGAGGAAGGTAATGCCATGCAGCTGACCAGTGCCACCGAGGAAGGTAACTGGCCCATAAGTAGCACTGCTCCTGAAGTGTTGGAGGTGGATGGGGAGGTAGAGCCCAGGGCAGCACCGGCTGGTGGGTCTGTAGAAATCCCCAGAGAGGCAGCATACATAGCAGCTGTCACACGCAGTCAGAGTGCCCAGATCGCAGGTAGCGCACTGTCTTCTGGACCCTCTTCTGCTACAGGAGAGACTGAACCAGAGGTGAACCCAGAGCCGGTTCCAGAGGGTCCCAGTAAGGAAGGGACCCTGACGTCACTTCTGGCAGCCTCCAGCAAGGAGTTCCAGGCTGCTCTGCACTCAGATGCCAGCCTGGAGAAATTGAGAGGTCTCGTCAAGACGCCCACCTCCAAGTATGATAAGGAGAGGGTGTTCTGGGAACGAGGAAGGTTGTACCGGGAGACAGTACCCGGAGATTCCCAAAAGGAGTGGTTGAGGGAAAGACAGCTAGTCGGTCCCCTACAGTTCAGAACTGAGTTGTTGCGGATTACCCATGAGATTCCACTCGCTGGACACTTGGGGATCAGCAAAACAAAGGCACGGCTGTCTCAACACTTCTACTGGCCCAAGATGGGGACAGATGTGACACAATACTGCCGCTCCTGAAACACCTGTCAAAAAGTGGGTAAGGCGGGGCCTGCTCTTAAGGCTCCCCTTATTCCTTTGCCGGTGATAGAGGAGCCTTTCCAGAGAATCGCGGTGGACATTGTAGACCCGCTGGCCGTCCCCAGCAGCTCTGGAAAGCAATACATTCTCACCATGGTAGACTACGCTACCAGGTACCCAGAGGCAGTAGCTCTGTCTTCAACCAGGGCAGATAAGGTGGCTGACGCACTGGTGACCATCTTTTCAAGGGTAGGATTTCCAAGGGAGATGCTTACCGATCAAGGGACCCAATTCATGTCTCGCCTAATGGAGGCTCTCTGTGAGAAAATTCAGGTGAAGCACCTGGTATCGAGTGCGTATCACCCACAGACTAATGGTTTGTGTGAACGCTTCAATGGTACCCTCAAACAGATGCTCAGCATGCTGGTTGAGACCCAAGGGCGCGACTGGGAGCGGTACCTCCCACACCTGCTGTTCGCTTACCGAGAAGTTCCACAGGCCTCGACCGGGTTCTCCCCCTTCAAGCTCCTGTATGGCAGGCGAGTCCGGGGACACCTTGGGTTGATAAGAGAATCCTGGGAAGATGAGCCAAACCCCACTGAAGTGTCCATCGTGGATTATGTCATGCGCTTCCGTGACAAGATGCAGACCTTGACGCAGTTGGTGCATGACAACATGACGCAGGCTCAGGCTGACCAGAAGCACTGGTACGACCAGAACGCCTGGGAGCGGACCTACCAGGTGGGTCAAAGGGTGTGGGTGCTGGTCCCTGTACCAACGGATAAGCTTCAGGCAGCCTGGGAAGGCCCGTACATCGTCCACCAACAGCTCAACCCGGTCACCTACGTGGTCACGCTTGACCATGCTCGGAGTAGGCGCAAGGCCTTTCACGTCGATATGTTGAAGGCGCACTACGAACGTGAAGTTTGCATCCTACCGGTCTGCAACCTGCCCGAGGATGGGGAGGAAGATCCCCTCCTGGACATGCTGGCCCAAGCCAAGGTCGATGGGTCCATTGAGGACATGGAGATAAGTGGTTTGCTAACCGTATCCCAGCAGTCGCAGTTGGTGGAAGCCCTGGAACCCTTCCTGGCCGTGTTCACCAACCGACCTGGGAGGACGGAGTTAGCGGTTCATGAGCTGGACACCTGGAATCACGCCCCATTACGGCGAACACCTTATCGGATCTCTGAGGCGGTGCAACAAGTCATGCGCCAAGAGATCGATGAGATGTTAAGGCTGGGGGTGATTCGACTGTCAAAAAGCGCGTGGGCTTCACCTGTAATCCTCGTGCCTAAAAAGGATCGAACCACCCGGTTCTGCGTGGACTACAGGGGGCTCAACGCCATCACAACCTCTGATGCCCACCCGATGCCGTGCATCGAGGATCTGCTTGAGCGGTTGGCAAAAGCAAGGTACATATCCATCATGGATTTGAGTCGGGGATACTGGCAGATTCCCCTGAGCTCTGAGGTGCAGGAGAAATCCGCTTTTATCACCCCCTTTGGACTGTACGAGTCCACCGTCATGCCCTTCGGCATGAAAAATGCCCCTGCCACTTTCCAGCGGATGGTCAACCACCTGCTTCGGGGACTGGAGGATTACGCAGTGGCGTACTTAGACGACATCGCCATCTTCAGTTCCACCTGGGAGGAACACTTTCAGCATCTCAAGGAGGTGCTCAAGCATCTTCACCAGGCAGGCCTGACTATCAAGCCGGGAAAGTGCCAGATGGGCATGCGCGAGGTCCACTACCTGGGGCACCGGGTAGGCGGGGGTTTCATGAGTCCGGAGCCAGGAAAAGTGGATGCAATCGTGTCCTGGCCCACCCCAGGACCAAGAAACAGGTGAAGTCCTTCTTGGGCACTGCAGGGTACTATAGGTGGTTCGTACAGGACTATAGCGCCCTTGCAAAACCCTTGACTGACCTCACCAAGCAGAGGCTACCCCAAACAGTCAACTGGACAGATGACTGTGAGGCGGCTTTCCAAGCTTTGAAAGCAGCCCTGTGCAGCTCTCCAGTGTTTAGAGCAGTCGACAGCAGTCGCCCGTTTCTGGTACAGACCAACGCCAGCGAGTTTGGCCTCGGTGCTGTGCTCAGCCAGGTCGACTCGGGGAACCAGGAACACCCCGTGTTGTACCTGAGCCGTAAACTTTTGCCGAGGCAAGTGGCATACTCCACCATCGAGGAGTGTCTGGCCATGGTGTGGGCACTGCAACGTTTGCAGCCCTACCTGTACAGGCGCGCCTTCACGGTGGTAACCGACCACAACCCTCTGAGCTGGTTGCACAGTGTCCAAAACCAATGGAAGGTTGCTCCGCTGGAGCCTTGCCCTTCAACAGTACCACTTTACTGTAAAACACAGGAAGGGCAGTGAAAACGGCAATGCCGATGGGTTGTCCCGCTGGGGCGAACCCGCTGAGGTGCGCATGGCCGATTACCGACAGGTAATTCCTCCGTAGCACCCTCTTAAGGGGGAGGTGTGATATTCAATGTCTGAGAAGTATGAGGTTTTTTCTGTAAAAGATGTTTCTAGAACCCTAGAAATCCTTCATTCTATGACAATGTAGATTGCCAGCTTTGCAGCACCACCCGCAAACCCCCCTTCTCTTCACACACACCAGTGTCTTCATGTGCAGAGCCCTGTGAAACTTGAAACCAGCATTTCCTGTGAGCTAGGAATGTTAATTAGCTAAGTGGAAAAGATGTCCCTTTGTTTAAGACATGTGAAGGAGTAGAACTGTAAGAGACTGCATTGCAAAAACCATACAAGGCAGACAGAACAATCATATTTTTGTGATCTGAGCGGTCTCAGCTTCGCTACGGTGCCTTTTGCGTAGTCCTCGGACGTCCAGAGACTGAGATATGGATTGCACCCAAATAGAATGTCTCAGTTATGGCATGTTTGGTGTTTTCGGATTCTATTCGGTAAATTACAACCAATGATACCAAATATGTGTTTGTGCGAGCTCCTCTCGCTAAGTTATGGTTATTCTAAAGTTTGTAGCCAGATCATAACTTGAAGAGGGAGAGGTGGGCCCTCTCCAGACTGCCCCTTTCGGTGATGTCACACACCCGGGGCTATAAGGTACCCCTCCCGTACAGGGAGGGCAGAAGAGCTCCAGTCCTCATGCCAGAGAGACGTGCAGATGAACGGGGACGTTTGGTTAAGCGGCCCATCCCCCACTCAGCCACATGGTTTTGCCTAAAGAGTCATGAACAACCGTGAGTGTACTTCTGTTTTCATCCATTTTTGTTTTATATTTGCATTGTACATATTTTATGTCTCAATTTTATAGCACCTTTTATCTGTATAACCACTGCCCTACTTTTTCGGGGAATAAATGATTTAATATTTAGTCTGTCTCCATGCTCTCAGAAACGAACTAAGCGCCTCTTTTAGATAATCGCTACTAATTCAAGGGGTTTGCCACGGACCCTCTTAATTAACTCTGTGAATTAAGTAAACCGTGACTGGTGGCAGCGCGTTGTGTACGGTTGTTGTGGCTAGTTGGCAGTCCAGAAGGGTCTTATATTGCTGAATGAGGGGATGCGGCCACAGCTTTGATAATTCCCTCACTGCAGTAGCCTAACCGCCGGTCCACAACAAGCAGCCCGTCCGGCGACTAATTATCCTAGGTGCAGTTCCCTGACTGACCTGAGGTTAAGGGGGGCGCCGGAGAGCTGCGTGTTCCAAAGCGTAACTGAGAAAGTGGGATATACATAAATCCCCGCAGTTCGTAGAAGATTGATAGCAGTGGTGGGGCACCCAAAATACCCCCCTGCGGCAAATTGTTAGAGCGAGATTAGCTTGCTGAATATTTTTGTCACATGGTGTCAGTGGTGGGATAACTAAGATAAGCCCCCACTTTGCCTGTGATAGCCGTGTGCCGCGTCCCTCCGTCCGCTGATACACCTGTGTCAGTGGTGGGATTGTGACATAGTGGTGACACAGGGTCCGCTGTCCGTCGCGTTTTGGTGGCAGCGGGACCCCCGTTCGTCACGTATTGGCGAACAGCGGCGGGCTGTTCGTCACACCAGTGTACAACCTAAGTTTCTTTAGGCAATTACTCTGATCTGCTCCTTATCCACGTTTTCCACGAAGGCTTTTGTGGATTCAGGAGCAGCGTTGAATCTGATGGATTTGGACTTTGCTAAACGTTGTGGTTTTTCCATGACGCCTCTTCGGAGGCCTATTCCTTTGAGGGGTACTGATGCTACTCCTTTGGCGGAGAATAAACCTCAGTTTTGGACCCAGGTGACAATGCGAGTTGCCCCAGACCACCAAGAAAATTGTAAATTTTTGGTGCTGCATAATTTGCATGATACTATTGTTCTGGGTTTTCCTTGGTTGCAAACTCATAATCCAGTTTTGGATTGGAAATCTGGGTCTGTGGCGAGTTGGGGTTGTCAGTGTGTTCTTAGGGACGCTCCTGTTTTCTCCACCTCTCCTCAGTCTCATGATATTCCTGATTATCTAGCCGATTTTTCTGATGTATTTAGTGAGAGCAAGTCTGCGTCTTTGCCTCCTCATAGGAGTTATGACTGTGCAATTGAGTTGAGACCTGGGTGTAAATTTCCCAAGGGTCGGCTTTTCAACTTATCAGTGCCCGAACATGATGCTATGCGATCCTATATTAAGGAGTCGTTGGAGAAGGGTCATATTAGACCATCCTCGTCACCTTTAGGTGCTGGGGTTTTTTTTGTGGCCAAGAAAGATGGTTTATTAAGACCGTGTATTGATTATCGTTCCCTTAACAAGATGACGGTTAAATATCAGTTACCTCTGATGTCTGATTTATTCTCCAGAGTTAAGAGTGCCTGCTGGTTTACTAAGCTTGACCTCAGGGGGGCGTATAATCTTATTCGCATCAAGCACGGGGATGAATGGAAGATGGCGTTTAATACTCCGGAGGGACATTTTGAGTACCTGGTGATGCCTTTTGGGCTCACTAATGCCCCTTCTGTCTTCCAGTCCTTTATGAATGATTTTTTCCGTGATTTTGTGGATAAGTTTTTGATCATCTATCTGGATGATATTTTGATCTCTTCTAGTGATTGGGATTCTCATGTGGAACACGTCCGGACTGTGTTCCGGATTTTGAGGGAGAATTCCCTGTTTGTTAAGGGATCGAAATGCCTCTTTGGTGTACAGAGGATTTCATTTTTGGGATTTATCTTGTCTCCATCGACTATTGAAATGGACCCGGCCAAGGTACAGGCCATTTATGATTGGGTTCAGCCTACTTCTTTGAAGGCCCTTCAGAAGTTTTTGGGTTTTGCTAATTTCTATCGTAAATTTATAGGTAATTTTTCTGGTATTGTCAAACCACTGACTGATCTGACCAAGAAGGGCGCTGATGTGCTGAATTGGTCTCCTGAGGCTGTCTCAGCATTTCAGGAGCTTAAGCAGAGATTTACTTCAGCTCCAGTTTTATGGCAACCTGATGTCTCACTTCCATTTCAGGTGGAGGTAGATGCTTCTGAGATTGGTGCAGGAGCTGTTTTGTCCCAAAAAGACCCTGTGACTTCTAAGATGAATCCCTGTGCCTCCTTTTCTTGAAAGTTCTCCCCATCTGAACGCAACTATGACGTGGGGAATCGGGAATTGTTGGCCATGAAATGGGCATTTGAGGAGTGGAGACATTGGTTGGAGGGGGCTAGACATCAAGTTGTGGTCCTCACCGATCACAAGAATTTGATTTATCTGGAGTCGGCCAAACGCTTGAATCCTAGACAGGCTAGATGGGCCTTGTTTTTCACACGTTTTAATTTTGTGGTCTCTTTTCTTCCGGGCACTAAGAATGTTAAGGCAGACGCCCTTTCTAGGAGTTTCTTTGCCGATTCTCTTAGTGTGACCGAGCCAACTACCATCCTAGGTGAGGGGGTAGTTCTTTCTGCCATTTCGCCCGATTTGAGATGCGCCCTGGAGGAATTTCAGGAGGATAAACCTGAGCGTTGCCCTATGGGAACATTGTATGTTCCTGACCAGTGGAGAAAGAGAGTGATGTCTGAAGTCCATTGCTCCGCATTGGCTGGTCATCCAGGTATTTTTGGTACCAGAGATTTGGTGAGTCTGTCTTTTTGGTGGCCTGCCTCGTGACGTCAGGAATTTTGTACAGTCCTGTGGGACTTGTTCTCGGTCTAAACCCTGTTCTCGTTCTAGTGGGTTGCTGATGCCCTTGCCGGTGCCCAAGAGGCCATTGACCCATATCTCAATGGATTTTATTTCTGATCTTCCTGTCTCTCAGTGAATGACCGTTATCTGGATGATTTGTGATAGATTTTCGAAGATGGTCCATCTTGTACCACTCCCAAAGTTGCCATCTTCCGCTGAGTTGGTGCCCTTGTTTTTACAACAGGTGGTTCGGTTACATGGGATTCCTGAGAACATTGTGTCCGATAGAGGGGTCCAGTTTGTTTCCAGATTCTGGAAAGCCTTTTGTTCCAATCTGGGAATTCAGTTATCCTTCTGCACGTTTCATCCCCAGACCAATGGACAGACAGAGAACAAACCAGACCTTGGAGTCTTATTTGAGATGTTTTGTTTGGCCAAATTCGCACTGAACAATAGAGCTAGTTCTGCCACTTTGATGTCACCCTTTTTCTGTAATTTTGGGTTTCATCCTCGATTCTCTTCAGGGCAAGTGGAATCTTCGTCCTGCCCAGGTGTGGACACTGTGCTTAAGAGAATGCAGCAGATATGGGACCAAGTGGTGGAAAAGTTGTCACTCTCTCAGGAAAAGGCCCAGCGATTTTCCAACCGGCATAGGACCATTGGTCCCCGGTTTAAAGTGGGTGATATGGTTTGGTTGTCATCTAAGAATATTCCTATGAAGGTTGCATCTCCAAAATTTAAGCCAAGATTTATTGGACCTTATAAGATTTTGGAGATTCTTAATCCTGTTTCGTTTCGATTGGCTCTTCCAGTTACGTTCAAGATCCATAACGTATTTCACAAATCTCTGTTGAAGAGGTTTGTTGAGCCAGTGGTTCCTATGGCAGCACCTCCTGACCCTGTGTTGGTTGAAGGCAATGTGGAATATGAGGTAGAGAAAATATTGGATTCTCGTTTGGCTAGATGGAGACTCCAGTATTTGGTCAAATGGAAGGGTTATGGCCAGGAGGATAATTCTTGGGTCTCTGCCTCTGATATTCATGCCAATAGATTGGTTCGTGCTTTTCACCGGGCCCATCCTGATCGGCCTGGTGGCGTGGATGAGGGTTCGGTGACCCCTCCTCAAGGGGGAGTACTGTTGTGAGTTCATTCTCTGGTCCACCAGTCATGAGTTCTCCTTCCAGGCTCCCTCTGGTGGTAACAGGAGGTAGTGAGGCTGATTTAATCAGTAGAGATCTGCCACCTGTTACTGAGGATGACTATTGGACCTCAGGAATCTCAGACTGGATTTAAGACAGCCGATGCCCTATTCTGGTGCTGGTGATTCATTCTGGCTTGTCTGGTCTTGGTTTTCAGCTCTGTTCCAGTCATCTAAAGCCAAGTTTTTCTGCTAATGCTCACACTTGATTTTGTTGGTCTATTCAGTTTTTTGGTGTGGTCAGCCAGCCCTGGCTGGGGCTGCGCTGAATTTCCACTCTTATTTATCTGTATTTGCCAATTTGCTTTTTGTCCCTTACTAGATTGGCCTCTTTTTGCTCTGTCTCAGAATATATCAGAATGCTGATATATTGGGAGAAGTCTAGTGACTTCAGGGTTAATTTTGCTATTAGAAGTGTTGGACATTATTTTTGTAGGGTTTTTTGCAGATTGCAGACAGTGTCTTTCCTTTCCTTTCTAGTTAGTTTGGGCCCCATCGTTTGCTCAGCCTATTTTCCTGCCTGTGTTTGTGCTTTCATCTTGTTTCACCGTCAATACATGTGTGGGGGCTGTCTTTCCTTTGGGGTCTGCTCTGGGGCAGTTAGTTTTCCCCTTTTCATGCTTCAGGCTTATTTAGTCCTCCGGCTGTGACAAAGCGTCTAGGATCATCATGGGTACGCTCCACGGCTGCTGCTAGTTGTTGTGGTCAGGATCAGGGATCTGCAATCTGCATAGTTACCAACCTCTCTGGTTTTCTGTGACTTAGCTTGTTTTGCTTTTTTCTCCTCGGTGACCCATTCATAACAGGGAGGATATGTAGGGGGGGTGTTGTGAACACTTTGGACCTGACTTCTGAGTTTGGGCTCACTCTGGTGGTTGCTGCGGGTAATGGGAGATGGTCAGGTTGACAGAAGTCAATCACCTGAAGAGGATGATTGAAGGTCAGGTGTTACAAACTGGGAGGATTTAAGTGAGCAAGTTTCCCTCAGTTGTTGATGGTAATATGTTTTTCTTCCTGTGCATTTTGAAGTCCTCTTGCCCCCTGCTTGGTCCTGCATCGTTCAGATAAGTTATTTGTTTGCTGGAATCTTTTTGCATTTGATCCAGTTTTTGCCTTTCTCTGTTTTCTGCTTTGCTGAGTGGGTTCAGCATTGTTCCCTGCTGGGACCAGTGCTGGACCCCATTCTATATGCCACAGCTTGTCAGTCTGTTCAGTATTGCTAATCCCCTGTTATATCAGTATCTCTTGTTTTGCTTCCAGTTCATACCAGAATTCTGATCTAGTGGGGGAGAGGTCATGTGGCCTCAGTATTTTTGCATATCAGACGTGTTGGATTTTTCTTAGGGTTTTTTCCGTAATTGCAGACAGTATCTTTCCTGTCCTGTTCTATCTAGACAGTTTGGGCCCCATCATTTGCTTACTCTATTTTCTGCCTTTGTTTGTGCCTCATCTGGTCTCACCGGCAATATATGTTTGGGGGCTATCTATTCCTTTGGGGTTCTACTCCGGGGCAGTTTAGCTTTCCACTTTCTTGATTTAGGCTTAGTTAATTCTTTGCCTGTGCCGAGGCATCTAGGGCATCGTAGGTACGTCCCACGGCTAATTCTAGTTGTGTTGTTAGTTTTAGGGGTCTGCAATCCGCTACGTTACCAACCTTTCTGGTTATCTGGTTGCCTAGCTTATTCCCCGGCTATCCTCCTCGGGGACCTAATCATAACAGGGGTGCAGCACTGTGGAGAGCTTTGTGGGTGAGAACAAGTACTTTGAATTGGATCCTATAATCAATGGGCAGCCAGTGTAACAACTGACGAAGAGCGGATGCATTCGACTACCGATTAACCAGATGGATGACCCTGGCTGCTGCATTAAGTTTGGACTGGAGAGGGGAAAGTCGAGTAACGGTGAGGCCAATTAATAGAGCGTTGCAGTAGTCCAGGCGGGAGTGGATCAATGCGACAGTAAGGGTTTTTGTTGTTTCCATGGTGAGAAAAGGGCGGATTCTGGAGATGTTCTTTAGGTGTAAGCAGCAAGAGATTGTATATGGGAGGTGAAGGAGAGATTGTGTCAAACCTAACACCCAGACAGCCCGCCTGCTGCCGGGGTGTTATTATGGTGCCACCCACGGAGAGGGAAATGTCAGATTTAGGGAGGTTAGTAGATGGCGGGAGCAGAAGAAGTTTAGTTTTTGAGAGGTTAAGTTTCAGATAGAGAGCGGACATGATGTTGGAGACTGCGGACAGACAGCCACTGGCATTCTGTAGTACCGCGGGGGTAAGGTCGGGGGATGATGTGTATAGTTGTGTGTCATCAGCATAAAGATGGTACTGAAAGCCAAATCTGCTGATGGTCTGTCCAATGGGGGCCGTGTAGATAGTGAAGAGAAGTGGTCAAGGACTGAGCCCTGAGGTACCCTGACAGCAAGAGGAAGAGGAGATGATGTGGAGCCAGCAAACAAAACACTGAAGGAGCGGTCAGAAAGATAAGAAGAGAACCAGGAGAGAGCGGTGTACTTAATGCCTAGTGACTGGAGTCTAGAGAGTAGGAGACAGTGGTCAACAGTGTCGAAAGCTGCAGAAAGGTTGAGAAGAATGAGCAGAGCGTGGTCACCGTTACATTTTGCTGTCAGAAGGTTATTGGTAACTTTGAGGAGTGCAGTTTCTGTCGAATGTAGGGGGCGGAAGCCGGACTGTGAAGGGTCTAGGAGGGAGTGAGTGGAGAGGTAATGGGTAAGGCGGGAGTAGACTAGGCGCTCCAAAAGTCTAAAGATGAAGGGGAGATTGGAGACTGGTCTGTAGTTGTTTGTGCAGGATGGGTCGAGAGCGGATTTCTTTAGTAATGGCATAACGATGGCGTGTTTGAAGGAGGATGGGAAAATGCCCGAGGAGAGGGAGAGATTAAAGATTGTAGTTAGGTGAGTTGTGACGACTGGAGAGAGACACTGGAGTAGATGTGAGGGAATTGGGTCAGTAGTGCATGTAGTCGGACGAGAAGAGGGGAGTCTAAAGACTTCTTCTGTGATGGGATCAAATGTGGAAAGTGAGCCAGGGGAAAGGTAGGAAGGGATGGGAGTCACAGCACTTGGTGGTTGGGAGCGGATTTCCTGACGGATATTATCTATTTTCGCTATAAAGTGGGAGGCCAGGTCATCCGCACAAATATCTGTGATAGGGGCTTGTGCTTTTGGCCTGAGGAGGGAGTGAAAGGTGTCAAAAAGTTTCTTGGGGTTGTTGGCTAGTAAGGAGATCAGGGTGGTGAAGTAGGTCTGTTTGGCAAAGTGATGGGCAGAGTTATAGGTTCTTAACATAAATTTGAAGTGGATGAAGTCTTCTAGTGTGCGGGTTTTTCCTCCATCCGCATTCAGCACTCCTAGAGCATCGCTGGAGAAGTCGAGTTTGCGATGTGAGCCAGTGCTGTTTTAAGGGGCCTTTACACATAGTGATATCGCTAAAGCGTCACCGATTTTGTGACGCAGCAGCGATATCGCTATGTGTGATACTTACCTCCAACCGGCTCCCCCGCTGTCTGTCGCTGATCACGCGGGATCGTCCAGTTTCCACTTCTCGTCGGGCGCTTCCTGCTGGCACCGACGAGCGACGCGTGGACGCGGGCGGGAGGACGTCAGGATCGCCGCATCTGAAAGGTAAGTAATGACCGCTGCTGCATCGCTACATCGCTGTGAGATCTGCCTGTGTGACAGCTCACTAGCGACCATTTAGCGATGCACCAGCGATCCTGACCGGGTCATGTCGTTGTCGGGATCGCTGGTGCATCGCTAAATGTAAAGGGGCCTTTACTCTGTGTTTGGAGGTTCTGAGGGTGAGGGGCGCTACTTGATCAAGGGTGCTTTTAAGAGTGTCGTAGTGATGAACAGCCAGATCAGGACAGGAAAAAGAGGAAATTGGGGACAGTGATGAGTGTAGGGAGTCTGAAAGTGTCAGAGTTAATGGTTTGTAGACTTCTGAATGTGTTGTAGGTAGGAGCAAGCTGGGGTGGGGGAGGATTTGTGAGCATGAAGGAGAGAATGTTGTGGTCAGAGAGGGGAAGCGGAGAGTTATTTAGGTAGGATATTGAACAAAGCCGGACAAAGACCAGGTCAAGGGTGTCTCAGAGGTTGAGAGGCCAAGAGAAGTGGTTAGTGATAGAAGCTGGGATGCAGATGTGGAAGTGGGGCTGTTAATGGGGATGTTGAAGTCTTCCAGGATAAGGGTTGGTACTTCTGAGGACATGAAGTGTGGCAGCAAGGCTGAGAAGTGGTCAAGGAAGTGGGTGGGTGAGCCTGGGGGCCGGTATATGACCGCTACTCTGAGGGGGAGGGGACGGAAGAGCCTGAAGGTGTAGACCTCAAAAGAAGGTAATGAGAGTGATGGAACTAGGGGGGGATGACCTGGAAAGTGCATTGTGGGGACAGGAGTATGCCGACTCCACCACCAGGTCTGTTTGTGGGTCTCGGGGAAGGGGTGACTTGTAAGCCACCATGGGAAATGGCAGCAGGGCAGACAGTGTCAGAGTCCTGAATCCAGGTTTCAGTGAGTGCCAACAGATTGAGAGTTGTTCAGAAAGTAATTGTGCAGGAAAGGAAGCTTGTTACAAACAGACCGTGGTGTTGTGAATTCTCTTACTTCTGAGTCGGGGCTCCCTCTGGTGGTTACTGTGGGTAGTGGAGCTGGCCAGATTGACAGAGGTCTGCCACCTGACGATGATGATGATTGGAAATCTGGGGTTACTGATTGGGAGTATTTAAGTGAGCAGGCTTCCCTCAATTGTTGCTGGTGATTCTGTTATGAACAGGTAACCGAGGAGGATGGCAGGAATAGGCTAGGCCACCAGGAAACCAGAAAGGTTGGTCACTTTTCGAATTGCAGACCCCTAATCCTAACAACACAACTTACAGTAGCCGTGGAGCGTACCTACGATGCCCTAGACGCCTCGACACAGCTGGAGAACTAACTAGGCCTAAAGCAAGGAAGGTGAAATCTAAACTGCCCCGGACCAGAACCCCAAAGAAATAGCCCCCAAACATATTGTCGGTGAGACCAGATGAGGGACAAACACAGGCCGAAAATAGACTGGGGCCGAAACTGTCTAGATAGGATAGGAAAGACACTGTCTGCAATCACGCAAAAACCCTAAAAAATCCAACACGTCTGATGTACAAAAAACACTGAGGTCTCACGACCTCTCCCCCACTATATCAGCATTCTGGTGTAAACTGGCAGCAAAGCAAAAAGACTAATATAACAGGGGACTGAACAAACTGACACAAGCTGTAACATATGGAGCAGGGTCCAGCAAAGCCCCAGGAGAGAGCATGCTGAACCCGCACAGCAAAGCAGAAAGAAGCAAAACCAGATCAGAAGCAAAGGATTAGCAAATGAACAACTTAGCTGAAAAATGCAGGACCAGGGAGGAGACAGCAGACCTCAAGTTGCACAGGAAGAACTAATCACCAGCAACAATTCAGGGAAGCCTGCTCACTTAAATACTCCCAATCAGTAACCCCAGATTTCCAATCATCATCGTCAGGTGGCAGACCTCTGTTAATCCGGCCAGCTCCACTACCCACAGTAACCACCAGAGGGAGCCCCGACTCAGAAGAGAATTCACAACACCTCGGTCTGAAGTAAGAGAATTCACAACACCGTGGATTTCAGAGGGCACAATTAAAAGAAGGAGATGAGGGAGTACAAGTAATGTTAATAAGATTATTAAGGTTTTGATATGGGGTAGGGTAGGGGTTCAGGTTGGGGGATGGTGGACCGGGTTGGTGGAGATGTCCCCTGAAATCAGTAGAAGTAGGAACATAAAGAGCAAATAGTTCTTTGAAATGTTTGAAGTTTTTTTGTGCGATGTGTTTGGGCAAGATGGGCTAAGGTTTTTCAGGAAGGTGAGAAGTGCATGGGAACTGTACATGGGAGAGGGAAGTATAGAGGGGATGATGTGTATGAGTGGTGATGGAGAAGGGATGGGGCGATGAATGTGGATGGCAAGAGAACATAGGAAGATAGAAACAAAGCACATGGCTAAATGGGAGTGCAAAATGCTGGTTACCTGACTCATGCCCTGACTAACTGTCATGGAGTAACTGTCTTTTGCTGGATGCTTAGCTAATGTGATGCTTTGCTTAATGCATGCGACGCCTCACATGCTTGTTCCCTAAGAATGGATCTAAATTTATACACCCCACTACAAGGCTAGGATAGGATAGAGGGATTGTGGGGGCTGCTTAGTTATAAATTAGCAACAGCTGCTCCACACATCCTTGTGTGCAAACGATGATCAAAGACGCAGTCCTGATACCATCTCTATGCTATAGCACCTCTCCTAAGATAAAATCTACAGAGTTCCCCCCCATGGATATACAACAGTAAAGCCCCTGTTACACACAGCGAGATCGCTAGCAATATCGCTGAAACATCACTGGTTTTGTGACGCAGCAGCGATATCGCTAAGTCTGATACCTGCGACCGGCTTCCCTGCTGGTTAGCGCCCGATTGCTGATTGCGCGAGAAGGCCCTGGACCATTTCTCGTCGGGCGCTTCCTGCTGGGCTTCCTGTGGCGCCGACGAGTGACGCGTGCTGGAGGACGTCAGGATCGCCGCGTCTGACAGGTAAGTAGCGACCCCCGACCCCTGCTATGTCGCTGGTGAGATCTGCCTGTGTGGCAGCTCACTAGCGACCACTTAGCAATGCACCAGCGATCCATATCGTTGTCGGGATCGCTGGTGCATCACTTAGTGTAACGGTACCCTATGTACTGAGAACAATGTAACAGATGAATTATAGAAAAGAAGTTGAAGGACATGTTTACCATTCACATTGCTTGCTAACATTGAATGGAGTGAAATACATGCAGGCTGCTTCAGATCAGAAGTTGAATGACATGCTGACATATAATAGAGTGAATACATGCAGGATCAATGCAGGAGTTGAATGAGATGGATACCATTAGAGGCTTCTTGCTGACATAGAATAGAGTGAATACATGCAGGATCAATGCAGGAGTTGAATGAGATGGATACCTGTATGAAGAGAGAAGATGGATGTTAATTCCTTGCCTTGAAATAACTGTTTTTTCTTGATGTTTAGCTTCTGTGATGCTTTTCTTATGATTGCATGCATGATAAACCACCATATACTCACCTGTCCACCGAAGTCCAGGTAACCCCGAGTGTCCCATGGCGATCTCACGTGTAGAACAGTCACATTGGAAGATGTAACCGAACTACCCGGCTGCCAGCGATACACTGTCAGGAGGTAATGGCTCCTGCAGTGTACCACTGAGCTGCCATGAGAGAGCTCACCAGAGTTCATCAGCTGATCAGCTCTGGTGCTTTCACTTATAGCACCGCTGAGTGAGAACTCTCTTCTGGCAGCTCAGTGATACACTGTGGGAGCGATTACCTCTTGTCAGTGTATCACTGCTATCTTTGAGAGCAGTCACATTAGTAACTGCTCTCAAAGCGATCAGGATTGTCGTGGGACATTATGGATTATCTTCTCGGCGGACAGGTAAGGAATATTTGTGGTTTATTATTTTATTTTTGTTGCACGAGACGTTGGCGTTGGTGGATTAGGCGTTCAGGGAGTATGGTTTAATTAAGATTTATTAAAGGACCCTGTCTCATTATTTCAAATAAAGGACTTTATTCTGGGCATCTGTGCTTTTATACGATATCACTGTGGGGTTACTAAACTGTGGGCTTGATGTCACCTGACAATATAAAGGTGACATCAACCCCATAAATATGAACCCCACTTGCCACCGCTATAGGACAAGTGAGAACAGCGGGGCTAAGGTCCAGATTTGGCACATCCTATAGATGCGCCTTTTCTGGGGCGGCTGAAAGCTGATGTTTTAAGTCTTGGAGGGGGGCCAATATCCATGGCCCCTTCCTAAGCTATTAATATGAGCCCACACCTGTCTGCGTAGCCTTTGCTGGTTCAATTTTACAGGGGGACCCCATGTCAATTTTTTTCTGGGGTCCCCCCTGTTATCTAGCTAGTAAAGGCTAAGCAAACAGCTGTGAGCTGATCTAATATAATAATATTATGATATTAATATTCATGTTAGGTGGATTCATAACTGGCTTAGTGATTGGACCCAAAGAGTGGTAGCAAATGGCTGCACATCCAGTTGGAAGAATGTCTCAAATGGGGTACCACAGAGTTCGGTCCTGGACCCTGTATTGTTCCACTTCTTTCTCAATGATTTAGATGAAGGAATTGAGTGTACACTGATTAAATTTGCTGGTGACACAAAGCTAGGAGGGATAGCTAATACTAAGGAAGAGAGAGAGGATTTAAAAAGTTATAAATAAACAGGAGCAGTGGGCAGCAACTAACAGAATGGTTTTTAACAGGGAAAAATGCAAAGTACTACATCTGGGCAATAAAAATGAAAAAAGCATATACTGAATGGGAGGAATAGGGCTAAACAACAGCACATGTCAAAAAGACTTTATATAGATAGATCATAAGCTGAACATGAGTCAACAGTGTGATGCAGCAGCAAAGAAGGCAAATGCAATTCTGGGATGTATTAACAGAAGCATACAGTCTAGATCACATGAAGTCATTATCCCCTTCTACTCCTCTTTGGTCAGACCTCATCTGGAATACTGTGTCCAGTTTTGGGCACCACATTTTAAAAAAGACATCAACAAACTGGAGCAAGTTCAGAGAAGAGCAACCAGAATGGTGACCGGTCTGCAAACCATGTCCTATGAGGAATGGTTACAGGATTTGGGAATGTTTAGCTTGCAAAAAAGAAGACCCAGAGGAGACAAAATGTAATGATCACGTGTGACTGGACACAGCGCCTCCAGCAGGGCGAATTTATGACACACGTGATCCTGGATACAGCTCCTCCAGCAGGGCGAATTTAAACAATAATGGGACGTGCAACCGGATACACCGCCTCCAGCTGGCGAATTTAAGAAATACACGTAGAACTGGATACCCCGCCTCCAGCTGGCGAATTTAAAGAATAAGGGTAAACACAGGGAACAATTACAGTGGTGGGCCCTGCGATAGGGAATGGGGGACGTGGAGACCTCCTAAGCTCCCCTGAGCCAGAGTCCCTACACTCCTAACATTCCCTATACAGGCTCCTCACCTGTCGCCGCACGCGTGCCTAAATACCCTAGCTTGCCCTAAACCTAAACCCTCACTAGGGAATAGGTCGGTGCGGAGACTAATCCCACCACTGCACTAGGACACACATAAGGAAAGTCACAAACAGGGGAAACAGAAAACTTAGCTCTCTCTGTGCTAAAGCTCCAGCACAGAGTCCAGCGACAGACTGCAGCCTTCCTCCTGAATAGCTGCCAAGAACTCCCTTCTGTGACTCCTTCCACACCAGGACTCAGATTGAGCTGAGCACTCTCTTCAGCTCCTTCCACCACCAAGGTTGGTTGCAAATGAACAACTATCACCAACGATGATTGCATACCCTGAGCACACCTTTATAGGGTGTCACACCTGATCCATAATTAAGTGAACATTAACCTAAACCTAAGGTGCGATACCATTCCCCACCACCGGGCAACTTAGAATAAACGACACCACGTGTGATAATTCTAATGGCCACCGGGGGCTATCACGACACACTTTGGAACCAAAGGAAAAAAAGTTCACTTAATGCATTTAATACCGCCAGATCCAACACTGGATCATGACACAATAGCTGTCTACAAATATCTCAAGGGTTGTCACATTGTAGAAGGATCATCTTTATTCTCATTTTCACAAGGAAAGACTAGAAGCAATGGGATGAAACTGAATGGGAGGAGACAAAGATTAGATATTAGGAATTACTTTTTGACAGTCAGGGTGATAAATGAGTGGAACAGGCTGCCACGTGGTGAGTTCTCCTTCCATGGAAGTCTTCAAACAGAGGCTGGACAGACATCTGTCTGGGATGATTTAGTGAATCCTGCTTTGAGCAGGGGGTTGGACCAGATGACCCAGGAGGTCCCTTCCAACTTTACCATTCTATGATTCTATTATTCTAATAGCCAGGAACCTTTATGGCTATTGGCTCCTTTCCAGAATATTAACATCAGTCCTCAGCTGTCGGCTTTCCCTCTGCTGGTTATTAAAATTATGCTGGAGCCCACACAATTTTCTTTAAGATTAACAGTTGCTGTCTGAATGTATATAGGCTGTAACCATTCTGTTAATGCTTCTACATAGGCTGGTAACAATGTGTGTAGGTTTTGTTAGGCGTCGGATTCTAGCGGTCTCCCATTCCTTTCTGACCGCTCAGGGACCTGCACAGCAATCTCGGCGATCCAGGCGCCCTGCTCAGACCAGCTCTCTAGGTCTGGATGTTGCTGCCACCTCTGGACCAGCAATGGTAGCGCAGCCTGCTTTGCAGGAAACCACTCCACAGGCCAAGTCCTCTCGCCACGCTACTGGACATGCCCACGAGATGATCTCCCAGTGGAGATCGGGGGGTCACGTGCTCAGGTCCTTGTCCTGATCTGATTGGCCCATCTCAGAGGTCTGGAAGGTCCCGGAAGCGCATGGCTATAAAAGGCCCGCATGGCCGCTCGCCCTATACTTGCTATGTGTGATATACTTGCTATGTGTGAATGGTGACGGATGTATGATTCTGGTGACTGACTCATTTGAAACCCCTTCCCTCTGATACTACGCATGTGGATAGGGAACTAGAGAGATAGTCAGCGCCAGTCAGTGGCAAGCTATAGGCCACAGTGCATACCGCACCTCTGCACTAGCGTCCGATGGTGTCACGCCTGACAGCACTATCGTATAGCGGCAGTAGTCACCGCCACGGTGCAGTTAGCAGCACTTCCGGCGTCCGCAGTAGCGACGTCGCACGCACGGTAGGTCAAGACGGACACCGACCTCTGTCTTGGGCCGTGTCCTGTGACCATATACTGTGTGTGCATGCCAGCTGAGACCTGTGAAGCTAACAGGCTCAGCGTTTATGCTTTAGGGCCTCTGTGAGGTTAACAGAGTCCGCTCTGCGCACCCCGGGTGACGTTTAACCCGAGCGCAGTATACCGCCATATAGCGAGTCCACCATTACTCAGCAGCGGTTGTTACACCTACTGCACGGTGGACCCCGGGCGGTGAACGCACTTCCTATTATTTATATTTAGTGCGTTCCGCCGTCCCTAACATTATACCAGCGCCAGGGTCTGGCTAGTAGCAGGTTGGCGGCTATCAAGAGCTCCACCTCAGCTGCGAATGCTACCGTAGCCGCTGCTCAGGCAGTCGCAGAGGCTGTCTCACGCGTGCCCACACTCACGCCTATGCAGACAATATCTCGCCTCCCGCTCCCCGACAAGTTTTCGGGTGACAGCGCCACCTGTAGGGGATTTGTGAGTCAGTGCTCTATCCAGCTTGAGTTACTGGCTGCACGGTTCCCTACAGAGTGGGCTAAGGTGGGGTTTATTGTTTCTCTTTTATCTGGCAGGGCATTAGAGTGGGCTACGCCATTGTGGGAGCGTGATGATCCCGTGGTTCAGGGGGCTGCTCAGTTCCTCGCGGCTCTGAAGCAGGTAATTTTTGGGACCACAGATCACGCACGACACCTCTCTCTCCAATTATTGGCCCTAACACAGGGGTCTCTTTCGGTCAGCCATTATGCCGTCCGATTCCGGACATTGGCTTCCGAACTAGAGTGGCCCGATAAAGCACTCATCCCTGTGTTTTGGAGAGGGTTAGCTGAGCATGTCAAAGATGCTCTAGCAACCAGAGAGGTCCCCACAAGTCTGGAGGAAGTGATTGCCATCTCCACCCGCATTGATCTCCGGTTTACGGAGCGCGGGCTGGAACGTGCGCAATCCAGACGAAGGGTTAACTTGGCTCCCACCTTCACCGAGCCGCTAAGATCTACCGCTCAGGAGCTTACATCCTCCAAACCTTTGGAGGTGTCTCGTGCCGGCTCCAAGCCATGTCCGGTGCGAAGCTCCGCACGTTGTTACCAGTGCCGGCAGTTTGGTCACTCGGCTAGCACGTGTTCTCTGCAGTCAGAAAAACGATCACATCCAGTGGTCGTAGGCGGTGGTCAGACAAATATGAAACCCTTTTCTCCCAAACCGGTATTCCGAGGGACATTAGATAGTGGGGCCTCCACCTGGGAGGTAGAGGTTACCGTGGATTCCGGGGCTGAGGGGAACTTTATGTCCTTGACCTTCGCCCGGAAACATGCTATTCCACTACTGGTGTTACTGCCTCAACCTCTGACCATCAGGGTGGTTAATGGTACACCTTTACCATCTCAGGTGACCCACCAGACAGCCCCACTCGGGCTCTCAATCTCACTCTCTCATCGTGAGATTCTGTCCTTGTTCATTTTGCCAGATGGCATTGACCAGGTGCTCCTCGGAGTTCCCTGGCTCCGTTGTCACTCCCCTCATATTGATTGAGCTTCTGGGAATATACTGGGTTTGAGCAAGGACTGTGAGGGAAGGTGCCTGAAGGACAGTGTTCAGGTAGCTTCCACTGAAGTGCCCGCGGATCTCTCTGCGCTTCCTAAACCATACCACCAGTACGCGGACGTTTTCTCTAAAAAATCTGCGGAGACGCTCCCGCCGCACCGTCCTTACGATTGCCCGATAGATCTTCTGCCAGGCACGGAACCTCCTAGAGGCTGTGTATCCGCTGTCACTCCCTGAGACAGCGACTATGTCTCAATATATCCGGGAGAACCTGGCTAGAGGTTTTATCAGAAAGTCGGTGTCGCCGGCTGGTGCAGGGTTCTTCTTCGTGCAGAAGAAGAGCGGAGAGTTACGTCCCTGCATTGACTACAGAGGTCTCAACACCATTACAGTTAAAACAAACACCCTCTCCCGTTGATCTCTGAGCTATTTGACAGGTTGCGAGGGGCCCGGATCTTTACGAAATTAGATCTACGGGGGGGCGTACAACCTGATCTGCATTCGCGAAGGAGACGAGTGGAAGACAGCCTTTAATACCAGGGATGGCCACTATGAATATCTGGTCATGCCCTTCGGCCTTTGTAATGCGCCTGCTGTCTTCCAGGATTTCGTCAACGACATCTTCCGCGATAGACCATCACCGAGGTGGAGAGCATATCTGGATGACATCCTCATCTTCTCGCCAGATTTGACCCCCCCACCGGAGACGTCTGCAGGGTCTTCGACCGTCTGCGGATGAACTCTCTTTCGCCAAGCTGGAGAAGTGCCAGTTTGAGCAGGAGTCCTTGCCGTTCCTGGGCTACATCATCTCGGCCCAGGGGTTGGCTATGGATCTGGCCAAACTGCAAGCGGTAATGGACTGGCAGGAACGACACTCACTCAAAGCGGTGCAGCGCTTTCTAGGGTTCGTCAACTATTACCGCCAGTTCATACCTCACTTTTCCACACTGGTAGCTCCTTTGGTTGCTCTCACAAAGAAAGGAGCTTATCCTAACGCTTGGTCTGAACAGGTCTCCAAGGCCTTCTCGTCTCTAAAATCCCATTTTGCTGGCGCTCCCATCTTACACCGTCCCGATGTGGATAAACCGTTTATCCTGGAGGTGGATGCCTCTTTCGTCAGTGCAGGAGCAGTCCTTTTCCAGAAGGATGCTCAAGGTCGGAAGCATCCCTGCTTCTTCTTCTCTAAGACCTTCTCACCGGCGGAGAAGAATTACTCCATCGGGGACAGGGAGCTGCTAGCAGTGAAGTTGGCCTTTTCCGAGTGGAGTCATCTCCTGGAGGGAGCCCGGTTTCCCTTCCAGGTGTATACGGACCATAAAAATCTGGTCTATTTACAAACGGCCCAGCGCTTGAACTCTCATCAAGCTAGGTGGTCACTCTTCTTCTCCCGCTTCCGCTTCACCTCGCACTACCTCTCTGGAGAGAACGTCCATGTGGATGCTCTCTCACGCTCGGGGGTCTCAGCGGTGGAAGGGGAGGCTGAGCCACGGTTAATTCTCCCTCCGGAGAGCTTTACGACCGTGGCTCCAGTTGCTCTCGAGTCAGTGCCACTGGGCAAGACCATTGTGCCTCCTCAGCTACGGCCGGAGGTTCTCGCCTGGGCGCACGCGTCCAGGGTGGGTGGTCACTTTGGCAATAAGCGGACCAAAGAACTCCTGGCAAGGTCGTATTGGTGGCCACACATGGCTCAAGACACTAAGGAACACATACAAGCATGCGTCTCGTGTGCTCTAGACAGAGGCCGGCTGGGTTATTGTACCCTTTGCCGGTGGCGGATAGACCTTGGGAGATGGTTGGCATGGATTTTGTGGTTGGCCTGCCCAAGTCTGGTGGTAGTACGGTCATCTGGGTGGTCACCGACCATTTTTCTAAAATGGTGCATCTGGTGCCACTCGCATGGTTGCCTTCCGCTCGCGGTCTTGCCACACTGTTCATAAAACATGTATTCCGTCTGCATGGCATGCCGGACAAAATTGTCAGTGATCGTGGTCACCAGTTTGCGTCCCGGTTTTGGAGGGAGCTCTGCAGCCTACTCAGCATTGAGCTAAACCTGTCCTCCGCTTACCATCCCGAGACGAATGGCTTGGTTGAGAGAGCCAACCAAACCTTGGTCACGTACCTGCGGCATTTCGTCTCTGCCAGGCAGGATGACTGGGCATCCTTGCTACCTTGGGCTGAATTTGCCCTGAATAATGCAGTGGCCGATTCCACTGGTCAGACGCCGTTCCTTCTAAATTACGGCCAGCATCCGCGCGTCCCTGTCCCGATGCCAGTGTCCTCCGCTGACTCCAGGGTGGCAGACTGGGCAGTGGAGGCTTGTGACATTTGGGATCGCACTCAGGATGCTATTCGTGCCTCTAAAGAAAGAATGAGGGCATCCGTCGACACACATCGGTGACCCGTTCGAACCTTTTCCCCCGGCGACGGTGTGGCTCTCTGCTCGAAACATCAAGCTGCGGGCTGAGTCCTCCAAGTTCGCGCCGCGATACATCGGACCTTTTAAGGTTCTCGAGCGAATCAGCTCGGTGGTCTGCCGCCTGGCTCTTCCTCCACATTTAGCCATTTCTGACGTTTTCCATGTGTCCATTCTCAAACCTGTTCACATGGCCCGGTTCTCTGAGTCACCAGACTTGTCTTCGGACGAGTTTGAGGTTAACGCCATTGTGGGACGCAGGATTGTGCGTGGCAAAAAGTTTTATTTGGTGGACTGGAAGGGTCATGGTCCAAAGGCCCGGACCTGGGAGCCTGTGGAGAACATCCACGCTCCGCTCCTGATGGCGGCCTTTGAGCGTAGCGAGGCTCAGAGGGGGGGGGGCCCTTGGAGGGGGGTTATCGTTAAGCGTCGGATTCCTGCAGCTGCACAGCAGGAATCCAGAGTCATACATCCAGCAGTCTCGCATTCCTTTCCGACCGCTCAGGGACCTGCAAAGCAATCTCGGTGATCCAGGCGCCCTGCTCAGACCAGCTCTCTAGGTCTGCATGTTGCTGCCACCTCTGGACCAGCAATGGTAGCGCAACCTGCTTTGCAGGAAACCACTTCAGAGGCTAAGTCCTCTCGCCGCGCTACTGGGCATGCCCACGAGACGATCTCCCAGTGGAGATCGGGGGTCACGTGCTCAGGTCCTTGTCCTGATCTGATTGGCCCATCTCAGAGGTCTGGAAGGTCCTGGAAGCACATGGCTATAAAAGGCCCGCATGGCCGCTCGCCAATGTGCTAGTATAGACTATACTTGCTATGTGTGAATGGTGACGGATGTATGATTCTGGTGACTGACTCATTTGAAACCCCTTCCCTCTGATACTACGCATGTGGATAGGGAACTAGAGAGATAGTCAGCACCAGTCAGTGGCAAGCTATAGGCCACAGTGCATACCGCACCTCTGCACTAGCGTCCGATGGTGTCACGCCTGACAGTACTATCGTATAGCTGCAGTAGTTACCGCCGCGGTGCAGTTAGCAGCACTTACCGGCGTCCGCGGCAGCGACGCCGCACGGTAGGTCAAGACGGACACCGACCTCTGTCTTGGGCCATGTCCTGTGACCATATACCGTGTGTGCATGCCAGCTGAGACCTATGAAGCTAACAGGCTCAGCGTTTATGCTTTAGGGCCTCTGTGAGGTTAACAGAGTCCGCTCTGCGCAGCCCAGGTGACGTTTAACCCGAGCGCAGTATACCGCCATATAGCGAGTCCGCCATTACTTAGCAGCGGTTGTTACACCTACTGAACGGTGGACCCCGGGCGGTGAACGCACTTCCTATTATTTATATTTAGTGCGTTCCGCCGTCCCTAACAGGTTTGTGTGTATTTATGAGCTTAATAATGAGGATGTTGGGCTGACACCCTTTCATTACTAAGCCTAGGTGTCAATGACAGCTGCTGACACCAAGCCCTAATCCTATTAATCTGATGCTACTGCATCAGCAAGGAAAAGGTGGTGTTGAACCAAGAAGTTATAGCACTGTTTTTATTTTTTTTACATTTTTATTTAGCTAAAAAAAAGCATCAAAAACGTGCGGTTTTGCCACAGCATTTCTCCTGCCAAGGGATGAAGAAACCTTGCACTAATTTCTGAAAGCAAATTCTCAATGTGAGCACATAGCCTGAGAATCATTCCAAATTCAGACCTTCATGCGATATTAAGGCTATGTACCCACGTATGCAGAAAATTCCTGACTTTAAACCGGACTCCTTCCCAGACCACGCGCGTCCCCAGTCTCATAGAAAATAGTTAGAAATGCGGATTTTTCAGCGAAATTAATGAGCATGTTGCGTTTACCACGATGCATTTTTTTTCGCGGAAAAAAACGCATCAATATGCACAAAAAGTGCAGAATTCATTAAAATGAATGGGATGCTACTTGTAAGCGTTTTTCCAGTAAAAACTCTTACAAAACGTGAAAAAAACGCTTACGTGGATACACAGCCTCAAACTCAAGTGGAAAATCAAATTACAGGCTGATCCAACTTCAGTGGAAATGCCTCAGGACAAGGAAATGATGCTCAGTAGTGTGTATGGCCTCCACGTGCCTGTGCAACCTCCCTGCACTGCTTGGGCACGCTCCTGATGAGGCAGCGGATGTTCTCCTGAGGGATCTTCTCCCAGACCTGGATTAAAGCATCAGTCAAATCCTTAACAGTCTCTGATGCAACATGTCGGTGAATGGAACAAAACATGATGACCTAGATATGCTCAATTGGATTCGGGTCTGGGGAAGGGGCAGGCCAGTCCAATACATCAATGCCTTCACTATGCAAGAACTGCTGACACACCTCAGTCACATGAGGCCTAGCATTGCCATCAGAAGGAACCCAGAGCCCACTGCACCTGCACATGGTCTCACAATGGGTCTGAGGATCTCATCTGATCACACCCCTGAAGAAGATGGAAGCCGAAATACGCATCAGGGTGGACGCCACTTGGATGAAGGAGTTTGACACCAAGTCATTTTATATTCATATTACTGTAGGAAGATTGTTGTGAGCTCTCTTGATCCGACTTCTGAGGCAAGGCTCCCTCTGGTGGATACTGCTGGTAGTGGTGCTGGTCAACACGATGTTAACCCAACAGCTGCAGAAGATAATTGGAGGAGTGGTGGTAGTGACTGGGACTACATAAGCGGGCAGACTTCTCTCATTGACTGCCGGTGACACTCCTTTCTTTGCTTACTGAGGATTTCTGTCTCCTGTCTGATCCTGCATTTTTTCAGCTAAGTGTCATTTGCTAAACCCTTTGCATGTTTTTGCCTTGCTTTCAGGGGTCAGCTTGCTCCCCCTGGGGCTGCTGGCTCCTGCCCTGTATTTTTGTATCTTGTGTTTGTTTGCTCATTCCCCTGCTGTATTAGCCTGTTGCTAGCCGCCAGTTCACACCTGAGTCCTGATATAGTGGGGGCGAGGTTGTTCAAACCTCAGTATATTTGTACATCAGTCGTGTTGAAATTATTAGGGTTTTTGCGTGATTGCAGACAGGACAGAAAAGGCACTATCTAGTCAGTGTGGGCCCCATCATTTGCTCAGTCTATTTTCTGTCTGTGTTTGTGCTTCATCTTGTCTCACCGATAATATATGTTTTGGGGCTGTCTATTCCTTTGGGGATCGGCTCCGGGGCAGTTTAGATTTCACCTTTCTGTCTTTAGGCTTAGTTAGTCCTCCAGCTGTGACGAGGCGTCTAGGGCAACGTAGGAACGCTCCACAGCTACTGCTAGTTGTGTTGTTAAGATCAAGGGTCTGCAATCCGCTGAGCGACCGACCTCTCTGGTGTTCTGGTGGCATAGCCTATTGCACTCTCCTTCTCTGTGACCCATTCATAGAAGATGGACCGGGCCGATGGTACCTCTCTTGTGGCGGTTCCGGAACTGTCACCATTGTTGCCGGGGTGGAAAGATTTAGGAACCAGACAGACCTTTGCACTTGACAGTAGGGGGGGGGGGGTGGTGTCAGGGATAAAATAGACGGTGCGCGGGAAAGCGGGACACTTTGTCTTCCTGACGAGTGTGCAGCAGGAGAAGGTTGGTTCACTCTCCTTGGAGCAACGCAATAGCTCAGGCCTGCGCTGTAGTTCCCCGGCCTATACACACATTGACTGAGCAACAAGTAGCTGTGTGCCCGCTCACCCCTGTCACCGAGAATCCATCTTGTACCGTACCGCTGATTGCTGCGGGTGCACGGCCTAAGACTGACCTGGTGATTCTGAGTCACGCTCCGGCTGTTCCACAGACTGTGCTGCATCATGTACGCCGACTCGGGAATGCAAGACCTCGCCTAGGAGAGCCAGGATACGCTGCCTTCATCAGGAGACAGCTCCTAAACTTTCTTCAGTACCATGCCAGAGACTTCACGTGTCATTTGCGTGGGGGCCACCGTGGGATTTCAAGCCATCACAGCCCGGGAACCAATAGACTGATAAGTTTACCTGTTTCATGAACAATTGTTCTTACCCCAATATATTATTCAATTTTACTCCCTAGTAACCCATTCTCTACCTGCAAGGAGTATTCCCTGTAATAAACCCTTTAACTCTGCCTCCTGTCCGTCACTGCATCCCACGTACCTGCTACCTTACACTTGGCGTAGTCAGCAGGATGAAGTCTAACAGCACGGAGGTGGCAGACCAAGAAGTTGGGGTGAGCCCTAGGTCCAGTATTTCCCTAGGGGAATACTATGTTATGGAGCCGGACTGAGTGCATTAGGGGGATGATGAGGATGCAACCCATGAACCCTGCCTTAGAAGCCACGGTGGCCATGATGGCTCTAAATGGAGAAGCTATTGGTGGGTGGCACGGTGGCTCAGTGGATAGAACTGCAGCTTTGCAGCACTGGGGTCCTGGGTTCGAATCCCACCAAGGACAACATCTGCAAGGAGTTTGTATGTTCTCCCCGTGTTTGTGTGGGTTTCCTCCAGGTTCTCCAGTTTCCTCCCACACTCCAAAACATACTGATAGGGAATCTAGACTGTGAGCCCCATCGGGGACAGTGATGATAATGAGTGCAAACTGTAAAGCGCTGCGGAATGTTAGCGCTATATAAAAATAAAGATTATTTATTTAAGCCAGAGATTCAGTTTTGTTACGACCCCCCAGAGAGCGAGACACCTTTAACAATCTTTGAGGAGACCCATGGGGTCCCTACAAACGTAGGGGAGATCCGGATGCGTCTACTTAGCTGTATGCAAAGGCAGGGGGAGACGGTGACTCAGTAAATGAACGCACTTCAGGAGATCCATACCGCTATCAATTAGAGAAGACGGCATAGGCGTTGGGCCTACTGACATATTGTTTACGGGATCAATTGGTGACAAGCTTACGAGATGTGCTGACGAAACAGTCTTTTCGGGAGCGCTTGCGGGTATATCCCCACATGACCTTTTCTGAGATAGGAAGCGAAGCATGCACACGAGCAAGAACAGGAAGGGTGACAGTCCCAGTAGGGAAGGTCTGGAGCGGAGAAGTATCTGTGAACATGGTCACCTAACCACAATGGGTGGAGGAATTGCGGAAGGAAATCCAGGATATACAAGGAAAGTTGGCTGATGCAAAGAAGTCAGTAGGTACCTCGAATCCATCAGGGGGCAGAGATGGCCCTGAACCTCGCTGCGCAACAAGGATGTTCTGTCGACAGTGACCCCTCACCTGTTATAATGGTGGAGAAACTGGACATTTGGCTCGGGAATGCACACGACTGGGTAGGCCCCTTCAATGTCGTACGTTAAACTAGAGGGCTCCGAGCTTGGGGGACGCTGCTTGGGGCCTGAACAGTCATGAAGGAGTAACAGAAGTCCCACAAATTTAGTCTCTACGTGCCTTGTCGTCTGGGCCGAAATGGACGGTCGAGCAGTACGTTGTCTGGTGGATACTGGTTTGCAAGTGACTACGATGCCTGCAACCTACTTCCGGCGACACTTTCCTGAGGTAATGCAGCCTGAGTGGGGCCCAGTGATAAAATGGACAGCTGCTAATCATTTGCCCATCCTGGTCAGAGGGATGGTCTGAATGCAAATAACCATCTGTGGCAAAGACCTGGGTCAGACGGGAGTGGTGTTGACCATTGGGGAAACAGGTAACAGACATGCCGTCACCCTGGGGATGAATGTGCTGAAGGAATTTGAGAGTCTACTCATCAATGAGCCCTCAGATGTTACCCTGAAGCAGTGGAGCCCACATATTCCCCAAAGGAGAGTATTCCAACAGTTAATCCGCGTGGCTCAAACTCAGTCCTCCAGTGAGGGAGGGACATTGGGAAAGGTGATTGTACCAGCCTCTCGTTTTGCCACCAGGACAGACCGTGCCAACCCTGCTCATACGGGCACCAGAACCCCAGCATATACGAGAGGGGCATCGTATATTAGAACCGATGCGGGCTGAGCTGGCAGACCTAACTCCGCTACAGATCCAGCAGGTGGAAGCTCTACTGGGGCGATATCTGGATGTGTTCGCACGTCATGAGGATGATTTTGGTTGCACTACAGCAATCACACATGAGATTCCGACTGTAAATACTGCACTCAAAGAGAGTGGTACCGACAAATTCCACCACAACTATATCATGAGGTGAAAGGTATGCTAACTCAGATGCTGTAAAAAGGCATCATAAGGGAGAGTAAAGTCCGTGGGCCGTCCCCATCGTGCTAGTGCGAAAGACGGATGGTACACTATGTTTTTGGGTAGGCTATCGCAAACTCAATGCCTGCACCGTGTGAGATTCCTATCCGTTACCCAGGATTGAAGAATCCTTGTCTGCACTAGGAAACACCAAATTCTTTTCATTGTTGGATCTTGCCAGCGGCTATTGGCAGATGCCAATGTCTGAGCAGGATTGGCCAAAAACAGCCTTCATACTCCCCATGGGACTATATGAATTCAACCGAATGCCGTTCGGTTTGGCCAACACCCCTGGAACTTTTCAACGGTTGATGGACAGTTGTTTAGGTGACTTGAACTTTGAAGCCATGCTCATCTATTTAGATGACATCATCGTATATGCCGCTTCGTTTGAGGACCATCTATAAAGACTGGAACAGGTGTTGAGCCGCCTTCAAAGAAACGGTTTAAAAGTGAAGCCTCAAAACTGTCATCTGTTTCACACTCAAATTGAGTATCTGGTTCATGTCGTCTCTGCTGAAAGGGAGAAAACGTTCCAAGAGAAAACTGCTGCGGTGGGTAGGATTGGCCTATCCTGACGACTGTGAAAGACTTTGTGGCGTTCTTGGGACTGGCCGGGTATTATCGGCATTTTGTGAAGAATTTTACCCGCATAGTGAACCCACTCTGTTAGAACTTTTAAAAGGGAGTGCCCTCAGGCGCCAAGAACTGGAATATCCAAAGGGGAGACAGTCAGGAAAAGGCGTTTGAAGCTCTGAAGAAAGCATTGACTGAAGCACCAGTGTTGGCTTATGCAGACTTCTCTCAGCAATTCATCCTCCACACCGACGGAAGCTTGCATGGACTTGGGGCTGTGTGGTGGCAGATGCAGGGCAGGAGAGAGAGGATGATCGCTTATGCGAGTCAGTTCCTTCATGATTCCAAACTAAATCTCGACAATTACAGTTCCTTCAAGCTAGAGCTGCTGGCATTGGTGTGGGCCATGATGGAGAAGTTTGCGGAATACCTATCCATACCTATCCAGGTCTGAAGTACTGGTGAGCACCAATATTGACCCTCTGGAAAATGTGAAACTAGGAGCTCTGGAGCAACAATGGGTGGCTAGGATGGCAAAGTTTCAATATAAAAATCGCCTAGAAGAGAGGAGCTGAGAATACTCATGCTGACACCTTATCCAGAGTGAAACATGGGAAAACTGGACAGAGCCGAGATGAGGAACTAGATGAGGAGATTCCCAAGTTCGGAGATTCTGCCAGGACGGTGGTAGCTATGCAGGAGCAGGTGCAAGTGTTGGCCCAAGAGGGTGTCTTGGGACGATCCCACTTGTTCAACTGAGACAGTGAGAGAGAGAGAGATGCCCTGTCTCCAGAGACTCTGTAGATTCTTCGACAATGGGGAAGACTCCAAATGAGAAATGGACTGCTGTATCAGAAGGTCCAACTTCAATGGGAATTGAGCGTCACCTGGCAAGTAGTAATTCCGGAGATGCTGTTATCCAAGGAGGCCATAGATGTGCATGAAAGGAGAGCACACTTCGGCCAAGAGAAAACCTTTCAGTGGTTACAAAGATTTACCTTTGTCCACACTATATGTTTGGGTTTTTCCATTTCATTTCACGCTCATTGCAAGGTCAGCTTTGGGGGAGGAGAGAATAGCAGAGATGTGTGCCATTACAAACAACCTCTTAGCCTAGTTTCACACTAGCGTTCGGCAGGGCTGCGTACTTCCTCCTTTCTTCCTCCGTTAAGCCCCGCTTATGTCGGCATGCGTCCTGCGTACCTATCTTTAATATTTGGTACGCAGGCCATGCGAATGTATGCGGATGCCTGCGTCATTTTGACGCTGCGCTGACCGCAACAAAATGCAACATGTTGCGTTCGGCGCAGTATCAAAACGACGCATGCGCAGGCATCCACATACATTCACATGGCCTGCGTACCCAATGTTAAAGATGAGTACGCAGGCCGCATGCAGATGTAGGTGGAGCTGAATGGAAGAGGCGTGGCAGTGGGCGGGGCTTAACGGAGGAAGAAAGGAGGAGGTACGCAGCCCTGCCGAACGCTAGTGTCAAACTAGCCTAAATTGGAACTGTGGTGGGAGGACAGAAGAGCAGAGCTGTGTAGATTACAAAAACTTCTTCAGCTCTCACTCTCACTATCAGTGTGGGGAGAAGAGCAGAGTTGTGCAGGGATTAAACACCTCTGCAGCTCTCATTGGCACTGTCAGTAGGGGATGGACGAAAAGCATAGCAGTGTTTTATTACAACTCCTGCAGCTCTTATTGGCACAGGTAGGCTAGATTCACACTTGCGTTTGGGTTCTCTACGTAGGGCTGCGTACTTCTTCCCTTCGGATCCGCATAGATGCGCATGCGTCCCCATCTTTAACATTGGGTACGCAGGGACATGCGTTGTATGCAGATGCGTCCGTCGTTTTGACGTGCCCACTGACCGCATGTCAAAACGACGCACGCATCCAAATACAACGCATGTCCCTGCATACCCAATGTTAAAGATGGGCACGCAGGATGCATGTGGAAGTAGGCAGAGTGTAGGCAGAGCTTAAGGGAAGAAGTACACAGCCATCCACAGACCTGCCAAACGCAAATGCGAACCCGGTCTTAGTGGGAGAAGGGGGGAGTAGCAGAGCTGTGAGTCATTGCAAACACCCTCTACAGTGTTTATTGGCACTGAAGGGAGAAGCGTAGACTGGTGTTTCATATACAACCGCTGCAGCTCTGATTAGCACTCTCAATATGAGAAGGGGACAAGGGTAGAGAGGTGTGTCATTACAAACAGCCTCGGCATCTCTTATTGGCACTGTTAGTGGGAGGAGTGGAGAGCTGTGTGTCACTGCAAACACCTCTCATTGACAGTGTGGGCATGAGAGCAGAGCTGTGTGTCACTGCAAACACCTCATTGACAGTGTGGGCATGAGTGCAGAGCTGTGTGTCACTGCAAACACCTCTCATTGACAGTGTGGGCATGAGAGCAGTGCTGTGTGTCACTGCAAACACCTCTCATTGACAGTGTGGGCATGAGAGCAGAGCTGTGTGTCACTGCAAACACCTCTCATTGACAGTGTGGGCATGAGAGCAGAGCTGTGTCTCACTGCAAACACCTCTCATTGACAGTGTGGGCATGAGAGCAGAGCTGTGTCTCACTGCAAACACCTCTCATTGACAGTGTGGGCATGAGAGCAGAGCTGTGTGTCACTGCAAACACCTCTCATTGACAGTGTGGGCATGAGAGCAGAGCTGTGTGTCACTGCAAACACCTCTCATTGACAGTGTGGGCATGAGAGCAGAGCTGTGTGTCACTGCAAACCCTGGGCAGATTAATCTCAGGGCAGGGGAGATGGCATGGAGAGAGTACAGCAGAGCTAACAGTGCTGTGAGATGAGAGCTGCAGAAGTGTTTGCAGTGGTTTCCCTCCCCAGCTTCCAGTGTCCTATGACAGACCTAGAGCCCCCCAGCCCAGCTCATCTGAATATGAGTCAACAATGTGATGCAGCAGCAAAAAAGGCAAATGCAATTCTAGGATGTATTAACAGAAGCATACAGTCTAGATCACGTGGGGTCATTGTTTCCCTCTACTCCTCTTTGGTCAGACCTCATCTGGAATATTGTGTCCAGTTTTGGGCACCACATTTTAAAAAAAGACATCAACAAACTGGAGCAAGTTCAGAAAAGAGCGACCAGAATGGTGACCGGTCTGCAAACCCTGTCTTATGAGGAAAGGTTGCAGGATTTGGGATTGTTTAGTTTGCAAAAGAGAAGACTGAGAGGAGACTTAATAGCTGTCTACAAATATCTAAAGGGCTGTCACATTGTAGAAGGATCAACTTTATTCTCATTTGCACAAGGAAAGACTAGAAGCAATGGGATGAAACTGAATGGGAGGAGACACAGATTAGATATTAGAAAAAACTTTTTGACAGTTAGAGTGATCAATGAGTGGAACAGGCTGCCACAAGAAGTGGTGAGTTCGCCTTCAATGGAAGTCTTCAAACAGAGGCTGGACAGACATCTGACTGGGATGATTTAGCGAATCCTGCTTTGAGCAGGGGGTGGACTAGATGGCCCAGGAGGTCCCTTCCAACTCTACGATTCTATGATCCGCAGCCGCCCCTTATCCCACTCACAAAGCGCGTTTGGCAGAAGACGCCAGCCACATATCAATATTGGAAAGTGTAAAAGTTTATTTAACCCAGACAGTAAATTTCAAGGGAATTTTTTTTTTTGTGGAAACTTCTGAATTTTTTCCAAGCATAACAATTATAACAGGAGTATAAAGTTGTGACCGGAGAATCCCACCGCGACACAGTGCTCCTACTCGTCCTCTTACCATTCCATCCTTCTGGAACCTTCCCCATGTGTCAGTACAGTTCTGTCCCCTGGAGGAAGCAAACCTGAACTGGGCCATGATGGAAGGGGTTAATGGCGCAGCAGAGGCGCTAATGGCGAGTGACGTCCTCGGCGCAGCGCTCACCAGCACTGACGTCACAGGCGGGCAGGTGCACACGGCACGGAGACGTCACAGCGCCCGCTTACACACGCCGGGACAACACACACGGTAATCACCTCACCGCAGCCTGTATGGGAGCGTGACCTAAACCAAACACCTGATGACGTCACAGTCATGACGTCACCGACATCACCGCCACCTCATTATACATCCCGAGACACCAACTCAAAACACCGCTAGTCAGAGGCGAACTGCTGCACTCACCCGACACCGAAAACATCGCTAAGAGTCCTCCGCCACTTTGCTGCTCGGTATTCGGGTCCGACTTGACACTGATTACACCGAGTCTCATTACACCTCACCTACCTCGCCGTCCCCGCCCCCTGCAATGCTAATTGGCCCAATTGCCTGTCAGTTATACATTTCCATTAATCCCAGCTCGTTTAAGCAATGGGGGCGGGGCTAATATGCTAATGAGGGCTTCGGCTGTGCCTGCTTCCCCATGGACGCCGGAGTCCAGGTTGCGCCGTTGCGGGGCTGTGAGTGGCGGGGGGCGGAGCCAATGATCGGAGGGGGCGGGGCAGCGAGCAGTAGTGTGCGGGCTTGTGGCACAGTCAGTGACACAATCAGTCACAGCTGCTGCTCGCGTCCTCGGTCCGGCGGTGTGCCGGTAACGCTGCTGGCTGAGCCTGGCACGGCGGATGAGCCCTGTCCGGGCCACACTGCTGGTTACCGTTCTCCACGACACACTGACCACATGCTGATAGATTTGTGTCACTACTGTATACAGCTCGCACAGTAAGGAGAGAAGGGAAAACATGAGAACAACAAAGATCTTATCGATTAGTGCACGGCAGCAATCACAGCACCCGGCATTCTCAAAGGAGGGTGGGATGGAGGAGACCCCACACCTGTCACCTGCAATGGTGCGCAGGCCGGGGCTCATGACCGCCGGAGACCCTCCGACTCCCTCCTCTAGCCGCAGCACCCCGGGGCTCCCGGCCGGCGCCTGCCATAGAGACCGGCACATGGACTCTGTCACCTCTACCAGCCTGGCGGGGGGCGCTCCCTGCAGGCAGGTAATGTGTCAGAAGCTGCTGTGGGTTGGTAGTGGCCCCTCACCTCCGGGGCACCGTGCTAAGGTATGTCCGCCCCTAATCCGGGGAGTGGTCCCACAGGAGCTCGGTGGCAGTGCTGCTGTGCTGTCGTCTATATATAAATGATATATAGTACAGTGCTAACCACTGAGCCACCTTGCTGCTCTATATGTATAGTACAGTGCTCACCACTGAGCCACCGTGCTGCCCTATATGTATAGTACAGTGCTCACCACTGAGCCACCGTGCTGCTCTATATATAGTACAGTATCAACCACTGAGCCACCGTGCTGCCCTATATATAGTACAGTGCTCACCACTGAGCCACCGTGCTGCCCTATATATACTACAGTGCTCACCACTGAGCCACCGTGCTGCCCTATATATATAGTACAGTGCCAACCACTGAGCCACCGTGCTGTCCTATATATAGTACAGTGCTCACCACTGAGCCACCGTGCTGCCCTATATATAGTACAGTGCTCACCACTGAGCCACCGTGCTGCCCTATATATAGTACAGTGCTCACCACTGAGCCACCGTGCTGCAGTATATATAGTACAGTGCTAACCACTGAGCCACCGTGCTGCCCTATATGTATAGTACAGTATCAACCACTGAGCCACCGTGCTGCCCTATATATAGTACAGTATCAACCACTGAGCCACCGTGCTGCCCTATATATAGTACAGTGCTCACCACTGAGCCACCGTGCTGCCCTATATATACTACAGTGCTCACCACTGAGCCACTGTGCTGCCCTATATATATAGTACAGTGCCAACCACTGAGCCACCGTGCTGTCCTATATATAGTACAGTGCTCACCACTGAGCCACCGTGCTGCCCTATATATAGTACAGTTCTCACCACTGAGCCACCGTGCTGCCCTATATATAGTACAGTGCTCACCACAGAGCCACCGTGCTGCAGTATATATAGTACAGTGCTAACCACTGAGCCACCGTGCTGCCCTATATGTATAGTACAGTGCTAACCACTGAGCCACCGTGCTGCCCTATATGTATAGTACAGTGCTCACCACTGAGCCACCGTGCTGCTCTATATATAGTACAGTATCAACCACTGAGCCACCGTGCTGCCCTATATATAGTACAGTGCTCACCACTGAGCCACCGTGCTGCCCTATATATACTACAGTGCTCACCACTGAGCCACCGTGCTGCCCTATATATATAGTACAGTGCCAACCACTGAGCCACCGTGCTGTCCTATATATAGTACAGTGCTCACCACTGAGCCACCGTGCTGCCCTATATATAGTACAGTGCTCACCACTGAGCCACCGTGCTGCCCTATATATAGTACAGTGCTCACCACTGAGCCACCGTGCTGCAGTATATATAGTACAGTGCTAACCACTGAGCCACCGTGCTGCCCTATATGTATAGTACAGTATCAACCACTGAGCCACCGTGCTGCCCTATATATAGTACAGTATCAACCACTGAGCCACCGTGCTGCCCTATATATAGTACAGTGCTCACCACTGAGCCACCGTGCTGCCCTATATATACTACAGTGCTCACCACTGAGCCACTGTGCTGCCCTATATATATAGTACAGTGCCAACCACTGAGCCACCGTGCTGTCCTATATATAGTACAGTGCTCACCACTGAGCCACCGTGCTGCCCTATATATAGTACAGTTCTCACCACTGAGCCACCGTGCTGCCCTATATATAGTACAGTGCTCACCACAGAGCCACCGTGCTGCAGTATATATAGTACAGTGCTAACCACTGAGCCACCGTGCTGCCCTATATGTATAGTACAGTGCTAACCACTGAGCCACCGTGCTGCCCTATATGTATAGTACAGTGCTCACCACTGAGCCACCGTGCTGCCCTATATATAGTACAGTGCTCACCACTGAGCCACCGTGCTGCCCTATATATAGTACAGTGCTCACCACTGAGCCACCGTGCTGCAGTATATATAGTGCAGTGCTAACCACTGAGCCACCGTGCTGCCCTATATATAGTACAGTGCTCACCACTGAGCCACCGTGCTGCACTATATATAGTACAGTGCTCACCACTGAGCCACCGTGCTGCAGTATATATAGTACAGTGCTAACCACTGAGCCACCGTGCTGCACTATATATTGTACAGTGCTCACCACTGAGCCACCGTGCTGCACTATATATAGTACAGTATCAACCACTGAGCCACCGTGCTGCCCTATATATAGTACAGTGCCAACCACTGAGCCACCGTGCTGCCCTATACAGTCATATGTTAAAGTTTGGGCACCCCTATTAATGTTAACCTTTTTTCTTTATAACAATTTTGGTTTTTGCAACATCTATTTCAGTTTCATATATCTAATAACTTTCTGGATTCAAATGAGGTTTATTGTACTAACAGAAAATGTGCAATCTGCATTTAAACAAAATTTGACCGGTGCAAAAGTATGGGCACCTCAACATAAAAGTGACATTAATATTTCGTAGATCCTCCTTTTGCAAAAATAACAGCCTCTAGTCGCTTCCTGTGGCTATTAATGAGTTCCTGGGTCCTGGATGAAGGTATTTGTGACCATTCCTGTTTACAAAACAATTCCAGTTCAGTTAAGTTTGATGGTCCCCGAGCATGGACAGCCCGCTTCAAATCATCCCACAGATGTTCAATGATATTCAGGTCTGGGGACTGGGATGGCCATTCCAGAACATTGTAATTGTTCCTCTGCATGAATGCCTGAGTAGATTTGGAGCGGTGTTTTGGATCTTTGTCTTGCTGAAATATCCATCACCTGCGTAACTTCAACTTCGTCACTGATTCTTGCACATTATTGTCAAGAATCTGCTGATACTGAGTTGAATCCATGCGACCCTCAACTTTAACAGGATTCCCAGTGCCTGCATTGGCCACACAGCCCCAAAGCATGATGGAACCTCCACCAAATTTTACTGTGGGTAGCAAGTGTTTTTCTTGGAGTGCTGTGTTTTTTAGCCTCCATGCATAACGCCTTTTTGTATGACCAAACAACTCAATCTTTGTTTCATCAGTCCACAGGACCTTCTTCCAAAATGTAACTGGCTTGTCCAAATGTGCTTTTGCATACCTCAGGCGACTCTGTTTGTGGCGTGCTTGCAGAAACGGCTTCTTTCGCATCACTCTCCCATACAGCTTCTCTTTGTGCAAAGTGCGCTGTATTGTTGACCGATGCACAGTGATACCATCTGCAGCAAGATGATGCTGCAGGTCTTTGGAGGTGGTCTGTGGATTGTCCTTGACTGTTCTCACCATTCTTCTTCTCTGCCTTTCTGATATTTTTCTTGGCCTGCCACTTCTGGGCTTAACAAGAACTGTACCTGTGTTCTTCCATTTCCTTACTATGTTCCTCACAGTGGAAACTGACAGGTTAAATCTCTGAGACAACTTTTTGTATCCTTCCCCTGAAAAGCTATGTTGAATAATCTTTGTTTTCAGATCATTTGAGAGTTGTTTTGAGGAGCCCATGATGCCACTCTTCATAGGAGAATCAAATAGGAGAACTACTTGCAAGTGGCCACCTTAAATACCTTTTCTCATGATTTGATACACCTGGCTATGAAGCTCAAAGCTCAATGAGGTCACAAAACCAATTTAGTGCTCCAGGAAGTCAGTAAAAAGTAGTTAGGAGTGTTCAAATGAAGAAAATGATAAGGGTGCCCATACTTTTGCACCGGTCAAATTTTGTTTAAATGCAGATTGCACATTTTCTGTTAGTACAATAAACCTCATTTGAATCCAGAAATATAACTGAGTCCATCAGTTATTAGATAAATGAAACTGAAATAGCTGTTGCAAAAACCAAAATTGTTATAAAGAAAAAAGGTTAACATTAATAGGGGTGCCCAAACTTTAACATATGACTGTATATAGTACAGTGCCAACCACCGAGCCACCGTGCTGCCCTATATATAGTACAGTGTTCACCACTGAGCCACCGTGCTGTCCTATATATAGTACAGTGCTCACCACTGAGCCACCGTGCTGCCCTATATATAGTACAGTGTCAACCACTGAGCCAACGTGCTGCACTATATATAGTACAGTGCTAACCACTGAGCCACCGTGCTGCCCTATATATAGTAGTGTTCACCACTGAGCCACCGTGCTGTCCTATATATAGTACAGTGTCAACCACTGAGCCACCGTGCTGCCCTATATACAGTACAGTGTTCACCACTGAGCCACCGTGCTGTCCTATATATAGTACAGTGTCAACCACTGAGTCACCGTGCTGCCCTATGTATAGTACAGTGCTCACCACTGAGCCACCGTGCTGTCCTATATATAGTACAGTGTCAACCACTGAGCCACCGTGCTGCCCTATATACAGTACAGTGTTCACCACTGAGCCACCGTGCTGTCCTATATATAGTACAGTGTCAACCACTGAGCCACCGTGCTGCCCTATATACAGTACAGTGTTCACCACTGAGCCACCGTTCTGTCCTATATATAGTACAGTGTTCTCAGAGTCACCGTGCTGCCCTATATATAGTACAGTGCTCACCACTGAGCCACCGTGCTGACCTATATATATAGTACAGTGCCAACCACTGAGCCACAGTGCTGCCCTATATATAGTACAGTGCTCATCACTGAGCCACCATGCTGCCCTATATATATAGTACATTGCTTACCACTGAGCCACCGTGCTGCCCTATATATAGTACAGTGTCAACCACTGAGCCACCGTGCTGCCCTATATACAGTACAGTGTTCACCACTGAGCCACCGTGCTGTCCTATATATAGTACAGTGTCAACCACTGAGCCACCGTGCTGCCCTATATACAGTACAGTGTTCACCACTGAGCCACCGTGCTGTCCTATATATAGTACAGTGTCAACCACTGAGTCACCGTGCTGCCCTATATATAGTACAGTGCTCATCACTGAGCCACCATGCTGCCCTATATATATAGTACATTGCTTACCACTGAGCCACCGTGCTGCCCTATATATAGTACAGTGTTCACCACTGAGTCACCGTGCTGCCCTATATATAGTACAGTGCTCACCACTGAGCCACCGTGCTGCCCTATATATAGTACAGTGTTCACCGAGTCACCGTGCTGCCCTATATATAGTACAGTGCTCACCACTGAGCCACCGTGCTGACCTATATATAGTACAATGCCAACCACTGAGCCACAGTGCTGCCCTATATATAGTACAGTGCTCATCACTGAGCCACCGTGCTGACCTATATATATAGTACAGTGCTCACCACTAGAGTTGAGCGAAACGGGTCGGTCAAATTAAAAAATAGCCGACTTTAGCTAAAGTAGGGTTTCGCCGATGAAACCCGACCATAGCGTGAGGTCGGCCATGAGGTCGCCGAGCGCCAAAGTCGCGTTTCAAATAATGCTTCCAGCACCTTTTCTCAGCCAATGATGAAGGACGCACACTGTGGGCAACACGATGACATGTGCAGCGGCCAACACCATCGAAGGGCATTGAAGTGATTGGCTGGCTTTGTGTGGCGTCACAGTGGGTATAAAAGGCCGTGAACGCCGACCGCCATCTTACTTCTGCCAATCTTACAATAGCGAGAGGTGCTGCTGCTGATTCTGAATAGGGAGAGCGTTAGGCAGGGAAGAAGAAAAAAAAACTGCTTCTGCTGATAGTGCTTTTCACTGTACAGTAAAGGCCCCATCACACTAAGCGACTTACCAGCGATCCCGACACCGATATCAAGGTGTCAGGATCGCTAGTAAGTCGCTATGTGATCGCTGGTGAGCTGTCACACAGACAGCTTCACCAGCGATCAGCACAGCGATGCCGAGCGCCCGGCATCGCTGGCCATCCCTGTAAAAAATAGAATCAAAATAAAAAATATAGTTATTCTCACCTTCCGACGTCCCGTTCAGCCATCCTGCCTCTCTCCATGCTCCGGTCCCAGTGATCCTTTGCGAGAATGACCGCGAGATGTCACGGTCTCGAGGGATAACAAAGTCTCGCGGTCATTCGTGCAAAGGATCACTGGGACCAGAGCGTGGAGAGAGGCAGGATGGCTGAACGGGACGTCGGAAGGTGAGAATAACTATATTTTTTATTTTTTTTATTATTTTTTACACCTGATCGCTGGTCTCCCGCCTGTCACACACAGCGATGCGTGCTGGCCAGCGGGAGACCAACGACCAAAGAAATGTCCAGAGGTTTCTTCCAGCGATCAGCGATACCGGCAGGGGGGCCGCTCGCTGATCGTTGTCACACACAGCGATCTCGCTGTTACATCACAAAACTTGTGACTCAGCACTCCAAATTTTATTATTTTTTTCCGGTGAGTTACTGAGTTCATTTTTTCACACACCATATAGCGGTGTACGCTCCTCACACACTACCGTGTACCGGCTGGTATCACGGACAAATAGAAGCTTTCTGTGTGTGACTCTGGAAAAACAAACCGAGGAGATTTTCCACTTTTCCAGACCTACACCTTAGAGTGCTGACCGCTTTTCAAACAGTTTCGTATATCTGCTGTTTGATGACGGTCAAAACTAGACAGAGACAGCGTGTGTCACTCCGTATAAAAATAGACGGAGATTGACAATTTTACATACAGACACCGTATAGAGCTGTCCGATTCTCAAACAGTATTGTATATCTGCCGCTCGCATTACAGTCACATCTATACAGAGTCAGCGTGTGTGTGTGACACTCCGTAAATACATATACGGAGATTGTTAGTTGCACAAAAACGCATACAGCTGTACACTTCAGATACAGTTCCGTATATCTGCTTGATGGATTACGGTCAAATACATACTGTGAGAGCGTCTGTGACTAACATAATATATACGTTGATTTAATTTGTTTAATACACCTTACACAGCTGGACGCTCCTCATACAGTACCATCTCTCTGCTGGTATTTTTGGTACATTTTCCCAAACATGAGGAAGTATGGTGGAAGAGGCCGTGGACGTGGGCAGGGGACGCATCTGGTACTGATGGTGGTGGTGCATCGGCTGGTTCTGGCAAAAGCACAATAGCAGCTAAGGTAGGAGGTGTTGAGCCTGCGTCATCGTCTGGCCCAAGAAGGCCTGTAAGGTTGCCTTCTCTTGGAGTAGGAAAACCGCTTTTAAAGCCGGAGCATCAAGAACAGGTTTTGGCGTACATTGCCGAAACAGCCACCAGCTCTATTGCCTCCTCTTCTGAACGTTCGAAACCTGCAATCACGGAGTCGTAAAGTGCAGGGTTCTGGTCAGGAGCAACCCCTTTCCTTGTGTCCTTCACCCCCACCAAAAGTTAAGGATGCGGCAGCCCACACTTCAGATTACGCTATGGAGCTGTTTTCACATACCATGCCTGGGTTATCCAGTCAAATCCTGAATTCCCCAGTCCAAGATGAATCTGACATGGAGTGCACTGATGCACAGCCACTGCTAGATGATTCTGCTGGTACATTGACCCAGAGCACTACATTGCCCTCGCAGTCTATTGAGCCAGAATCTGACCCTGATGAAACTCAGGTGCCCCTTCCCGCATACTATACCACCTTACACGGTGACACAGAGGAAGGTAAAGAGGAAGGTGCAGATGACTTTGAAGAGGAGGTGATGGATGACCCAGTTCTTGACCCGGATTGGCATCCATTGGGGGAGGAGGGTGGCGCTGACAATAGTTCAGATAAGGAGAAGGATCCGCAGCAGGCATTGACATCGCAGCAGCGGTTATCTGGCAGGCCCGTAGCTGTCCAAAAACGTGGAACAAAAACAAAAAGAGTTGCAGGACAGCTTGGCCTGACGGTCAACTTAGCACAGCGTGCAAGGCCAGAAAATGTATACCATAGTAGGAAGAGTGCAGTGTGGCAATTCTTTGTCCAAAATCCTACTGATGAGGCAAAGGTTACCTGTCAGAAGTGCGGAAAGACCTTTAACCGAGGAAAACAACTCAGAAATTTGAATACCAATTGCATGCTTAGACATTTAATCAACATGTACTTGCAAGCGTGGACGGACTACAAAGCCTCAGGTAGCACATGTGCACCTGCTCCGACTGAAGGTATCCAGCAACACTCAATTGGTTCCCCCACTGTAGGACCACCGCCACAGTAAAGCACACCACCAGCACTAAATGTGGATGTGTGGTCGCAAAGCCAAAGCATTCAGGGAATCACAATGGTTTTGCAACACAACACTGAATCTAGGCCATCACCACCAATACCATCACCAACCCCCTCTCACTCCGTCCGGTCCACCGCTACTTCCCCATATGTAAAAGAAAAATTACTCAAAGATGGATGGAAATAAAATCCCACAGGGTAAAAAGATGTAAAAATTAATAAAATATATATATAAAAAACATATCAAATAATTGGTAACAAAATATTTAGGTATAAAAATGCCTTTATTTAAATATTGGCACAACAAATAAGTGCAAAAAAAATGTATATATAATAAAATATACAACCACATTAGCAATATATGTATGGAAAATGGAAAAAACAATCTATAACAAAAGTCTTGATTAATAAACCAGGTAATAAATAAAGTGACACAAAAGGTATAACAAAATAAGAAAAAAATATGAAAAAAATGTGTGTGCTCAAAGTGCAAGAGTGCAACTGTGCAAAAATTGAGATCACACTGGAAAATGTGCAACAAAACCACAATGACCAAAGTGCAATGTATAAAATACCTGTAAGCCAAATAACGCTGTGTGGGTTGTATTTAAACGCGCCCCCACGCGCGTTTCGGAAAAATCTCCTTCGTCATAAATCTCCCCTGACGAAGGAGATTTATTTCCGAAACACGCGTCGGGGCGCATTTAAATACAACCCACACAGCGTTATTTGGCTTACAGGTATTTTATACATTGCACTTTGGTCATTGTGGTTTTGTTGCACATTTTCCAGTGTGATCTAAATTTTTGCACAGTTGCACTCTAGCACTTTGAGCACACACATTTTTTTCATATTTTGTTATACCTTTTGTGTCACTTTATTTATTACCTGGTTTATTAATCAAGCCTTTTGTTATGGCTTGGTTTTTCCATTTTCCATACATATATTGCTAATGTGGTTGTATATTTTATTATATATACTTTTTTTTGCACTTATTTGTTGTGCCAATATTTTAATAAAGGCATTTTTATACCTAAATATTGTGTTACCAATTATTTTATATGTTTTTTATTTATATATTTTATTAATTTTTTGCATCTTTTTACCCTGTGGGATTTTATTTCCATCCATCTTTGAGTCATTTTTCTTTTACATATACCAGATGGTCTGCCATCCTTTGTTAGGGGGATTGGTTCAACCACATTTTTGAGTTAACATATATTATCACACACATGTTTCTAAAATTTTATATATAAATATATTGTGAGTTTGAATTCTTTTCCTCTGTTTATCTACTTCCCCCATATGCAGCTCTCCAGTCCAGCTCACCCTACCAGAGACTCTGAGCAGGACAAGAAAGTACTCATCCTCTCAGCCGCGTACACTGTGAACGCCTACATTGCCAAACTAATCTCATTAGAGATGATGCCCTACCGTTTTGTTGAAAGCGAAGCTTTCCGCAAGCTCATGGCCTATGCTGTCCCATGCTATGACCTACCCAGTCGGCACTTCTTTTCTCGAAAAGCCATCCCTGCCCTACACCAGCATGTGAAAGACCGCATTGTCCATGCACTAAAACAGTCAGTGAGTGGAAAGGTGCACCTCACAACAGATGCATGTACCAGTAGGCACGGCCAGGGCCGTTACGTGTTCATCACTGTGCACTGGGTTAATGTGGTGGATGCAGGCTCCACAGGGGACAGCGGCGGTGGAACAGTGCTGCCTAGCCCACAGTATAGGAAACAGTTGGCTGTAGGCTTTCGACCCTCCTCCTCCATCAGCGAAAGCTCGTCCACAGAGCGCAGTCGCACGAGCACTCCATCTGCAGCTGGCAGTGTTGCACACGAGGTGTCCCACTATTGAACAGCTAGTGGTAAGCGTCAGCAGGCTGTGTTAAAGATGATGTCTTTGGGCGACAACAGACACACCGCGGAGGTACTGGCCGACTACTTGCAGCGACAAACTGAGTCATGGCTGGGCAGTCTACATCTTGAGGCAGACAAGGTAGTCAGTGATAACGGCCGTAATTTTGTGGCAGCCATAGCCCGTGCAAAACTCATACACATACCTTGCCTGGCTCACACTTTGAACCTGGTGGTGCAGTGCTTCCTTAATAATTATCTGGAGTTAACATCCCTTCTACATAACATCCCTGTGAAGACTGTGCTCTCACATCCGTTGCTCAAACGTCCATTCCACTCGTATGCAGAAGCTGCAGCGATTGCTCCACCTCCCCAAGCACCGCCTAATCATAGACGTTGCAACAAGGTGGAACTCCACCCTGCACATGGTTGAGAGGCTGTGCAAACAGAGGCAGGCTGTAATGCATTTGTGGGAGGATACACGGGCCGGCAGTTTGAGGGAAGACATGGAATTGTCGGGTGTGCAGTGGTCAAAGCTGAAAGACCTCTGTAAAGTCCTTCAGTGTTTTGAGGAATGCACACGGCTGGTAAGCGCAGACGACGCCATCATAAGCATGAGCATCCCACTTATGCGTCTGCTCATGCAAAGTTTGACGCACATTAAGGATCAGGCGTCTGCAGCGGAGGAGGAGGAGGGAAGCCTTGATGACAGTCAGCCATTGTCTGGTCAGGGAACTGTCCTGGACGAGGTGGAAGAAGAAGAGGAGGAGAGGGGGATGATTATTTTGGGCAGGAGGATGCTTCTCAGGGGGCAAGAGAAAATGTTGGCGTTCCAAGGTCAGGTACAGGGTTTGTGCATGACTGTAGGGATGTGGATTTGCCAGAAAGTGCTCCTCCACCCAGCAGTGGCAGTGCAGCATTGACACCTGGAACATTGGCCCACATGTGCGATTATGCCTTGCCGATCCTAAAAAGGGACCCTCGCATTGCCAAAATGATGAGGGATGATGACTACTGGCTGGCCAGCATCCTCGATCCACACTACAAAGGCAAATTACACAACATCATGCCACAGGAGAACCTAGAGATAATATTGGCTAACAAACAAGCAACTCCGGTAAACCGTTTGAGGCTTTCCCAGCACACAGCAGCGATGCTGGTTCTCCCACGAGCCGTAGTGGGCACAATGGAAGAGGTGTTCGTGGTGCGCACAGCTGAAGTGGCGTTGGAGACAGGGGTTTAATGACCATGTTGTGGAATGATTTCTCAAGTACCGCTCACACAACTGCTAATACCGCATCAATTAAAAGTGACAGGAGACAGCAGTTGTCAACTATGGTTACAAACTACTTCTCCCATATCGATGTTCTCCCTCACAGGTCATTCCCCTTTGACTATTGGACCTCTAAACTGGACACCTGGCCTGAATTGGCACAATATGCCTTACAGGAGCTCGCTTGCCGTGCTGCTAGTGTGTTATCTGCAAGAGTCTTCAGTGCTGTTGGATCAATCCTGACAGAAGAAAGGACCTGTCTGTTGACCCAAAATGTTGATGATCTAACCTTCATTAAAATTAACCATGCATGGGTTTCAAAGGATTTTGTCCCACCTTCCCCTGATGACACATAGGTTGCCAGAAAACTGCCTCACTTGTGTCCTCCTCTTCCTCGGACTTGCCCAATTCCGCCCTTTGCAGCAGCTGAATGTCCAGCCAACACATCAACATATGGCATTTTTTAAACCTCCCTAAGTGGGCCGTTCACCCACCCCCCAATGGCTGGGGTCAACAACTGGCGCACCCGGGCAAGTGCTGTTGCTCTGAACAGGTGGATGGGCCCACTGATGGCCGACGGCACTGGCACAGGGCCTCTCATAGTACAATACAGTGTCTCTGACGGTGGGGGGGCCTACTCGCCGTCAGACACACCAGCGAACTGAGGGGCCCTGTGCCAGTACCGTCGACCACAAGTGTGCCCCCCCTGCTTGGTCATGGCCACAGCACTTGCAAGTTGCAATACTTACCTCTTCCTACTCCACCGCTGTGTAGTCCCTTCACAGGGACGGCCACTAGAAATTTGGTGTATTGATCGATGATGGTTAAGATGTAGCTATGGCCTGTCCTGCTGGCCTCTACCTTCAGATGATCAATGGCTACCATTTGTAATGGACGTCAACTTACAAGCGGATGCAATGGTGCTTTATGATCACCTTTCACAGTTGTGATCGTCACAGACGTGTGACATTCCTGCCACCATTTTTCAATGTCTCCTCTCATGCCAATCCAATAGAATCGCCTACGGCCTGTGGCTTCTGTCTTTTGCACTCCAAAATGACCAGACACATCATGATAGCCAGTGAGGAACATGTCTACATCTCTCCCTGTGATCACAATTTGATGGAGACGAGTAACGGTGATGTGATCCACGCTACTGCGATAAAGCAATCCATTCTTCACAAAGAACCGTTTTCGCTGTCTCCACAGACACAGTAATTGAGGGTCTGCATGCCCTCTGCAACATCCACCAGGAGGTTTTCCTGCGATGAGTAATTCCCAAATTTCTGCTAGCACTCGACTTTCCGTCTGTACTTGTATACATGTAGTTTCCAGTAGCGGAGAGTCTGGACAGGCTTACTGAGATTGAAATATATACAAAGATTTAAAAGTACCACAACACTGTATACTGTTGTACGCTTCGACTACCTTACCCTTTTTCCACTTTTTAAATTCTGGTGTAATACATAGTGAGCCTGTGAGTGTCTGTGTCTGACGCCGGAAGTATAGACGGAAATTTACAATTACCTCTAGACTGGATACACTTGCTATGTGCTGATACAGTACCTTTGTTCAAAATTTTGTATTACAGTATCATCCATAGTGAGTGGGCGTGTGTGGTTTACACCTTCTATATATACGGTGAATCGGAGATACCAATTTTTACCCTATACTTGATACAGCTTGTATCTTGTTATACAGTTCCTTTGTTCGACATTTAGTCGGTCAAATCCATACTGAGTAAGCGTCTGACAGTGACTACAGGACTATGTATACAGAGATTTCAATTGTACCCTATAATATATATTCTTGCTATCTTGTTATCCAGTACCTTTTTTACAACATTTTTTATTATGGTCAAACCCAGACTGAGTGAGCGTCTGAGGGTGACTCCGGAAATATATACCGAGATTTCAAATTTGGCCAACACTGTATACAACTGTACGCTTCTGATACAGTAACCTTTTTAGCCATTTAGATTCTTGTGTAATCCATATTGAGCCTGTGAACAACTGTCTGTTACTCCAGCAACATACTAGGAGCTTTAAGATTACCCCAACACTGTATACAGCTGTACGCTTTGTTACATTACCCATTTACAGCTTTTCATATTCTTGTGTAATCCATACTGGGCCTGAGAGCGTTTGTGTCTGCCTCCTGAAATATATACGGAGATTCAGAATGTTTACACTATACTATATATACCTTGTATCTGGTGATACTGTACCCTTTTTCAACTTTATTCTATTGGGTAATCCATACTGAGCCTGTGAGCGTCTGTGTATGAATCATGAAATATATATGGAGATTTACTGTTATCCCTAGACTGTATAGAGCTGTACGTTTCTGATACAGTACCATATATCTGCTGGTATTTTGGGTCCATTTTTCAAAACATGAGGAAGTATGGTGGAAGAGGACGTGGACGTGGGGGGCCCCCTGCTACTGATGGTGGTGGTGGTGCATCTGCTGGTAGTGCCAAAAACACAATAGCAGCTAAAGCAGGAGGTGTTGAGCCTGCGTCATGATGTAGCTCTGGAAGGCCTGTAAGGCTCCGTTTTCTGGGAGTAGGTAGACTGCTTTTAAAGCCGCAGCATCAGGAACTGTTTTTGGCTTACATTGCTGAAACAGCCTCCAGCTCTATCGCCTCCTCTTCTGAAGTTTAACAAAATGCAAGCACTGAGTCGTAAGAGCCGGCTTCTGGTCAGGAGCAACCCCTTTCCTTGTGTCCTTCAGCCACACACAAGGAAAGTGAAGGATGCGGCAGCACACACTTCAGATTACTCCATGGAGCTCTTTTCACATACCATGCCTAGGTTAATTAAAATGGGGCCCATCATATACTGGAGCATTCCAGATTGGGGACAACAGACACTGGAGCAGCATTTACAGGGCCCATTATACACTGGAGCATGAGAAATGGGGCCTATTATATATGGAGCATTATTAGGGCCCATCATACACTGGAGCATCATCCATGAGGCCCATCATATACTGGAGCATTGTAAATGGGGCAGATCAGACACTGTAGCAACATCTATGGGGCACATGATACACTGGAGCATTAGAAATGGGGCCCACTATATATGGAGCATTATTAGGGCCCATCATACACTGGAGCATCATCCATGAGGCCCATCATATACTGGAGCATTATGTGGAGCTGTTACACCGCTCCGCCATACTCACCTCACCCGGCCTCTGCTCCCACGCCACAGCCTCTCTCCACCCGACGGCCGCGGCGGTCACATGAGACGGGCTCGCGACCAACGCCTTCCCTGTATGCTATGCGCATGCGCCATAGGCCACGCTTCCTTCCTGCTTCTTATGCTCCGGCTGTGCCCTGACCCGGAAGCACCTTTGGACCAATGGCTGACCAGACGGGGCCATATCAGGCCGCTTCCCCCTGAGGGAGGCGCCTGATCGTTGTGTTTCCTAACACTGGCCTCGCTTCATCGTGTGCACTCTGCTCCTGCCATTCCAGTCTCAGCTGATCCTCGCAGCAGCTTCTCAGTCCTGCTACCCGTGTTCCTTGTTCTCTTCCGTAGTACTGTCTCCAGTGTTCCTGCCGTCCTGCTCCAGTCCTGCCTTCAGTGTTGCTGCTGTCCTACTCCAGTCCTGCCTTCAGTGTTCCTGCCATCCTACTCCAGTCCTGCCTTCAGTGTTCCTGTCGTCCTACTCCAGTCCAGCCTCCAGTGCTCCTGCCGTCCTGCTCCTGTCCAGCCTCCAGTGTTCCTGCCATCCTACTCCAGTCCTGCCTTCAGTGTTCCTGCTGTCCTACTCCAGTCCTGCCTTCAGTGTTCCTGCTGTCCTACTCCAGTCTCAGTCTTACTCCGGTCCATCCTGAGCCTCCCCTCTCGGTACCGGCTACCGTGGTACTCGAACCCCTGGGCCTGCTCCTAATCGTCCCTGTATAGGGGTCGGTTCCACCTGGCAGCTTGCCCAGGGTCCCTCGGTGCCACGGTCCAGAGGGTCCACTCCCGGAGTTTCCTGCTCCAGACCACCCACGCTAACAGTACGATCAGGCCATGGACTCCGCCAGTACTACGGCTGCTACCCAGAAAGAGTTGCTATTCCTACGGGAGAATCAGGGGCGCATTATGTCAGTCATGAAGTCAATGGACACCCGTTTGTCGGCCTTACAGGTGGCCGATCCTGGAAATGCCACTCAGCTGGCCAGTCTCCAACAGGAGCTGGGTCAGCAGCAAGATACTCAAGCCCACATTTTGTCCTACATGGCCTCCTTTGATAGTCGCTTGTCGGCCCTCCAGGCTGCCACTGCAGTGCCAACTCCTCCTCCTGCGTCTACTGCTCTTCCGATGCCTCGCCTCGCCAAGCCGCCTCGTTTCACCGGTGATCCCAAGCTCTGTAGGGGGTTCTTAAATCAGTGTAGTCTCCACTTTGAATGGCTGCCGCAGCACTATTCCTCGGATCGGGCCAAAGTGGCCTTCATCATGTCCCATCTGGAGGGAGAGGCCCTGTCTTGGGTAAACCCGCTCTGGGAACGTGACGACCCAGTCGTCTCGAGTCTCCCGGTTTTCCTAGATACGTTTCATAAGGTTTTCGATGAGCCTGGTCAGTTATCCTCTGTCACTGAGTCACTCTTTAACTTACACCAGGGCTCTCTCACGGTCGGACAGTACTCTATTCGCTTTCGCACTATCTCCTCCGAGCTCGGCTGGAATAACGCGGCTTTGGTGGGGGCATTCTGGCGCGGTCTTTCTAGTAGAATAAAGGATGAACTCGCAGGTCGAGATACCCCAATCACCTTAGAGGACCTTGTCTCGCTGGCTACCCGCATTGACCTGCGCTTCCTGGAGCGCGCTCGGGAGTCAGCGAGAGACAGGCGTTCCTCCAGGTCAGTTTCTCCTTTCACCCGGTCTGCCAGCTCCCGTTCGGTCGGGTCCTCTTCCTTTTCTTCGGGTGAGCCCATGCAGATAGATCATCTCTGGTTGGCCGAGTTGCATCAGAGAGAGAGACGGGCACAAGGTCTGTGCCTCTATTGTGGTGTTTCGTCACACTATATCCGCACCTGTCCTAAGAGACAGGGAAGCGACTCCACCTAGGTCAGGTAAGAGAGGCCTTCCTAGGTGATGATGATCCCTCTCAACCCCTTACGATTTCTGTGCTTTTGGTTTCAGGAGGGAGGCGTGGTTCCGAGGTGGCCTACGTGGATTCGGGCTCAGCGAGTAACTTCATTCGGCCGGAAGAGGTGGACAAATACCAAATTCCTGTAGTCACTCTATCTAACCCAATTCAGATTGCCACCATGGATGGCAAACCGCTACAGGTGACCGTCACCTTGGTCACTGAAGAGGTGGAGTTGCAAGTCAGAGCCTTACATCGAGAGAAGATAGCCTTTTACGTTTTACCTAAGCTCTCTCACGCCATTCTACTCGGTCTTCCATAGTTAAGGACTCATCAGCCTGTTCTCGACTGGTCTTCTGGGGAGATACTCCGCTGGGGGCACCCGTGCCATGCTCGCTGTCTGACTCCTGTCCGCCTGGCGGCCGCTCCTCAGTCACCTTCAGACCTCCCAGGTCTTCCTCCAGCTTACAGCTCCTACGCCGATGTTTTTGATAAGGAAGCGGAGGTCCTCCCTCCACACCAGCCGTTTGACTGCCCAATTGAACTTGTTCCCGGTTCAACCCCTCCAAGGGGAAGAATCTACCCTCTGTCTCCCGCAGAGATCACCGCCATGTCCGAGTACGTCCGAGAGAACCTCGCCAAAGGCTTTATACGGAAATCCTCTTCGCCCGCGGGAGCCGGGTTCTTCTTCATCAAAAAGAAGGACGGAACTCTACGGCCGTGCATTGACTATAGGGACTTGAATGAGATTAGCATCAAGAACAGGTACCCTCTTCCACTCATTCCGGAGCTGTTTGACCGTCTCAGAGGGGCTCGGGTCTTTTCCAAGCTGGACCTCAGAGGAGCCTACAATCTGGTCCGTATCCGTGCAGATGACGAGTGGAAGACCGCTTTCAACACTCGAGATGGCCATTACGAGTACCTGGTCATGCCCTTTGGTCTTTGCAATGCTCCTGCAGTCTTTCAAGAGTTCGTCAATGAGATCTTCCGGGATCTCTTGTACGCCTGTGTGGTCGTGTACTTAGACGACATCCTCGTCTTCTTGTCGGACCTCTCGTCCCACAGAAAGAGTGTCCGCCTGGTGCTTCAGCATCTTTGGGAGAACCGCCTGTATGCGAAGATCGAGAAATGTCTCTTCGAACAGACCTCTCTGCCATTCCTGGGATACATTATCTCCGACGCTGGTCTAAGGATGGATCCTGAGAAGTTGTCTGCCATCCTCAAATGGCCTCGCCCCGTCGGATTAAAGGCGATACAACGATTCCTCGGGTTCGCCAACTATTACCGGCAATTTGTCTCCCACTTCTCCGCGATCACAAGACCCTTTTCTGCGCTCACCCGTAAAGGGTCTACTTCCAAGGATTGGTCTCCTGAGGCAGAGGAGGCCTTTCTGACCATAAAACGGGCTTTCTCCACGGCGCCGGTCCTGCATCGCCCTGAGAGCGATCGACCTTTTGTACTCGAGGTGGACGCTTCGACGGGTGCCGGGGCGTACTGTCCCAGAGAACCGCCTCCGGTCACCTGCACCCTTGTGGCTTCTTCTCGAAGGCCTTTTCTCCATCCGAGTGTAACTACTCGATCGGCGACCGGGAACTTTTGGCCACCAAGTTGGCCTTGGAGGAATGGCGCCACCTCCTGGAAGGAGCTGTCCATCCTTTTGACATCTTCTCGGACCACAAGAATCTGGCCTATCTCCAGTCTGCCCAGAGACTTAACCCTCGCCAGGCCAGATGGTCCTTATTTTTCGCCCGATTTGATTTCGAGCTCCGATTCCGTCCTGGCAACAAGAATTCCAAAGCCGACGCCCTGTCCAGGGTCTTCCAGCCACAAGAATCCACGGAGGAACCTTCACATATCATTGATCCCACTAGGATCATCACAGTGGCTCTGGTGAACTGGCTTACTCCCCCACCTGGCAAGACGCTTGTGCCAGAGAATCTCAAACGAAAGGTTCTTCTATGGAGGCACTCCACCAAACTGGCCGGCCATGCCGGAACTAAGAAGACCCTTGACCTTATCACGCGTCACTACTGGTGGCCCATGCTTCGCCAAGATGTACTCGACTTTGTTTTTTGCACAGGATGGACAAGAAGCCACAAAGTGCCACGGAGATCTCCGTCCGGCTTGTTGCTTCCGTTGCCCGTCCCTACGGTTCCTTGGGAAAACATCGCCATGGATTTCATCACCGACCTACCCTGCTCTGCGGGCTGCACAGTCATCCTGGTGGTGGTGGATCGTTTTTCCAAGATGGCTCACTTCATCCCTCTGCCCGGTCTTCCCTCAGCGCCGGAGCTGGCCAAAATCTTCATTCGTCAAATCTTGAGACTTCACGGACTACCTCGACGCATTGTGTCCGACCGATGGGTTCAGTTTACCTCCAAGTCCTGGCATTCGCTTTGTAAGCTCATGAACGTTTCCCTCGACTTCTCCTCGGCCTACCATCCACAGTCCAACGGATAGGTAGAGCGTACCAACCAGACGCTTACGGGATACTTACGTCACTTCTCTAACGCCCACCAGAACGATTGGGTCAACTTACTCCCCTGGATAGAGTTCGCTTATAACAACCATGCTGGTGAGTCTTCGGCCAAGTCTCCGTTTTTCATTGTTTTTGGCAGACATCCTGGTGTTCCTCTTCCGATAACTCCTGCCTTCGAGGTACCCGTGGCCAACGCCTTGTCCTCGGAATTTTCTGAGATTTGGGCTGAGACCAACACATCACTCAAGAGATCCGCTGATCAGATGAAGAATTATGCAGACAAAAAGAGGTTGGATTCTCCTCCGTATCGTGTTGGCGACAAGGTCTGGCTCTCCTCCAAATTCATCCGATTAAAACTGCCCTCCTACAAATTGGGCCCACGCTACATCGGTCCGTTTGAAATTCTGGGACGTATTAAGAAGTCGCCTACAAATTGAGGTTGCCTGCTTCGCTCCGGATTCGGAACACCTTTCACGTCTCTCTCCTGAAGCCTGTGGTGCTGAATCGTTTCCATTCCTCGCTTGATCCTGGTCCTCAGCCGGTGGGTGCCGATGACGTTTTTGAAGTGCAGGACATTCTCGCTGTGAAAGGGTTAGAGGTAGGACTTTCTTTCTTGTTGATTGGAAGGGCTTTGGTCCTGAGGAGAGATCCTGGGAGCCTCGGGAGAATATCAATGCTCCCCGTATCCTCAAGAGGTTTCTTGCTAACCTCCGGGGGGCGGCTTAGGGGGGGTACTGTTACACCGCTCCGCCATACTCACCTGACCACACCTCCCACGCCGCAGCCTCTCTCCATCCGACGGCCGTGGCGGTCACCTGAGACGGTTCGCGACCGATGCCTTCCCTGCATGCTATGCGCATGCGCCATAGGCCGTGGCCGTGCCTCCTTCCTGCTTCTTATGCTCCGGCTGTGCCCTGACCTGGAATCACCTTTGGACCAATAGCTGACCAGACGGGACCATATCAGGCCGCTTCCCCCTGAGGGAGGCGCCTGTTCGTTGTGTTTCCTAACACTCTGGCCTCGCTTCATCGTGTGCACTCTGCTCCTGCAGTTCCAGTCTCGACTGATCCTCACAGCAGCTCCTCAGTCCTGCTACCCGTGTTCCTTGTTCTCTTCCGCAGTTCTGTCTCCAGTGTTCCTGCCGTCCTGCTCCATTCCTCCCTTCAGTGTTCCTGACGTCCTACTCCAGTCCTGCCTTCAGTGTTCCTGTCATCCTACTCCAGTCCTGCCTTCAGTGTTCCTGCCGTCCTACTCCAGTCCTGCCTCCAGTGCTCCTGCCGTCCTGCTCCAGTCCAGCCTCCAGTATTCCTGCCATCCTACTCCAGTCCTGCCTTCAGTGTTCCTGCTGTCCTACTCCAGTCCAGCCTCCAGTGTTCCTGCCATCCTACTCCAGTCCTGCCTTCAGTGTTCCTGCTGTCCTACTCCAGTCCAGCCTCCAGTGTTCCTGCCATCCTACTCCAGTCCTGCCTTCAGTGTTCCTGCTGTCCTACTCCAGTCTCAGTCTTACTCCGGTCCATCCTGAGCCGCCCCTCTCTGTACCGGCTACCGTGGTAATCGAACCCCTGGGCCTGCTCCTAACGGTCCCTGTATAGGGGTCGGTTCCACTTGGCAGCTCGCCCGGGGTCCCTAGGTGCCACGGTCCAGAGGGTCCACTCCCGGAGTTTCCTGCTCCAGACCACCCACGCTAATAGGAGCTCATCATATACTGTATGGAACATTATATGTGACCAATTATTCTGTATGGAGAAATACATGGGGCTCATTATTCTGTATGGCGCACAATGTGGTGGCCATAATACTGTATGGAGTAATATACTGTCCTTTTTTTTGAGCTATTGTACAATTTAAAATAGATCAGTCATGTCATGTAAGCAGTGAAGTATTTGTCATTCTACTATACCTATATTTCTGTGCCGTATCGGAGCATCATGAGTTGTGGTATGTGTTAAAGGGGCGCATTGACACTCTTTGGCCCAGGGCACATGAAAACCTGGAGCCAGCCCTACCCCCCCCACAACTTTAGCCAAATAACCCCCACTTTTCAATGCATAACTATTATTATGAAATAAATTAAGGTTGACATGCTTCAGTAATAAGAATTGATGTTTTGGCATTGAAATGGGCACTGTAGGTGTGTTTACTGTCCTCCACTCCCTGCCGACTTTGCTTCCCCATTGACTTGCATTGGGTTTCGTGTTTCAGTCGGCCTCCGACTTTTCCCTATAGTCGGCCGATTTCGTTCGACCCGACTTTTGCGAAAGTCGGGTTTCATGAAACCCGACTCGACCCTAAAAAAGGCAAAGTCGCTCATCTCTATTCACCACTGAGCCACCGTGCTGCCCTATATATATAGTACAGTGCCAACCACTGAGCCACCGTGCTGCCCTATATATAGTAGTGCTCACCACTGAGCCACCATGCTGCCCTATATATAGTAGTGCTCACCACTGAGCCACCATGCTGCCCTATATATAGTACAATGCCAACCAATGAGCCACCGTGCTGCCCTATATAAACATTGCTCACCACTGAGCCACTGTCCTGCCCTATATATAGTACAGTGCTAACCACTGAGCCACTATACTGCCCTATATATAGTACAGTGCCAACCACTGAGCTACCGTGCTGCCCTATATATAGTACAGTGCTCACCACTGAGTCACCGTGCTGCCCTATATATAGTGCAGTGCTCATCACTGAGTCACCGTGCTGCCCTATATAGTACAGTGCCAACCACTGAGCCACCGTGCTGCCCTATATATAGTACAGTGCCAACCACTGAGCTACCGTGCTGCCTTATATATTACTATATATAGGGCAGCACTGTAGCTCAACCATTGAGCCACCGTGCTGCCCTATATATAGTACAGTGCTCACCACACTGAGCCACCGTGCTGACCTATATATAATACAGTGCTCATCACTGAGCCACCGTGCTGCCCTATATACTACAGCTGCCCTATATATAGTACAGTGCCAACCACTGAGCCACTGTGCTGCCCTATATATAGTACAGTGCCAACCACTGAGCCACCGTGCTGCCCTATATATAGTACAGTGCTCACCACACTGAGCCACCGTGCTGACCTATATATAATCCAGTGCTCATCACTGAGCCACCGTGCTGCCCTATATACTACAGTGCCAACCACTGAGCCACCGTGCTGCCCTATATATAGTACAGTGCTCCTCACTGAGCCACCGTGCTGCCCTATATATAGTACAGTGCTCATCACTGAGCCACCGTGCTGCCCTATATACTACAGTGCCAACCACTGAGCCACCATGCTGCCCTATATATAGTACAGTGCTCATCACTGAGCCACCGTGCTGCCCTATATATAGTACAGTGCTCATCACTGAGCCACCGTGCTGCCCTATATAGTACAGTGCCAACCACTGAGCCACTGTGCTGCCCTATATATAGTACAGTGCCAACCACTGAGCCACCGTGCTGCCCTATATATAGTAGTGCTCACCACACTGAGCCACCGTGCTGACCTATATATAATCCAGTGCTTATCACTGAGCCACCGTGCTGCCCTATATACTACAGTGCCAACCACTGAGCCACCGTGCTGCCCTATATATAGTACAGTGCTCATCACTGAGCCACCGTGCTGCCCTATATATAGTACAGTGCTCATCACTGAGCCACCGTGCTGCCCTATATACTACAGTGCCAACCACTGAGCCACCATGCTGCCCTATATATAGTACAGTGCTCATCACTGAGCCACCGTGCTGCCCTATATAGTACAGTGCCAACCACTGAGCCACTGTACTGCCCTATATATAGTACAGTGCCAACCACTGAGCCACCGTGCTGCCCTATATATAGTACAGTGCTCACCACACTGAGCCACCGTGCTGACCTATATATAATCCAGTGCTTATCACTAAGCCACCGTGCTGCCCTATATACTACAGTGCCAACCACTGAGCCACCGTGCTGCCCTATATATGTAGTGCTCACCACTGAGCTGCCCTATATATAGTACAGTGCCAACCACTGAGCCACCGTGCTGCCCTCTATATAGTACAGTGCTCACCACTGAGCCACTGTGCTGCCCTATGTATAGTACAGTGCCAACCACTGAGTCACAGTGCTGCCCTATATATAGTACAGTGCTCATCACTGAGTCACCGTGCTGCCCTATATAGTACAGTGCCAACCATTGAGCCACCGTGCTGCCCTATATATAGTACAGTGGCAACCACTGAGCCACCATGCTGCCCTATATATAGTACAGTGCTCACCACACTGAGCCACCGTGCTGACCTATATATAATCCAGTGCTCATCACTGAGCCACCGTGCTGCCCTATATACTACAGTGCCAACCACTGAGCCACCGTGCTGCCCTATATATAGTGCTCACCACTGAGCCACTGTGCTGCCCTATATATAGTACAGTGCCAACCACTGAGCCACCGTGCTGCCCTCTATATAGTACAGTGCTCACCAATGAGCCACCGTGCTGCCCTATGTATAGTACAGTGCTCATCACTGAGCCACTGTGCTGCCCTATATATAGTACAGTGCCAACCAGAGTCACCGTGCTGCCCTATATATAGTACAGTGCTCACCACTGAGCCACCGTGCTGCCCTATATATAATACAGTGCTCATCACTGAGCCACCATGCTGCCCTATATATAGTACAGTGCTCATCACTGAGCCACCGTGCTACCCTATATATAGTACAGTTCTCACCACTGAGCCACCGTGCTGACCTATATATAGTACAGTGCTCATCACTGAGCCACCGTGCTGCCCTATATATAGTACAGTGCCAACCACTGAGCCACTGTGCTGCCCTATATATAGTACAGTCAGGGCCGCCATCGGGGCATTACTGCACTGATTGGCGTATGGAGTCCGATCAGCAGAGGGATCCGCATCGGGCCATCTCTTCTGCTCATCGGGCCCCAGCGGCAGGATTCTGCCGCTGCAGTAACTGAACCTGCGTTCGAGACGCAGGTTCAGTTATTCTATTGTGCTTGAAACGTCTGGAAGGATCATCGCCACAGGAGCGTGGCCAGGTAAGGAGGAAGGTTTTTTTTTTTTTTAATTGAAAGCAGCGAGCCGCAATATGTTTCTCTGGCAGGACGGAGACACATGGACTATGTGTTTCCATCCTGCCCGGGGCAGGATGGAGACACTAGGGCAGGATGGGAGACACGGTATCAGGATTGGAGACAAGGGGGCAGGATGGGAGACAAGGAGTAGAATGGAGACACTGAGGCAGGATTGGAGACACGGGGGCAGGATTGGAGACAAGGGGGCAGGATGGGAGACAAGGAGTAGAATGGAGACACGGGGGCAGGATGGGAGACACGGGGCAGAATGGAAACACAGGGGGCAGGATGGGAGACATGGGGGGGCAGAACGGAGACAAGGGGCAGGGTTGGAGACACGGGGCAGGGTTGGAGACACAGAGGGCAGGATGGAGACAGATGGGGCAGGATGGAGACAGATTGGGCAAGATTATGGGGCAGGATGGAGATAGATGGGGCAGGATGGAGACAGATTGGGCAAGATTATGGGGCAGGATGGAGATAGATGGGGCAGGATTATGGGACAAATTATTATTTATTATAGCGCCATTTATTCCATGGTATTTTACATGTGAAAAGGGGTATACATAATAAAAAACAAGTACAGTAATCTTAAACACTACATGTCACAACTGGTACAGGAGGAGAAAGGACCCTGCCCATGAGGGCTCACAATCTACAAGGGATGGGTGACGACACAATAGGTGAGGGCAGAGCTGGTCGTGCAGCAGTTTGGTGGATCGATGGCTACTGCAGGTTGTAGGCTTGTCGAAAGAGGTAAGTCTCCAGGTTCCTTTTGAAGGTTTCCACGGTAGGAGAGAGTCTGATGTGTTGTGGTAGAGAGTTCCAGAGTAGGGGGGATACACGGGAGAAATCTTGTATGCGATTGTAGGAAGAAGAGATAAGAGGGGAGTTGAGAAGGAGATCTTGTGAGGATTGGAGGTTCAGTGCTGGTAGGTACCGGGAGACAAGGTCACAGATGTATGGACGAGACAGGTTGTGGAAGGCTTTGTATGTCATGGTTAGGGTTTTGAACTGGATTCTCTGGGTAATGGGGAGCCAGTGAAGGGATCGATAGAGAGGAGAGGCCGGAGAATAGCGGGGGTATAGGTGGATTAGTCTGGCAGCAGAGTTTAAGATAGATTGGAGGGGCGCGACAGTGTTAGAGGGGGCAGGATGGGTAGATCATATGGGGCAGGATGGGTAGATCATATGGGGCAGGATGGGACATCACATGGCAGGATGGGAAAACATATGGCTGGAGCCAGGAATGAGACACATGGGGGCCAGGATGGGGGATATTATTAACATAAGGGCTAATTAAGGGATATGATTACTGCAGCGATGTATTGATTTTATTTTTTAAAGATACAGTTTTAAATGGGGGAGGCGGTCGTTACTATGCAAAGCAACACTGTTGCCTTTTTTTTCTTCATGTGGTGTAGTTTAGAATTTGGGAAAAAAAATAAGTAATGTGCTCTGCAAGCGGTGCTCTAGATAACTTATTTCCTGCAGAAACGAGCCCTGGCTGGAAGAAGTGATGGCAGTCTGTGCTGGATAAAGTTTAAAAGCGAAGGTGAAGGACTTCACCTAGAGACGTCACTGGTGAGTCAGTGTGTTACCTGTACACTGACACTAAACACTGTATACTATATACAGCGGTCCTGTGTACAATATCACCAGTGATCACTGTATTACCTTTAAATTATACACTATATACAGAGCTCCTGTGTATAATGTCACACTGCATACTATGTACAGATCTCCTGTGTGTAATGGCACTTATGGTGATATTAGTATTTTTTTTTTATTACTGATCAGTATTGCAGTATTCAGTCACTTTGTGGTGGTAATATGTTGTCTGGCCATGGTGTGGCGGTATTTATTCCTTGTTTGTGCTATTATTTGGTCACTATGTGGTGGTAGTATGTGGATCTGGTCTGGCATGGTTTTGCGGTATTTGCTCCTTGCATGTGATATTATTCGGTCACTGTAGTGGTAATATGTGGCCTGGACATGGTGTGGCGGTATTTGTTCCTTGTATGTTGTATTATAGGTCACTGTGGTGGTAATATGGTGTCTGGTCATGGTGCAGTGGAATTTGTCCCCTGTATGTGATATTATTGGTCATTTTGAAAATCGAAAAATAAATAAAAATGTACCTAAATTGTATTGGATATTTTAACAAATGTTTAATAGGTTAGAGTAGAGTAGGGTCTGGCCAAAAGAGTCTACTTTGTTGTGGTGGCGGTGTGCTCACTGAGCCACTGTGCTGCCCTATATATAGTACAGTGCTCACCACTGAGCCACCGTTCTGCCCTATATACAGTACAGTGCCAACCACTGAGCCACCGTGCTGCCCTATATATAGCACAGCGCTCACTGCTGAGCCACCAGGCTGCCCTACGCATAGAGGGTTTTATTCTTAACCATATTGAACAACCTCTCTAACCCCTTTCTGACATCGGGCATACATTTACGCAGATTTCGGTTGCCCTCTCTTTGATGTGGGCTCCTGCGCTGACCCCACATCTTTCTCGGCACATGTCAGCTGTTTGGTCGGCGCTCATAGCAAGGGAGCATTTCTGCTACATACAGGCGATCTGATAATTACCTGTACGTAGCAGTGGCAATCGGACAACTGTATCTTCTAATCTCTCATAGAGACTCTTGAAGCATGCAAAAAGTACAAAAAAAAGTTTTAAAAAATATTAAAAAGGAAAAATATGTAAAAGTTCAAATCACCCCCCCTTTGGCCCCATTCAAAATAAAACAATAAAAAAAATCAAACATACACATATTTGGTATCACCGCATTCAGAATCGCCCTATCAATGTAAAAAAATGAATTAACCTGATCGGTAAACGAAGTAGCGAGAAAAAAAGTCAAAACGCCAGAATAATGTTTTTTTGGTCACCACAACATTGCATTAAAATACAATAACGGGCAATCAAAAGATTGTATACACACCAAAATGATATCATTAAAAATGTCAGCTCGGCATGTAAAAAAATAAGCCCTGACCAGAACCGAGATCACAAAAAATGGAGACGCTAATTTTGTAATTTTTTTTTACCACTTAAATAAAAAAAGAATCATAATGGCAGGTCAGCTTTACCATTTAGTGAACATGATGGAAAAAAAAAACAAAAAACAAGTGTGAGATTCCACTTTCTTTTTGCAATTTCACCACACTTGGAATTTTTTTCCCGTTTTCCAGTACACGATCTGGTAAAACCAATGGTGTCGTTCAAAAGTACAACTTGTCCTGGAAAAAACAAACAAACCCTCATTTGGCCATATTGACCCAAAAAAAAAAAAAGTTATGGCAATGGAAAGAAGGGGAGCAAAAAGTTAAAATGCAAAACCAAAAAAACGAAAAAAAAAATTAATCATAAAGCAAAAACATTAAACCAATAAATAGGTATCTTTATGTAAAAAAATGAAAATAGGCATATTTGGCATTGGTCTATCCAGATTGACCTGACGTATGAAACTGGCACACTTTTTAACTTCTTCGATGAACTTGATAAAAACAAAAAATGTGTCAAAAAAACTGTGCTTTTTCATCATACAGCAAAAAAAATTAAAGTAAACACAATCAAAAAGAGAAATATAAATATAAATGGTATAACTGAAAACAATCTTTTCCCACAAGAAACAAGCCACCATACAGCTCCATCAGTAAAAAAAATATAAAAGTTATAGCTCTCAGAATAAAGTGATGCAAAAACTTAATTTTTTTCTATAAAAGTTTTTATTGTGTAAAAGCGGCAAAACATAAACTATATAAATGAGGTATTGCTGTAATTGTACTGACCCAAAGACAAACTGCCTTATCAATTTTAGAATATGATAAACAGCAAAAAAAATATACAAAAACAATTCCTGAATTGTTAGTTTTCGTTCATTCTGGCTCCTAAAAATCGTAATAGAAAGCAATCAAAGAACGTCATGTACCCGAAAATAGAAATCTACTAAAAACAAAACTAATACAAATGAAAATTTGTCCCGCAAAAAAACAAACTCTCATATAACTCTCTCGGCAGAGATCTAGAAAAATGCTAGCTCTCATAATATGGCGATGCAAAAACTTTATTTTGAAAGAATAAGCATCTTAGTGTGTGACAGCAGCCAAACAGAAAAAAATATATATATCTGGTATCGCTATAATCGTACCCACCCGAAGAATAAAGTAGTCTAATCACTTATACCGCACTAGGAACGGCGTAAAAAAATAAATACCAATTCTTCACCTGTTAGTTTGTTCCTTCTGCCTCCCAAAGATCACAGTAAGGTGCTCGGACAACACTGAACAAAGGCCAGACGGAGTCCAGAGTAACTTTACAGCCTCACTATAGTGAATGGATCTATTGGGGGTTTCATCTGAATCATGCTATTAGGAGATTTAGATGGGAACCCAATATAAATGTGCAGTATAGAGCACACAATGAATGTCATCCAAAATGTTATGTAAAATGTTCCCAATAAAAGCTTCAATTCAATCCACAAAAATGCAAGTCCCCACTCAAGTCCGTCATCTGTCAATGGAAATATAGGGGCTTCCATTTTACTGGTAGTACAAAGGCTGGAAAATCGCTATGATTCTTGGCGCCCCAAAAGAGATCCAGCAAATTGTAGGCTCCCAAATGCAAATTCTCCTTTCACTTCTGAGTCCCAGTGTGCCTAAACCACCTTGAGGCTATGTGCCCACGTTGCGTGTTAAAACGCACACAGAAAACCGGACTCCTTCCCAGAAATTGCGCGTTTTTACCGCGATTATGATCGCGATTTTGCCGCAATTTTCGCGTGCGATATTCAAGCACTTTCCAAGCAATTTGAAGCATCGCTTGGAAAGTGATTGACAGGTTGGTCACATTCGTCAAACATAGTGTTTGTACTACTAGCAATTGTACTACTGTCTCGGATTTTCGAGAAGGAGCTAGAGATCTTACCAATCGGTTTGTAGAAAGGGGCTATCCACGCAAAGTAATTTCTCAGGCATATCAGAGAGCATTGATCAATGAGAGGTCTGTATTGCTTCAACCTAAATCTCGAAATTCCCCCTGTACTATCAATTTGATCACCCCTTATAACAACCAGTGGCATGAGATTTATCAAATATTAGATAGGCATTGGGGAATCCTACTGAATGAAACTAAATTAAAACCTTTTCTTTCTGATAGACCAAAACTAATAGCCAAAAAGGCTAAGAATTTGAAGGATCATTTAACTTCCAGCCATTTCCAACGACCAACAACAAGGATTGGTACTGGACATCGTCTATCAGGTTCGTTTCCTTGCGGTGGATGTACCATTTGTCCATTTATGATTGCTTCTGATACTATTACACTCCCTATTTTTCCAGGCACAATCCAATTGAGGCACTATTCCAATTGCAAATCTCGAAATGTGATTTATTTACTTGTTTGCCAGTGTCCTAAAATCTACGTAGGCCAAACCAGTCAAGAACTCAGACAGAGTGCAACAACAGCACATCTCAAACATGAACACGGCCAAAATGGATCGTGAGAAGGGTAAGCCTATCACCTCTGTGGCGATCCATTTCTTGGATCATCATGGGGCAGGCATCAGGGTTTACGGGTTTTAGTAGTGGATCAAATACAGAGCAATATTCGTGGTGGGAATCCAACAAAAGAACTGCTCCGTAGAGAGTCGCGCTGGATTTATAATCTAAAAAGCATGGCACCACAGGGACTAAATGAAGAGCTTTTATTCTCCGGCTTTTATGGATAATTTTGGATGTTTATACTTCTCTTTCCTTGTATTCCAGGTGACCATTTGGGGTCCTGGCCTGTTCCAAGGATTATTGTTCCAGGACTTTTGATAACCTTTATTTGGAATAGTATAAAATCGACCTAGCAAATCTCCACTTTCTTCTTTTGCAAAAAGATTCATGGACTCTTCGAGGCGGACTATTTCATCACCTTTTTTTTTGCCTGTGGTGCTTCTTTTTGAGGGTTTTCCTTGAAGATGCCTTTTTTGAAGTCATTTGCTGTTAATTGTTGACCTTATATTCTTGGTCCACATGTCAAGTCAGTTGACTAACTATTCATAGTATCACTCCATGGTCCTATCTTCTTGACCACACCAGTTTGGATATACTAGTATTTTTTTTTTTTTATATTCTGGCTGGTTATGTCTTGGCTACAAACTGTTTATTATTTGTTAATATCTTTCAGTCAGTTGACCATTATTTCTAGCTATTCAAAGCACCATCCTTTAGCCAGTTGACTACGATATCCAGTCATTCACAGCACTACAGCTTGCGTGTTATTTGTGATTACAGCAGAGCATGTTTATGTGAAATACAAGTCAATGGTCCTATGTCCATTCTTATGAACTATGATTGTGTACAAGTGTTTTGCGTGTTGATTTTCTGCAAAACAATTAATGTTTATTCAGGGCATATGGACTTACGCTAAAATCAATGTATTCATGCATTATTTGATACAGCATTTTTTTTTTTTTCCCCCTCTTTCTGACATTATGGGTTGCAATTTATATATGTGTATATAATAACACAAGTTTAAAACAAATAAAAATATTGCTTATTCTGCATGAAAAGTTTTATTCATAATGAATTATAACTGATTATCTATTTTTCTTCTGGGCGCAAATGTATTTTTCAAATAGGCTCGTGTTCACATGTGTTGAATTCTACACATGCGTCTTAGAGGCGTTTTTTGACTGGATGTTTACACATCGATGTGCCATTGCTATACAACTAAACAATTCCCTTGTAGACTACTAAATACACTTTTCTGGCATTATGGGTCGCAATTTATATATGTGCATATAACAAAACAAGGTTAAAACAAATACAAACATTGCTCATTCTGAATGAAAAGTTTTATTCATAATGAATCATAACTGATTATCTATTTTTCTTCTGGACGCAAATGTATTTTTCAAATAGGCTCGTGTTCACATGTGTTAAATTCCACACATGCGTTTTAGAGGCGTTTTTTGACTGGATGTTTATACATCGATGTGCTATTGTTATACAACAAAACAAGTCCCTTGTAGACTACTAAATACACTTTTCTGGCATTATGGGTCGCAATTTATATATGTGCATATAACAAAACAGGGTTAAAACAAATAAAAACATCGCTTATTTTGCATGAAAAGTTTTATTTAGAATCAATCATAATTATCTATTTTTCTTTAGACTCATTTGTGTAATATTCAGCATCCATCTTTTGATATATTTGTGGTGGCGTCTGTGGTGCATATGTCGTTTATTTTTGCATATGCAGTATTTGGACATCTGTACAAGCGCATAGCATTTGTTATTATTTATCTGTTTATATATAGATGCCATATAAATATTGCTTAGTTTTCTATTAGCGTTTTGTGGCCTCACTTCAGCAAATTCGCCTCTGCGCATGCGTGGCTTGTTCATTTATCTTTATTGTCAGCGGTTTTCATTGACAATATGGCCGTGGTTGCAATATTACCCGGCTGCATTATTTCAGTGAGGTTTGTTTCAAAGAACTTTATTGCTAAACGTCGTAACACTGACAAGATGGCCCCTGCCACATGCATCTCTCGCCGCCCTATGTTGGTAAGGTTCTCATCTCATTATACTTCACCTGTATTTAGGGTATTTATATGACCAACACATTCATGGTTACAGCGCTTTATTTCTCCCTTGAGAAAGCCACTTTCTGGTGGCGATACGCGTGGGGTTTGCTCCCCCCGCACACTCATCCCACAGAAGCACCAGGCACTTTATTTTTCATATGCACTGGCATATTATGGAGCTTTGGTTTATTTGACCTTTTCTGCCTTCATTGTCTCTGCCATTTGTGGTCTGTATGTCTGCAACGACCTTATTACAGGTGCAAGGGCATTAGTACTGCTGTCCCATATGGGCTTTTTATATTTTTCCATTCTTTTATTCATCTGCTCATTTTTTTGGTTATATGCAGTCCACAGGAGTGTGTGCTCATTAACTACATCAGTGAGTACATAGATGCCAGTTCAGGGGTTTAATATGTGCTTAATATATTCATGGTGCTGTGAATAGTTCTCTTTCCAAACCAGTTAGGCATTTTGATTTTTCATGTTTAATGCCCTTTTTCATTTGTTTGTTTTAGAGACTGTTCCTCATTAGACACTTTATAGTGCTCATTCATACATTGTCTGTGGGGTCTGTTGATGTGGGAGGTTTATCATATTATTATTTCATGATTTGACTTACCACTTTTCCACATGTTTTTATGGAGTCTGTGTTATTCCATGTCTGTGTTGGATGTATTCAATAAACTTCATACATTTTTTACTCATACATGTGGTGTTCCCTATTCATAGGCTGGTCGCTTTGTTCTTTTTTCTATCAATAGTAAAAGATAGAATGTTAAAATGCTGAAAAAATAAAAAATTGGGGTATATTTACCTTCCGGCGTCCCGCGCTGCCATCCCGGGCCTCAGCGTTCCCAGTAATGCCTTGCGAGACCTGTGATGACGTAGTCTAGCGTTGCTATAGCGACCTCGCGAGATCGCTAGAGTCACGCGAGACTACGTCATCACAGGGCCTTGCCGCAAGGCATTACTGGGAATGCTAGGCCGGGAATGCAGCGCGGGACGCCGGAAGGTAAATATACCCCGATTTTTATTTTTTTTTACAGGGGTATGGTACCCAGGGCCTGGAGGACCGTTTCCTCTCCTCCACACCGTGGGTACCAACCGCACATGAGACGCTTAACTTCCCGCATGGTGGGCATAGCCACATGCGGGAAGTAAGCGATTCTCATGCATTCCTATGGATGCGAAATCATGGCAATTCTTTGCGATTCCGCACAAAAGAATGAGGATGCTGCGATTTTTTCCGCGATGCGATTCCGCAGCGAAAAAAAGTGCAGCATTAGCACAGCATGTGCGGAATGCCATAGGAATGCATGGGGGGCGTTCTGTACACGATTTTTAAACGTTTTCGCGCCAAAAACGCTTAAAAATCGCTACATGGGCACACAGCCTTAGGGTCCACGTTTGGCTTTTCTGTAGAGATGAGAGCCCGCCTAACTTACTGGTGCATGTCTCCAGAAGCACAAGCTGGGAATAATGTATGGGCACTACACTGGCAGGTGTGCAATTTTCACTCTGTAACATCCACTGCTGCTTGTTTCTGGAAAGCACACATGGAGTCAAAATCGTCACTACACCTCTAGGTAAATTCCTAGAGGGGTATAATTTTCAAAATGTTGTCACTTTAGGGGGGATTCTGCTCTTCTGTAACTTATTTAGAAAAAAGGAGAACCATGAGTTTTTATAAAAATCTTACACCAAATATTTATTAACCCATTAGAAAAATACAAAGTGACATGAATAAAAGTGCAACTAACGACACCAAAATGGTGGCACTCAGCGTTGTGTACAACCATGATTCCTCATTAATATGTGTATATTCTTCCAATGGCAAGATATACCCTCTCAGTTTAGGCCCATCTATCCGTGAAACCATATCTTTTACTAAGGTTGAAAAATTGTCAGTTTTTTTTCTAGATAATTCTATTATACAAGTTCATGTAGCTCAAAAGACATGGTTGCCGGTTTAAGCCCCAAAGAGACATACCATATTCTCATTAAAAGCCATCATGTAAGCATAAATATTTAGTCTGGGATAATCTTACCAAGTACTGAGGCACAGCTTACTGAAAAAAACCCTTGCTAAAATATAACTTTTATTAAGTTTTAGAATAAAAGACACAGTCTTACTACCCACTCAGTGAAGGTGCAAATGTGCATAAAAAAAGGTACAAAGAAAAATATAGATCACTCTAGTGGATGAAAAAAAAGAGCCTAAAGAATAAATAAAGGTTGTAATGATCTACCTTGTTAGGCTACCAATATTACCAGCACATAGTTAATTTGGGTAATACATATCTCAGGCTACTAAAAGAAACAAAAACATGGATTTTTGTGAGTACTCACCGTAAAATCCTTTTCTCCGAGACGCTCATTGGGGGACACAGAGACTGTGGGGTGTGTGCTTCTGCCGTCTGGAGGCTGACACTAAGTATACAAAAAAAAGAGTTAGCTCCTCCTCCGCCGCATACACCCTCGCCCCCAGACCGGGCGTAACTCAGTTTAGTGCATAAGCAGTAGGAGAACGCGCCTTAAACTCAGGCAAGAAATTATACGTCTGGAAAAGGGACCACCCTGATCCTTACATAAGGATTTGTATAACTCAAAAATAAGCAAAAACCAACTGGCTAGTAGGGTGGGTGCTGTGTCCCCCAATGAGCGTCTCGGAGAAAAGGATTTTACGGTGAGTACTCACAAAAATCCATGTTTCTCCTTCGTCTCATTGGGGGAAACAGAGACTGTGGGACGTTCTAAAGCAGTCCCTGGGCGGGATCTTAGCTCACCCAATCCATGCTATTTTGCGCCCCTGATTAGAGGTGCGCAACTGCTGCCTGGAGAATCTTTCTTCCCAGGCTTGCATCCGCGGATGCCTGGGTATGTACGTTATAATGTTTGACAAACGTATGCAAACTGGACCAGGTAGCTGCTTTGCACACCTGCTCCGCTGAAGCCTGGTGTCGCAGTGCCCATGAGGCATCCCAGCCGGAACCGGCGTGCCACTGATTTGATAAGATTCTTGGACCGTCAGGCGAACCCATCTGGCCAAAGTCGCTCTGGAGGCAGCAAGCCCCTTCCGCCGCCCTTCTGGAATCACGAATAGAGAGTCTGGCGGAAAGGCGCTGTCCTTGTCACATACCTCCTAAGGGCTCTTACCAGATCCAGGGTGTGCAATGCCTTTTCTACCCTGTGCACCGGTGCCGGGCAAAATGAGGGTAAGACAATGTCTTCGTTGATATGGAATGCCGAGACAACCTTCGGCAAGAAGGGAGGAGCTGGCCTTAAAACTACCTTATCCTTATAAAAAGTCAGGAACGGCGGTTTACAAGATAGAGCCGCCAATTCCGAAACCCGCCTAATAGACGTTATAGCAACCAGAAAAACGACCTTTCTGGACAAGTAAGGTAAGGAGACTTCTTGCAATGATTCGAAAGGAGCCTCCTGAAGGGCCCTGAGCACTAAGTTCAGGTCCCATGATTCCGTCGGCGCCTTATAGGGGGGGTACTAAATGTGCGACCCCCTGCATAAACGTCCTAACCTGCCAGACCGAAGCGACCTTTCGTTGGAACAGCACCGACAGGGCCGAGATTTGCGTTCTGAGCGAACTCGGAGCCAATCCTGCGTCCAGCCCTGCCTGCAGAAAAGCCAGTACGTTGGGGATCGAAAAAACCAGAGGAGCCACTCCGCGATCCCTACACCAACGGAAAAAAACTTCCCAAGTCCGATGATATACTCTCGCCGAGGAAGGCTTTCGGGCACTCACCATCGTGGCCACCACATCGCGACTGAATCCTGCCTGTGTTAACAGCCAAGATTCAATGGCCACGCCGTCAAACACAGGGCCCCTAAATTCGGATGGTAGATCGGCCCCTGGGACAGCAAGTCCGGCCGATCTGGGAGACGCCAGGGTACGTCCACCACTAGTTGAACCAGATCTGCATACCAGGCCCGCCGAGGCCAGTCTGGGGCCAGCAGAATTGCTGGAACCTTCTCTCTCCTTATCTTTCTGATGACTCTTGGAAGCAGAGGTAGCGGGGGGAACAAGTACGGGAGACGAAACTGGCTCCACGGGAGCACCAGAGCGTCTGCTGCGATTGCCTGCGGGTCGAGGGATCGAGTGACGAACCTTTGTACTTTGGCGTTCTCTCTGGATGCCATAAGGTCCACGTCTGGTGTCCCCCACCGTTGGCAGATCTGTTGAAAAACCTCGGGGTGCAGGGACCATTCCCCTGCCGCGACCCCCTGTCGGCTGAGAAAATCTGCCGCCCAGTTTTCGCCTCCCGGAATGTGCACCGCTGAAATTACCACGTGGTTTTTCTTGGCCCAACGTAGTACCAGCCCAACCTCGCGCATGGCTGCTTGGCTGCGCGTGCCCCCTTGATGGTTCACATACGCTACTGCTGTGGCATTGTCCGATTGAATGCGCACCGGCCGGTGTCTCAGCAAACGCTGAAAATGTTGCAGGGCTAATCGTATCGCTCGTATCTCCAGAATGTTGATCGGGAGAATTACCTCCAGAATGGACCACCGCCCCTGGGCTGTGTGACTCTGGAAAACTGCTCCCCAGCCCTGCAGGCTTGCATCGGTCGTCACCACCAACCACTGTTCCGGGGGAAAGGGTTTCCCCTGGACCAGAGACGAGTCGCGAGTCCACCATCGGAGTGATCGTCGGACCGGCGGAGACAAATTGCACCGATGACTGAGAGATAGCAGCCTTCGGTCCCATGCTGACAAGAGCGCATGCTGAAGCGGACGGAGATGGAACTGGGCAAACGGGATTGCCTCCATCGCCGCCACCATTCTGCCCAACACACTCATGCCGTACCGGATGGATCTGGAGCCCGGCTGTAGAAGGTTCCGTACCCCCTGTTTGATCCTTCGCGCCTTGTCCTGAGGGAGGATCACCAGCCCCTGGGAGGTGTTGAAAACCATGCCTAGGAATACGATTCTCTGGGCTGGAACCAAGGACGACTTGTTCCGATTGATCAACCAGCCTAGACGGGCCAGGGTATCCAGCGTGATACTGACATTCTCTTGGCACGCCTGAAACGACGGCCCCTTTACCAAAAGGTCGTCCAGGTAAGGTAGTACCGTTATGCCCCGAGCATGCAGGATGGCCATAACCACCGCCATTATCTTTGTAAAGACTCTGGGGGCAGTGGCCAGACCGAAGGGCAGAGCAACAAATTGGAAATGTCGCCCTCCGATCGCAAAACGCAGGAACCTCTGGTGTGGAGGAAAAATCGGAATGTGTAGATATGCATCCTGCACATCGATCGAGGCTAGGAACTCCCCTGGATCCATGGCTGCAATGACCGAGCGGAGGGATTCCATCCGGAACTGTCTGACCCTGATGAATTTGTTCAGGATCTTTAGATCCAGAACTGGCCTTACTGTCCCGTCCTTTTTGGGGACCGAAAACAGGTTGGAGTAAAAACCTTGCGTCTCTTCGCTTTCCGGCACTGGGACAATGACCCCGTTGCGCTGTAGCGTCATTATGGCCTGTAACAAACCTTCCGCCTGCGATTCTGTTCCGGAAAGCCGGGAACGGAAGAATCGTCGTGGCGGGAGTCCGACAAACTCTATCTTGTACCCGGACGATATCAATTCTGCCACCCAAGCGTCGCGTGCCACTGCGACCCAAACGTGGCTGAACCTTAGTAGGCGTCCGCCCACTGTCGTCCGTAGGTACAAAACGCCTCGAGTCATTTTGCTGGAGGCTTTTGGGATCTGGTCCCCCTCGTTCTGGGCAAACGGCCTCGGCCTCTACCCAGCGGATTGGCCCTGTAAGAAGATTGCCTTTCCTTAATCTGACCATCGTTCGCGGAGGTGGATGCCCTGGCCGAAGTCCCCCTCCAGGGGCTACGAAAGGGCCGAAAACGCCTCTGCGTCTGCCTGAATGCTGGCCAAGTCCTCTGCTGCGGGAGGAAACTACTCCTCCCCCCTGTGGCTTCTGAGATAAGCTTGCCTTGAAAAGGCAATGAGGTCAAGGATTTTTTTAGAGATAGAATCCGCTTTCCACAATCTCAGCCATAATGCTTGCCTAACGGCGATCGCATTTGTTGCTGCCACAGCAGAACACTCGGCCGCGTCCAGAGGCGCGCTGATGAGATAATCACTTGCCCCTGATATCTGATTTGTCACCTACAAGACCTCCGCGGGCAGATCCCTGTCTTGGAGGGCCTTATGCAGAGCGTCTGCCCATGAAACCATGGCCTTAGCCACCCAAGTAGCCGCAAAGGAGGGGGCCAGAGCCGACCCTGCTGCCTCATACACCGAGCGGGCAAGCCCCTCTATGAGGCGATCAGTTGGGTCCTTGATAGAAGAACCGCTGGGTATCGACAATAGCGATCTTGATGCCAAACGTGATACCGGTGGGTCCACTACTGGCGACTCCACCCATCCTTTATGGAGTTCAGGAGGAAACGGATACTTTGCTTGCAGCGCTTTTTGCATTGCAAAACGCTTATCCGGGTGTTCCCTATGTTTCTGGACTAGATCCTCGAACTCCGGATGCGTGGCAAACTTTCTATGCGGTCGCCTGGTCTTCTTGAAGGAGACCTTGTGACCTGAGGCCGTGGACACATCGTCCTCGATCTCTAATGTATGGTTGACTGCCTCAATGAGGCTGTCCACCGAGTCTTGATATCCCAGGCTTTCTGGATTCCAGGCCTCCTCCTCCTCCTCGCCCTCATCCTGCTCACTTCCTGAGCTCGGCGACGGGGAAGGAGATACCCTAATACCCGCCGCCGAAGCCCCAGAGGGCCTGGCCGACGGGGGACGAGCTCTCTTGCCATGAGCTTGTCTGGTGCTGGAGCGGCCCCTAACGGACGGAGGGTCCTGAGACGTGGACGAGCTGTCTTCCGCTGGCAGACCACCATCCTTGTCCCTGCCCGGGCCTCGAAGAGACTCAACTGCCCTTGTAAGGGACATCATAGAGTGTGATAAAGACACCGCCCATTCTGGGGGGTCCTGACCCCTGGGCTCTGCAACAATGGGGGGCTCTTGGGCTTGCTCCGACTCGCAGGCTTCACAAAATTTACCCGGCTGCGCCTTAGGCAGCCTGACCCCACAGGAAACGCAAACAGCATATAGGAAAGAGTGAGCTTTCCCTTTGCCAGACATATTGCGAGGTAGGGTAGGAGGAGGAGGGTAACCCCTTCCTTGACTACCAGTGCGGCACTCAAAACGGGGTTGCACTCACCCACCGGTACGTCCCACCTTGCGTCTCTTCCACGGGGCGTGCGGCGTTACTCGCCGGGGACACTTGCGGTACACTCTGGGAGAGAGGCGGCGGGGCTTCCGGCCGCACTCCGGCGAGGAAATGCAAGGAGGGGGAGGGGGGGCGGGAGCTCTTCGGTAACTGTGCGCGCCCGCCGTTCTCCGCCCCCCGTACCGGAAGTTAGTGGGCGGGGCTTCCGGCTACCCCGGAAGTCGGCGGGCGGGGCCTCGCGCGGAACTCACGGACCTCCCCATACAGCGGGGGCCGCGGCCGCCCGCGGGGCTCCTGGCCGCACTCCGCGTGCGGCGTTACCCGCCGGGGGCAGCGCCGGGTGAGAGGCGGACTACCTGGTCCCGGTCTTCCTATTAACAAAGGTGAGCCGGGCCGCCGTGGGGGCTCTCTTGAGGTGCTCTCAACCCCATCCCTGGCAGGGAGGGGGAGGCTACTGGTACCGGGACGCTTCGATCCCTTGGCTCACCTGCGCCTCCAACTCCACCCCTGGTCTCACTACCTAGGGGTGGTAGGGGCATTAATGAATTCCCACGCTGCAGGAGAGGAACAACGTGGAGGATCGCTCACACGTGCTCGCCCGTTGGGGTTTATGGGGAAACCGCATCCTCTTATCAGGATGCGTTGCCGCCTCTTTAAAACATAACAAAGAAAAATGGTTGTCTGGGGAAAAGTCCCAGATGTGTCCCTCGGTGCGGGAGAGGAAACACGTGGAGGGCTACTCACACGTGGTCGCCCGTTGATGATTTGGGGAGATCGGACCCTCTCTATAGGATCCGTCGCCCCTATCTTATCTTCATAGAAAGAGAGAAAAAAAAAAAAATCTAGTCTGGAGCTCCAGACTGCGTGTGCCTCCATCAGACACTAAGCAAAAAACTGAGTTACGCCCGGTCTGGGGGCGAGGGTGTATGCGGCGGAGGAGGAGCTAACTCTTTTTTTTGTATACTTAGTGTCAGCCTCCAGACGGCAGAAGCACACACCCCACAGTCTCTGTGTCCCCCAATGAGACGAAGGAGAAATACAAAAATAAGCCCCATTGCACTAAGCCTCAAATTATAAATAAGGTCCTCAAAAATCAGGGTATCTGAAAAAGAGCTAATACTCCAACAGGGTCAAAAATATATCATAGCAGTGAAAAAATTGTGTAATAGGAATCACCAATGTCACTCAGCCGATGTGCAGAAATGCGTGACCTGACCCTATATGTAATACTATCTGTGGCCAGCCGCACTGTGCACACGTGACCCAGTCAGGCTCCACCGCACACATGAGCAGGAGCACGGCCGTTGCCATAGCTCCCAGTCGAGCGCCCGGGACGCCGTGTTACTGGATGATGCCGGGCAGTAGCAGGAGGCAAGCAGTCACATGAGCTCTACAACCAAATCAGCATAAGAGACTACATAGCCATCTCATAATGTCTCTGCATTGCGGATAAAATGAGATATCAACTCCAGTGAGGTCCGTCAGCATTATCATCGTCCAGTTTAATTTCATGCCCACTGTTTATTCTATCCTCATATCCGCAGGATCAAATTCAGGCACAGAGTCTTCATAATCTTATAGTCTTTGTCACATATTATGGAATATAATAGGGATCAGGGATGTAACTTATGGAAACCCATTATACCACAAGAGACTGAAAATAGAATACAAACCATATTAAAAACTTATAACACATGCAGCCAGTTAAAAAGATATTATTGGAGGGGGTTACAAATTATGGTCATTCTCATGATCTCTTCACCTCTACACAAGAAAGGCGCAAAGGTCAAGGACTCGTAAGCCATTAGGATTTACTGCTTGGCTTGGTTGTGTACTGATTTTGCATGAATCAAAGCATTAAACGCAGTTGTCTTTCGAAATAAGTCAGATTTATATTTAAAAAGTTTAATTTCCACACAGCCATAAAATCCTCGAGCTGCCGCACAGTTTCCACGCCAAAAAAATAAAATATCTATATAACGTAGCCAGCAAAGCACATGGTCAAAGGTGTCTGCCCCGCATCACCAAAAACCAACCTCTCCCAAAACCCCAGAAAGAGGTTGGCATACGCCAGCGCGCAGGCCGCGCCACGTTTTTGATGGTAAAAATGATCTTTAAAAGTAAAAAAATTATGCATCAAAGTGTACTGCAGCAGCTCGAGGATAAGCTCACACAAAGGGCCGTCCAGGTCTGAGGCCTCAAGGAAGAAGCGGACAGCCTGCAAACCATCAGTGTGGTTAATGCAGGTGTACAGCGTCTCAACATCTGCTGTCATCAATAATGTCCCTGTCTCGACAAAGATGCCATCAACCCTTGTTAGGAAATCCGTCGTGTCTTTAATATATGAAGGTAAAGTTTCTACTAATGCCTTAAGATAAAAATTAATACATTTTCATATTGGGTCACACAGACCGCCCATGCCAGACATGATCGGACGTCCCGGTGGGTTGATGGCGTCCTTGTGAATTTTTGGAAGTAAATAAAAGGTGGGGACTTTGGGAAACTGAACAGTTAGGCCCTCCAAAACCCTTTTATTAATTTTTCCTCGATCAAATGCTTTTTCGAGGCTCAATTGGAGTTGTGCTGAGAAAGAGGCCATCAGGTTATAGGTTAATTTGGCATAAATGTGATTATCACATAACTGCTGAAATGCCTCCAGTTCGTCTGCTCAAACTGTCAGAAACAGACTCCATGAGGGTGGTATGAGGGCCCGACGTCCACAAGTGGGTCTGACATTGTGCAGAGCGATTGGCATTTGTCAGAGAACACGAAGATTGGCAGATTCGACATTGGTGCCCTGTGTTCTTCACGGATGAGAGCAGATTCACACTGAGCAGATGTGACAGACGTGACAGAGTCTGGTAATGCCATGGAGAATGTTCTGCTGCCTGCAACACCCTCCAGCATGACCGATTTTGCAGTGGGTCAGTAATGGTGTGGGGAGGCATTTCTTTGGAGGGTCACACAGCCATCCATGTGCTATCCAGAGGTACCCTGACTGCCATTAGTACTGGGATGAGATCCTCAAACCCATTGTGAGACCAATCCAGTGGGTCCTGGGTTCCTTCTGATACATGATAATGTTTGGCCTCATGGGGCTGAAGTGTGTCAGTAGTTAATGTATGATGAAGGCATTGATGCTATGGACTGGCCTGCCTGCTCCCCAGACCTGAATCCAATCGAGCACATCTGGGACATCATGTCTGGTTCCATCCACCAATGCCATGTTGCACCAAAGACTGTCCAGGAGGTGACTGATGCTTTAATCCAGATCTGGGAGGAAATCACTCAGAACACCCGCTACCTCATCAGGAACATGAGCAGGCATTGTAGGGAGGTCATACAGGCACGTGGTGGCCACATACACTACTGAGCATCATTTCCTTATATTGAGGCATTTCACTGTAGTTGAATCAGCCTGTAATTTGATTTTCCACTTTGATTTTGAGTATCATTCCAAATCCAGACCTCTATGGGATATTAATTTTGATTTACATTCATCATTTTTATGTTTTATTGTTCTCAACACATTTAATGTGCAGATTTGCAACAAGAATATTTCATTCAGTTATATCTAGGATGTGGGATTTTAGTGTTCCCTTTATTTTTTTTGAGCAGCGTATATCTATCTATATAGTTAGAAAAAAGATGGAACAGCACATGTAATCAAGTGGGTGCACAGGCCTCCCAGCAACTAATCCATATATTTGACAAATATACAGGAATAAAAAATGGGAAGCAGCACTCCAGATTTAGCAAAAATATAAGAGTGGAGTAAGCATTTTTAAAAATTGTGACCTGGTTGTGGTCTCTCTGGCCGAAATGTATGCTATTATGCTGGATCTATTACTGTGCTGAAGTGGTCACACACTGGGTTACTAAACTATTCTTTGGGTTTGGACTTGAAGCACTGTCACTATTATGGTCCATATATTGGTATGAACGTGGGAATGGTGCGCACTCAGGTCTGGAAAAAATAGGTGCAGGTGAATGAGACCACTGGGGCATTGTATATATTGGTATGGTCCGAGTGCTGTGTGACTTTTTTTCTCGCACCCATTGACTTCTATTGCGGGATGCAATCCTATTTCTGATTACAATTGCAGCATCCAGTCCGATCGTGAACCGATCTGAAAAAAAAAAAACACCGCAGATGAACACACAATCATAGAATAACATTGGTCCGACTTCAATCCGATTTTTTTATTGGATTGTATTTGTCCAATTTCATCGCAAGTGGGAATGAGCCCTTAGAAACACTTCTAGCTGCACACATTAAATACTATGGATACATATGCGATGTGGTCATTATATAACTATTGTGTGGAAATATAAACGGATTTTCTGTTTTCCTAGCATGAAACTGTTTTATCGAGCCCAGGATAGGCTGGCACTAGTATGGTGCTCTTCACTGAACATTATCGAAGAAGCATATGTTAGATCAGGGTCTCAAACTCGGCAGAGTAAATGGGCCGCACGTAAAAAATTTTTTTTTAGCTGGGAGGCCGCATTCCTTTCAAACTTGATACACCTCGTACACACGCGGCTCCGCTCCGTACACCTCGTACACAAGCAGCTCCTCTCTGTACACCTTGTACACACACAGCTCCGCTCCATACATTTCATACACACATGGCTCTTCTACATCCACCCTGTAAACCCCTTCTGACCCCACACAAACTTACCTTCATCCAGCACCATGACAACCAGCACAGACAGCAGCGTCCTGCATACAGAGGCCCATGATCATGGGACCCCTGACTCCTCCCCCTCCTGTGACCTCATCCCAGGACCTGTGCAGTGTGCACACAGAACAGCCATCGCGCGCTCCTGAATGTGCGCCTTCCACCTGCCTCAGGGAGTGAGACATGTGGTGAACCGCGGGCCGCAGATGCCTCAGGGGCTGCATGCGGCCCGTGTGTTTGAGACCTCTGTTACATCATCAAAAATAAAATTGAGACATATCCCCTCTATTTTTTGTTTCTACATTTAATCCCGACTCAGACAATTTTAACAAAATACTAACTCCTGCAGAATTTACAAATGTCATGTAAAAAAAAAAAAAGCCAAGAAGGAGAAATTATATAAGTAATTTCTGTTTATTTGTCAGTATCAAATTACACATTGTATTACAGAGACTGTGCCAACATCACATACTAATAAAAAGGGAACGGGGAGGAAAAGAGAAAAAAGCTTTAGTCAAGGTTGTTAATAAACTGTGCGTTTTTATCCAAACAATGCAATAGAGAATGGCACCCGCTCAAAGCCGGTGTTACATCCATCAACCATGCTGGGATTTAAAATACATTTTGGCATACCATGTTTAATAAATCAAGACAATCCTGCTTGAATAATTCTGTACCTGATTCTGACAGTATTTACACCATCATTAAATAAGGAGAATATGACATAAATCATCCGTAGCTTACAATGAGGACACTGATGAAAGAAAATGATTGTATTAGAAAAATAGTCTAAGCTCTGCATTGTTCACCATGTCTTCACAGACTGGGCCATTCAGCACCAGAACAAAATCCATCCGATTTGGGAGATGGTGGTAGAAGATGCCAATTCTGCACTGAATATATGGGAACTGTAAATGCCGTTCATCAGTGTTATTGATCCTATGGTAATTTTCTGAAAGAATTAGCAATGCAAAACTGGGATGATGTTATGGAAAAATCTGGCTTCATGTTATCTGTTTAAGCTGTTTTACCACCACAGGATATGTCAAAGTTCTGTTAGGTGGGCATTATCATACAGCAGGAAAACTGGGGTCCCATGATCCCACTTTTGGAAACCAAGGTGCTGCTACAAATGTGAGTGATGCAAAACCAACTCTCCTTTCATGTGGGGGGTCCCAGGGGGGGCAACTCCAACTTACATTTATGGCATGTGCAAAAGATAAACTAAACAGATCTCATCTGAAACATCCTTTGAAATATTGAAGGTCAATTTATGTTTTTTTTTTTGTTTTGTTTTTTAACTTTTCCCTCCCCGAATACTGGAGAAGAGGCAATGGTGCAGAGGTAGAGCGGTATGGGGGGGAGAGGACATAGTACAATTTACTTGAGGTTACAGACAAAAAACAATACAAGTTTCCTTTATCGGTCTGTGAAAAGGAGATGGTGGAAGTAGGGACTTCAGGGCATGTGGCTCATGGGTTTCTCCCTTTATTTATTTGAAGTCTGGTTTTTCTGGGAAAGTACAACCAGCCCGTTTGATGACTACATTAGCAGAATAATGGCCGGCTCTAATGCACTCCTCCGTGGGTTTGTCTGACACCAACTGAGAGAGGAAACCTGTAAAGAAAACAATAGGTACATAAGTTATCCTTTAGTATTGACGCTCATGGTACTGCAATAGTCTGAGTTTACATCACAAAAACAATAAAAAAAAACATGGAGGTGTGTTAGCAGTAACAAAGTGTTTTAATATATCTAAAAAAAAACAGAAAAGGATATCGTGAAAGACGATAAAGGGAACCTGAAAATTCTGCATGTTAATAGCGCTGTGAACTTGCCCGACGCTGGCACTTTTTTGCTGAGAGGAAATTATCTTTATCCCCCCCCCCCACAACGTTCCTATTTCAGTCACGGGGCGGCAACAGCGATGTTTCAGTCCCCGCTCTATGTATCTAGAGAGCAGTGGCTATAACAGCGCCCCCGCACTGACAGTCGGCCCTAATGCGGAGCCAGTGTCAGTCGGGTGCGGTTACAGCTGCCGCTCTCTACATACAGAGCGGTAATAAAAGGTGCCGTGACTGATACCGGAACACTGCCGGGAGAATAAAGTTAATTTCCTCCCTGCAGCTTTGGTCTAAGTATAAGTGATGGCATCGGGCAGTTTCACAACGCTATTAACTTGCAGATTAACCCCATATCTGCAGGTTCATAGAGTTTTCTCAGGTAGCAGGTTCCCTTTAAAAAAGTCCAAATCGAAAAATGACCAATTACACAATTAACTCAATAAAAATAATCAGATAAAATAATCACTACAAACAGGCAGATAGAATGATTAGAATGTTCTTAATTGATAATACAGCAAACTGATTGGTTCCTTCAGTTATTGTTCGTTCCCAGCTCTCATTTTCTTGCACAAGTAACAGATGCATGCCTGTTTATGGGAGGTATGGTGCTGAAGATAAGGTTTTATGTCGGCATGTACAACTAATGAGCAGATTATCTTTCAATTTTACACTGGGCAATAATAATTTGTGGTCTCCCGATCTAAAAGACTTAAGTCCAGATGTGTTTCTGCGTCGCCTTGTACATTAACCCCTTCACGTTGCAGACCATTTTAATTTTTGCGTTTGTTTTTTGCTCCCCTTCTTCCCAGAGGCATAACTTTATTTTTCCGTCAATAAGGCCATGGGAGGGTTTATTTTTGACGGGATAAGTTCTACTTTTGAACGTCACCATTGGCTTTACTATATCGTGTACTGGAAAACCTGAAAAAAAATCCAAGAGCAGATTTTTTTTTTTTTTTAACCATGTTCACCAAATGCTAAAACTGACCTGCCATTATGATTCTCCAGGTCATTACAAAATTGTAGATACCAAACATGTATAGGCTATTTTTTTTATTTAAGTAGTGAAAAAAAAATCCAAAATTTGTATAAAGGAAAAAACAAAAAACAATTGCGTCATTTTCCAAGACCTGTAGAGTCTCCGTTTTGTGTGATCTGGGGCTGGGTGGGGGCTTATTTTTTGTGTGCCGAGCTGACATTTTTATTGGCACCATTTTATTGTAGATACAATCTTTGATTGCCCGTTACTGCATTTTAATGCAATGTTTTGGCGACCAAAAAACTAATTCTGGCAGTTTTTTCCTTTTTTTTGCTACATTGTTTACCGATTGAGTTAATTTTTTGTATATCTTGATAGATTGGGCGATGCTGAACCTGGCGATACCAAATATGTGTATTTTTTAATCTTTTTTTTAATTATATTGAATAGGGAGTGTTTTGAACTTTTACATTTTTTTAAAAACATTTTTTTTTACTTTACACTTGCTTTAATAGTCTCCATGGGAGACTAGAAGCGGAGATCATCCGATCGTTTGTGCTACATAGAGCAGTTGCAGCGCTGTTCTGAGTAGCAGAAATGCTCACTTGCTATGAGCACCGACCTCTGGGCGGCGCTCACAGCAATCCAGCAATAACAACCAAAGGGGTCTGCTGCAGACCCCAGGTTGTCATGCCAACCAATTGGCGACCCGTGGTTTTGTAACACGGGCGCCAATGGGAGGGATTAGTGAGGCGCTTCTAGGGCGATCACAGCAAATGCTGTTGTCAGAGATTGACAGCGGTATTTAACAGGTTAACAGCCGCTGATGGATTGCGATTCCACCCGTGACTTAGTGGCACATGTCAGCTGTTCAAATCAGCTGACATGTGCCAGAAAAAATGTGAGCTCAGCGCCGTTGCCCACATCAAAGTGAGAGACACGACAAGCGTTGTACATGTACGGCACATGTCGTGAAGGGGCTTAACAACTTTTCCACAGCATAATTATCACCCTGCAAGATACCAAAATCCACAACATGCTCATAATTTGCTACGTGTGAATGGGGTTTGAAATCTCTTCCACATGCATTGTGCCAATACACCCCATTCTCTATGTTGAGTTCTAAACTTGATCTTAGTCAAGTTTCTACCCCTGAAGTTCTGCGGGTTTGGAACATTGCAGCGAGTTGCAGGTTGTATTGCAGCTAAGGGCAAGGCAGCTGTATTTAATTCATGTGATACAGTTATGGCCGAAAATGTTGGCACCCTTGAAACGGTTTCAGAAAATGAAGTATTTCTCCCAGAAAATTACTAAACTCCGATCAGAATAGTCAATCTAATTTTATCATACGTGAAACATTTGGACGTATGAAAGAGGCCTTGATGTGCATAAAATTCTTTCAGAACATTTTGTAGTACTGGTAAGGTTCATGTGCTGTGGATCCCCACCATTTACAAAGCGCTTTCTGTGCTGCATTCACACATCCATGTGTCTCAGACTGGTCACAGGTCTCCCAACCAAAACTCAGCGGCCTCATAGCCATATATAAGGCTGTCATGTCCTGGTAAGGAGATCCGAGGTCAGTCTGCACATCACAGTACGTACACACGAATACACATGGAAGTGTATATCCAGCCTTAGAGCACACATTTTCATTTGGGGTAATGCTCATATAAACAAGCAGAGAGTCTGTACACCACCCTGGCATGTTCTAGTACAGCATCACACCATGTGATGCTGAAAAGAAATATTCACCCATAGAAGCAAAGTGAGCATGCAAGGCTTTTTTCTGTTACAGATCCTTTAACCCCTTTACCTCCAAGGGTGGTTTGCACATTCATGACCGGGCCAATTTTTACAATTCTGACCACTGTCCCTTTATGAGGTAATAACTCTGAAACGCTTCCATGGATTCCGGTGATTCTGACACTGTTTTCTCGTGACATATTGTACTTCATGTTAGTGGTAAAATTTCATTGATATAACTTGCGTTTATTTGTGGAAAAAACAGACATTTGGTGAAAATTTTGAAAATGTCGCAATTTTCCAACTTTTTTTATGCCATTAAATCACAGAGATATGGCACACAAAAAACTTAAGTAACATTTCACATATGTTTACTTTACATCAGCACAATTTTGGAACCAAAATTTTTTTTTGTTAGGAAGTTATAAGGGTTAAAAGTTGACCAGCGATTTCTCATTTTTGCAACACCATTTAATTTTTACGGACCACATCACATTTGAAGTCACTTTGAGGAGTCTTTATGATAGAAAATACCCAAAAGTGACACCATTCTAAAAACTGCACCCCTCAAGGTGCTCAAAACCACATTCAAGAAGTTTATTAACCCTTCAGGTGCTTCACAGGAATTTTTTGAATGTTTAAAAAAAAAATGAACAAAAAAATTAATTCAGGTCCAATTTTTATATTTTACCAAGGGTAACAGGAGAAATTGGACTGCAAAAGTTATTGTGCAATTTGTCCTGAGTACGCTGATACCTGACATGTGGGGGGTAACCACTGTTTCGGCGCATGGCAGAGCTCAGAAGGGAAGGAGCGCCGTTTGACTTTTTCAATGCAAAATTGGCTGGAATTCAGATCGGACGCCATGTCACGTTTGGAAAGCCCCTGATGTGCCTAAACAGTGGAAACCCCCCACAAGTGATCCCATTTTGGAAACTAGACCCCCAAGGAACTTATCTAGATATGTGGTGAGAACTTTGAACCCACAAGGGCTTCACAGAAGTTTATAACGTACAGCCGTACAATTAAAAAATCATTTTTTTCACAAAAATGATCTTTTCACCCCCAATTTTTATTTTCCCAAGGGTAACAGGACCCTAAAAGTTATTGTGCATTTTTTCCTAAATACGCTGATACCCCATATGTGGGTGTAAACCACTATTTGGGCGCATGGCAGAGCTCGGAAGGGAAGCAGCGTCATTTGACTTTTTTGGCTGGAATTGAGATCGGACGCCATGTCGCGTTTAGAAAGCCCCTGATGTACCAAAACAGTGGAACCCCCCCACAAATGACACCATTTTGGAAACTAGACCCCCCCAAGGAACTTATCTAGATGTGTGGTGAGAACTTTGAACCTCCCAGGGCTTCACAGAAGTTTAGAACGCCCGGGCGTGAAAATAAAAAAAATCATTTTTTCCACAAACATGATCTTTTAATTCCCAATTTTTTTTATTTTCCCAAGGGTGAAAAAATTGGACCCCAAAAGTTGTCCAATTTGTCCTGAGTATGCCGATACTCCATATGTGGGAGAAAACTACTGTATGGGCACACGTCGGGGCTCGGAAGGGAAGTAGTGACGTTTTGGAATACAGACTTTGATGGAATGGTCTGCGGGTGTCATGTTGCCTTTGGAGAGTCCCTGATGTACCTAAACAGTGGAAACCCCCCACAAGTGACCCCATTTTGGAAACTAGACCCCCTAAGGAACTTATCTAGATGTGTGGTGAGAACTTTGAACCTCCCAGGGCTTCACAGAAGTTTATAACGCCCGGGCGTGAAAATAAAAAAAAATCATTTTTTCCACAAACATGATCTTTTAGTCCTCTATTTTTTTTATTTTCCCGAAGGTAACAGGAGAAATTGGACCCTAAAAGTTGTTGTCCAATTTGTCCTGAGTACGCTGATGCCCCATATGTGGGAGAAAACTACCATATGGGCACACGTCGGGACTCGGAAGAGAAGTAGTTAGGTTTTGGAATGCAGACTTTTAAATCAGATAAATTTTTATTGCATATCAAAATAAAAAACAAACATTCAATCTGTCAACAGTAGACATGTTATGAATTTTTCAATGTCTTCCCCATTCCTTTCCCCCACCCCCCCTTCCCTCTATAAAGCACATATATAATTATTCAAATAAAAATACACATACACGGTAATGCAGCATAGATCTTCTGAGGTCAGCACCTCTCCGCTCAGGGATTCCATATTGTTTCAAAGGTACCAGCCCTTTTCCTTTTAGAGTGTATACGCTTTTCTATATCCATAATGTAGTCAGACTGCCTATAGAACTCCTGCATTGTCGGTGGTTCTTCACTAATCCAATATCTGGCAATCAATTTCCTCGCAATATACAACAGTCTAGCTATTGCTAGTTTATGGCAACTCGATACCCCAATCTCCTCAACATACCCCAAAATACATATCAGAGGGTCCCTTTGAATTCTATAGTTATATACCCTTCCAATAGCGGCCGTCACTTCCACTCAAAACGTATTTAATTTTTTCACATTGCCATAGCATGTGAACAATCCCAGCCCCTTCGGTCCGACACCTCTGGCATTCGGAGGTTTGTCTCAACCCGGCCTTGTATAGCCTATCTGGAGTCCTATACGCTCTATGGAGCACATATAACTGCGAATGTCTGGCCGATTCACTCAGTGATAACTTAGGTATACACTCCATTATTGTTTCCCATTTATCTTCCTCTATATCCCCTACCTCTTTTTCCCCATTTCTCTTTTGCTTTAATTGGATACCTTTGAAGGAAGGCAAACAGTAGATCCCTAGATATACCTGAAACAACACCTCTCGTTCCCCCTTTTGCACAGACATAGTTTACCAGAATATCCGCCTGAACCATCATATTAACTGTTTTACTCTGAGTTCTGTAAGCGTGGTGAAATTGCCTGTACTGAAACCTACAGATCTCCGGCAGTCCATAAACCACCTGTAGTTTTTCAAAAGGTAGCAACTCCTGCGGTCTTATTTTTTGCGGGACGAGTTGACGTTTTTATTGGTACCATTTTCGGGCACTTGACATTTTTTGATCGCTTTTTATTCCGATTTTTGGGACGCAGAATGAACAAAAACCAGCATTTCAAGAATTTCTTTTGGGTGGTGCGTTTACACCGTCCCGCGTGCGGTAAAATTGATAAACCAGTTTTATTCTTCGGGTCAGTATGATTACAGCGATACCTCATTTATGTCTTTTATGTTTTGGCACTTTTATGCAATGAAAACAATTTTATATAAAAAATAATTATTTTTGCATCGCTTTATTCTGCGAGCTATAACTTTATTTTTTCGCTGATGACGCTGTGTGGCGGCTCGTTTTTTGTGGGACAAGATGACGTTTTCAGCGGTACCATGGTTATTTATATCTGTCTTTTTGATCGCGCGTAATTGCACTTTTTGTTCAGCGGTATGATAATAAAGCATTATTTTTTGCTTAGTTTTTTATTATTTTTTAAGGGGTTCGCTAAAGGGGTTAACTAATGGGACAGTTTTATAGGGCGGGTCGTTACGGACTCGGCGATGCTAAATGTGTACTTTTATTGTATTTTCTTATTTCCAAAAAATGAATTTATTAGGGAATATATATATTTTTTTAATTAATTTAGCGATTTTTTATAAATTATCTTTAAACTTTTTTTTTTTTTTTTTAACTTTATTACATTGTCCCAGGGGGGACATCACTGTCATGTGTCAGATCGCTGTGACAGATCAGCGATCTGACACAGGCGCTGCACAAGGCTTTCTCATGCTTGCGCTCTGCAGGCAGTGAGGAAGCCGCCTCCCTGCAAGCCCCCGAAGGTCCCCGCCGCCATATTGGATTCGAGGACTTGCAGGGAAGGAGGCCCCCCCGAGGCAGCAGCGCTGCACATTGCACTGCTGCGGGAGTCTCAGGGAAGCACGGAGGGAGCCCCCTCCCTGCCAATGTTTCCCTAAACCCCAGGTGCACTGCGATCGTGTTTGATTGCAGTGTGCCATGGGTTAACGTGCCGGGGGCGGTCCGTGACCGCCCCTGACACGTAGTTCCGGGTGTCAGCTGTGATAATCAGCTGACACCCGGCCGCGATCAGCGCTGATCGCTATGACGTACTATCCCGTCCATGGGCACAGGGGCCCGGGTCACATGGATGGGATAGTACGTCAGATGTCAGGAAGGGATTAAAAGCGGAATTTAAAAAAATCTACGATTCTAATAAAATCACAAAAGAAAAGTAACTTACCTCCAACAAAAGCATCCCCTGCTCCATTGGTGTCCACAATTTTACTCTGGTCAATTTCTAACACAGGGAATGACACAACTTCATCAGCTGGAGAGAAAACAAATCGTCATTATGTCACCATACTGAATGTGGATCTTAAGAAAAGCAAAATAGCCCAATACTTTGCACAAGACAAATGGCAATGGCCTGAAAATAGGGCCTGCCATAATAATAAATGGTTCCACTCCATAGACATATATATATATAAACCAAGAGAAACAAAGTGATTGGATCCAAGATTTTATGAAAATATCAAATTTTATTATCACAAATATACACAGAAACATACAATAATCATAGCACAGTTGCATGTAAAATATGACACCAAACGCCAGGTAAGGAGATAAAAGTGAATCATCAGCAGAGCACCATCTCGCTAAAACCACCTGCAGTGAAGAAGCCCTAATGGAATGCGGGCAAAATGCCGCTGCCTGTATGAAATCCTGTCATAACCATAATAGGTATAAAATGGCAAAGGACACCCAGAATAAGAGATTTCTTCACGTATCTGAGCACTATTAGGTAAGCGCTCCTACTGTTTGACCATTTTGCCATTATGGCATGATTATGGATTGTGGAACCGCTAATTACCGCTAACTTCTCCCTGCTATGTCTAGCTTGTTCTGGGTGTCCTTTGCCATTTTATACCTATTATGGTTATGACAGGATTTCATACAGGCAGCGGCATTTTGCCCACATTCCATTAGGGCTTCTTCACTGCAGGTGGTTTTAGCGAGATGGTGCTCTGCTGATGATTCCCATTTAGCTCCTTACCTGGCGTTTGGTGTCATATTTTATATGCAACTGTGCTATGATTATTGTATGTTTCTGTGTATATTTGTGATAATAAAATTTGATATTCTCTATGAATGTGGATCATACCTACATGACATGCCAATGAACGCAATTCACCAAGTAGAAAGTGCATTGGAAATTCAGTATTTATCAATTAAAAAGACCTATGGAAATACACTGCAGAAAGAACCACAACTTTAAGGCTACATTCACACAGGTTTGTGAGACGTCATAGTGCTCTCACTATTTTTCTAAAGCAGCATGCAGACCCCTAGAGTGTCATGCGTCCATACCAGGGCTGTGGAGTCGGAGTCCGTATAAAATGGACCGACTCAGACTCCTAAAATATGTAATAAATTGGGTACAGTAGTTCAATGCAGAATATGCTGAATATTTTTTCATAGGAATTTGGGAAAGTTATGAAATGTCCTATAAATGGCTGTTCCATTCCTGATCTAAGGCCACATTCACACACAGCGTTTTTGCTGCGTTTTTTGAGGATAAGTTTTTCATCTGCAAAAGCAGATCAGCTTTTTAAAAAACTGCATCACCTGAAAGGTTTTTGAGCTCATAGATAATGTTTTCAATAGCAAAAGCAGATTAGAAAAACGCCGCACAAACTGACATGCTCATTCAGCCCAAAAACGGATCCTCACAAAACAATGTGTCTGAATGTCATATCTTGAAATCCATTGACTTTGCTGGGATGCCCAGAGTCACTGCATTTTACTGCAAAAAACGGATCCGCAAAAACGCTGTGTGAGAATCATGGCCGTAGCCAGCGAGGGACAGTGGGGGCAGCTGCCCCACCCCAGAAGCAGGGGAACGCACCTATCAAAACTCATTTGTATGCTGCAGTGCTCCAGTCCTGCACCAGCTCCAGACTGCAGGGGGCAATCTCCCCTCCTCTGTCCTGCCTTCTGCAGTCTTCACCAGAGAGAGAAGGGGGAGGGGTGCCTTCCCTGCACAGGAACAGATTCCTGGGCCCCGAGCTGGAGAAAGTTGTGCACACGCTGCAGCTGGCAATAAGAGATAGTCTGCAAGAGGGGCATGCTGGAAATCTGATTGGAAAAGTGAGGAAATTGGTTATTGCCGCCAGAACCCCTAAAATTGATTCCATCTTGAAGAGACGTGCTGGGAAGGGCAATTGTCGATCAAGCCACTCGGTGGGGCAGCACTTATTTAATCATTGAGCAATTGCTTGAACTAAAACAGTTTCTTATAGATATGGCGAACCCTCAGGTAACCCTAAATGAAGGTCAATGGACACAGGTGGCTGAATTGAAGGAATTGCTTAATCACCCATTTACCGTGACTAAAAAATTACAAGCTGAGGATTTAACTCCTGGCATTTTCATAAGGGAGTGGAAGAACTTGCTATTTTTCCAGTCCCAAGGAGGAGGTTTAATCGCAGATGGCATTTCTGCTTCAATGAAACGAATAGAGACACAGCTATTGGAAAATAAAATTTTTCTGGCAGCTGTTTATGTGGACCCATGTCATCGTATACTGCTTGATGATCAACAGTTTACTAAAGGAAAAGAAGCTCTGACTGAGGTAGCAGTTAGGATGAGTGGCCTACAGGAGGACTGCCAGGCGCAAGAGGACTTGGGTCCTGACAGTGCTACAGCTGTCATATCTTCATCCTCATCAGATGAGGTGTTTGACTTTGACAAGTATTTGGATGACATGGAGCAGACAAAGCGTTGCTGCAAGGAAAAAGACTTCACTCCGTCTCCTATAGCAAGCAGATTGACCATATTTTAGCAAAATGTTTCGCTTGCTCTCAAAGAAATAGAAAAATTCAACCATTCACCAAAACTGACTGTGCATGAGGCAATTCCTTTATACCCGGAAATTGTTAGAGATGTTGCCCATGTGGTTACGGCTTTGCCTCCATCCCAAGCTAGTGTAGAGAGGTTGTTCTCTGGCCTTAAAATTATTAGGTCAGATTTGAGGTCATCTATGAAGGATCTGATGGAGGCAATTCTATTTCTTAGAACAAATTCATAGACTGCACAAATGTTATTTAGTATGTTTTTGTTGATAACTCTTTTTTGCCACTTACATAGTTTTTATTATATATATATATATATATATATATATATATATATATATATATATATATATATATATATACACACATATATATATATATATATATATATACACATATATATATATATATATATATATATATATATATATACACACATATATATATATACACACACACACACACAAAATATATATATGTAATCGATATTACATATTTACAATTTGTTAGTTTTTTGTGTTCTAAAGTTGTATTCCAATAAATATATATTATGTTCTATCTAAATATCTATTATTGTATCATAAAAATGATTAAATGTCTGATGTTCACATTGTACTAAAATAAATTTTTCACTTAAATATAAGCAATATATGTGGGAGTCGGAGTTGGAGTCTGTGTAAGGGAAATTGAGGAGTCGGAGTCGCAGGTTTGGCTTACCGACTCCACAGCCCTGGTCCATACACGTATCTACTGCATAAAGGGTCTGTGTCTCCGGTTCACGAGACTCACTGCGTGTCCTATTTTCATCTGTTTTGTGGATCAGACTCTGCTATTGTGGCTGTAGCACTTTTGGGGGGAGATTTTCAGAAATCAGGAAAAAACGTGGAGATTTTGCAGTCACAATGTATAGTCAGCAATTCTAGACATGTTCAGGTTATTAGAGGGAATTATTATTTTCAGGGCTGCGATAACTATCATGACAAGACGATTTGTGGCTGGGAGATATCGACATGAAGGTCTGACCAGATGGAGAACAAAAAGGAGAAAGAGGCTCTAATTAGACGAGACATCAGCGGTAAGTGCCTGGATATAGATAGAAAAATATTCAGGATTGAGAGTCCTCAGTAGTTGATACCTTTTAATGGCTAACTGAAAAGATGGTAACACATTGCAAGCTTTCGAGACTACTCAGGTCTCTTCATCAGGCTAGACTAATACATAATGGATATAGATATTATTCTGCATCTGTTCTGTGTGACGAAGTGAAAATACCTTACACCACATTCTCACATTCGTGTGCTGCCAGATTTTTTTTTTTTTAATCAGACGGCACACGGACTTGTAGAGTTTTATAGATCCAATTACACATCTGTGAAAATCACATCTTAGTGTACTCAGTTACTGTATACAGCACCGTCCTTAATTACAGTTCATTACATAGTTTCCTCTTTTAATAAGTATAACACCTTCCTTTAGTATGGACAATCCTCTAGTTACATACGAGGCAGTCCCTTATAAAGCGTCCTCTGCTGTTATGTACAGTGCTGTCTCTTACATAACGTATTCTCATTATTTTTGTTATTCTTAATAGAATATAAAATGACTGCTGATGGAGCAGCCGGTGACCAGATGATTAGTCGCCTCCATTAGAAAGGAAGCTTTCCCATGCTCCATCAGCAGTTATTGCATTATACAGCTAACAAGACAGGACGGTATGTAATAAAAAACAGGGTGCCATATAATCGGATATACAAGCGATGGAGCTGTACATTAAAAGAGAGTGCACTGTGTAATAAGGGATCGGAGATATACATAATAAAAGGAGACTAAGATTATGACTATGTACAGTAAAGACCAAAAGTTTGGACACACCTTCTCATTCAATGAGTTTTCTTTATTTTCATGACTATGAAAATTGTAGATTCACTCTGAAGGCATCAAAACTATGAATTAACACATGTGGAATTATCTAATTAACAAAAAAGTGTGAAACAACTGAAAATATGTCTTATATTCTAGGTTCTTCAAAGTAGCCACCTTTTGCTTTAATTACTGCTTTGCACTCTCTTGGCATGCTCTTGATGAGCTTCAAGAGGTAGTCACCAGAAATGGTCTTCCAACAGTCTTGAAGGAGTTCCCAGAGATGCTTAGCACTTGTTGCCCCTTTTGCCTTCACTCTGCGGTCCAGCTCACTCCAAACCATCCCGATTGGGTTCAGGTCTGGTGACTGTGGAGGCCAGGTCATCTGGCGTAGCACCCCATCACTCTCCTTCTTGGTCAAATAGCCCTTACACAACCTGGAGGTGTGTTTAGGGTCATTGTCCTGTTGAAAAATAAATGATGGTTTAACTAAAAGCAAACTGGATGGAATAGCATGCCGCTGCAAGATGCTGTGGTAGCCATGCTGGTTCAGTATGCCTTCAATTTTGAATAAATCCCCGACAGTGTCACCAGCAAAGCACCCCCACACCATCACACCTCCTCCTCCATGCTTCATGGTGGGAACCAGGCATGTAGAGTCCATCCGTTCACCTTTTCTGCGTCGCACAAAGACACGGTGGTTGGAACCAAAGAACATAAATTTGGACTCATCAGACCAAAGCACAGATTTCCACTGGTCTAATGTCCATTCCTTGTGTTCATTAGCCCACACAAGTCTCTTCTGCTTGTTGCCGGTCTTTAGCAGTGGTTTCCTAGCAGCTATTTTGCCATGAATGCCTGCTGCACAAAGTCTCCTTTTAACAGTTGTTGTAGAGATGTGTCTGCTGCTAGAACTCTGTGTGGCACTGACCTGGTCTCTAATCTGAGCTGCTGTTAACCTGCGATTTCTGAGGCTGGTGACTCGGATGAACTTATCCTCTGCAGCAGAGGTGACTCTTGGTCTTCCTATCCTGGGCCGTTCCTCATGTGAGCCAGTTTCTTTGTAGAGCTTGATGGTTTTTGCCACTGCACTTGGGGACACTTTCAAAGTTTTCCCAATTTTTTGGACTGACTGACCTTCATTTCTTAAAGTAATGATGGCCACTCATTTTTCTTTACTTAGCTGCTTTTTTCTTGCCATAATACAAATTCTAACAGTCTATTCAGTAAGACTATCAGCTGTGTATCCACCAGACTTCTGCACAACACAACTAATGGTCCCAACCCCATTTATAAGGCAAGAAATCCCACTTATTAAACCTGACAGGGCACACCTGTGAAGTGAAAACCAGTTCCGGTGACTACCTCTTGAAACTCATCAAGAGAATGCCAAGAGTGTGCAAAGCAGTAACCAAAGCAAAAGGTGGCTACTTTGAAGAACCTAGAATACAAGACATACAGTATTTTCAGTTGTTTCACACTTTTTTGTTAGTTATATAATTCCACATGTGTTAATTCATAGTTTTAAATAAATAAATAATCTTTATTTTTATATAGCGCTACCATATTCCGCAGCGCTTTACAGTTTGCACACATTATCATCACTGTCCCCGATGAGGCTCACAATCTAAATTCCCTATCAGTATGTCTTTAGAGTGTGGGAGGAAACCGGAGTACCCGGAGGAAACCCACGCAAACACGGGGAGAACATACAAACTCCTTGCAGATGTTGTCCTTGGTGGGATTCGAACCCAGGACCCCAGCGCTGCAAGGCTGCAGCGCTAACCACTGAGCCACCGTGCTGCCCAGTTTTGATGTCTTCAGAGTGAATCTACAATTTTCATAGTCATGAAAATAAAGAAAACTCTTTGAATGAGGTGTGTCCAAACTTTTGGTCTGTACTGTATATGAATGAATATACAGTGCTGTGCAAATTAATTGGGACAAAGCATTTTTTTTTTATTTTAAAGTAAAATCGTACGTTGGTTACCAGTCAGTGATTCAAACCAGTTTTAACTGCTTTGAACAGGTGTGAGGGTACAACCTTGAGTAACAAAATGTGATTTGACTTGTTTTAGTCAGAAAATAACAGCTTGCTGCCCCCTCAGCTTCAGTTGAGAGCTTGTTTCTGTGAGGAGTGGTTTAGTGTACTTTTTCTCTGTGTGATTCGTGCCTGTAAAAATGGATGTTACTCCACGGAAGAGGTCTAGAATTATTACTCTTAATGAACATACAAGTCTGACTGTAAGAAAAATCGCTTCCACCGTTGGTATTGGAAAATCTACCGTTTCAAGAATAATTCGCAGATACAATGAAACTGGATCATTTTCTCCAAAACGAAAAGGGAAATGTGGAAGAAAAAGGAAAACGACACCAAGAACTGATAAAACACTTATCAGAAATAGTAAAATTAATGCAAGAAAAACAAGTAAAGACCTCTAAAGAGACTTGTTTGCTGCAGGTATTGATATTAACGATTCGACTGTACGGCGCAGGCTTCTGGAAGTTGGTCGAAGGGCAACAATGCCAGTAAAGAAACAACTTCTGACATCTCCAATGAAGGCAAAACGACTCGCATGGGCAAAAAAATATAAATCTTGGACAACTAGCCAGTGGAAATAGGTAATTTTCAGTGATGAAACCCATCTTTTTGTTCAAGGGTACAGAGCAAATGTTGTTAGAAGAAGCAAAAATGAACCACTGTGAGATGATCATATTCAACAAACTGTAAAACACCCTCAAAAACAGATGTTTTGGGGCTTTTTTACAGCTGATGGCACAGGGAGCTTATTTCCTGTCAATGGTATTATGAATTCATCCAAATACATAGTCGTTTTAAAACATTTTATTGTGCCATTCATGCGTAAATATGAAGGGACATTCCAACAAGATTTGGCTCCATGCCACAATTCCAAGTGTGTGAAGAAATTCCTGGAAGAAAATAAAGTAAAAGTGCTGGACTGGCCTGGCAATTCACCAGACTTAAATCCTATAGAAAATTTGTGGAGCATTGTGAAGAGACGTCTTGGCAAAATGGACTGTACAACCAAAGAACGCATGACAAACCGTGCCATACAAGTGTGGTTCCATGATGAAGAATTGAAGAAATTATGCAAAAACTTGGTAGAATCAGTGCCAAAACACACTGAAAATCTCATATCTGCTAAAGCAGGACATATTTCTTACTAAAATTAGTATGTAACAGTGCATTATAACATTTTATTAAATATTCAAAAACATGTTTTTTTGCTTTGTACCCATCACTTTGCACAAACAAGGTATATATACAGTGGGGCAAAAAAGTATTTAGTCAGTCAGCAATAGTGCAAGTTCCACCACTTAAAAAGATGAGAGGCGTCTGTAATTTACATCATAGGCAGACCTCAACTATGGGAGACAAACTGAGAAAAAAAAATCCAGAAAATCACATTGTCTGTTTTTTTTTCATTTTATTTGCATATTATGGTGGAAAATAAGTATTTGGTCAGAAACAAAATTTCATCTCAATACTTTGCGATATATCCTTTGTTGGCAATGACAGAGGTCAAACGTTTTCTGTAAGTCTTCACAAGGTTGCCACACACTGTTGTTGGTATGTTGGCCCATTCCTCCATGCAGATCTCCTCTAGAGCAGTGATGTTTTTGGCTTTTCGCTTGGCAACACGGACTTTCAACTCCCTCCAAAGGTTTTCTATAGGGTTGAGATCTGGAGACTGGCTAGGCCACTCCAGGACATTGAAATGCTTCTTACGAAGCCACTCCTTCGTTGCCCTGGCGGTGTGCTTTGGATCATTGTCATGTTGAAAGACCCAGCCACGTTTCATCTTCAATGCCCTTGCTGATGGAAGGAGGTTTGCACTCAAAATCTCACGATACATGGCCCCATTCATTCTTTCATGTACCCGGATCAGTCGTCCTGGCCCCTTTGCAGAGAAACAGCCCCAAAGCATGATGTTTCCACCACCATGCTTTACAGTAGGTATGGTGTTTAATGGATGCAACTCAGTATTCTTTTTCCTCCAAACACGACAAGTTGTGTTTCTACCAAACAGTTCCAGTTTGGTTTCATCAGACCATAGGACATTCTCCCAAAACTCCTCTGGATCATCCAAATGCTCTCTAGCAAACTTCAGACGGGCCCGGACATGTACAGGCTTAAGCAGTGGGACACGTCTGGCACTGCAGGATCTGAGTCCATGGTGGCGTAGTGTGTTACTTATGGTAGGCCTTGTTACATTGGTCCCAGCTCTCTGCAGTTCATTCACTAGGTCCCCCCGCGTGGTTCTGGGATTTTTGCTCACCGTTCTTGTGATCATTCTGACCCCACGGGGTGGGATTTTGCGTGGAGCACCAGATCGAGGGAGATTATCAGTGGTCTTGTATGTCTTCCATTTTCTAATTATTGCTCCCACAGTTGATTTCTTCACTCCAAGCTGGTTGGCTATTGCAGATTCAGTCTTCCCAGCCTGGTGCAGGGCTACAATTTTGTTTCTGGTGTCCTTTGACAGCTCTTTGGTCTTCACCATAGTGGAGTTTGGAGTCAGACTGTTTGAGGGTGTGCACAGGTGTCTTTTTATACTGATAACAAGTTTAAACAGGTGCCATTACTACAGGTAATGAGTGGAGGAAAGAGGAGACTCCTAAAGAAGAAGTTACAGGTCTGTGAGAGCCAGAAATCTTGATTGCTTGTTTCTGACCAAATACTTATTTTCCACCATAATATGCAAATGAAATGAAAAAAAAACAGACAATGTGATTTTCTGGATTTTTTTTTTCTCGGTTTGTCTCCCAAAGTTGAGGTCTACCTATGATGTAAATTACAGACGCCTCTCATCTTTTTAAGTGGTGGAACTTGCACTATTGCTGACTGACTAAATACTTTTTTGCCCCACTGTATATTGCTCTTGTTTGAGGTAACCGGGCTCCCAATGCCATGCTTCCCTTTTATAGAAACTAATGTCATTGAGCTGCAGCTAACAACAGCTGTTACTGTACGTTGGAATGTCCAATGTCAGACTCCACTGATTTGATACCAATGACCTATTCCAAGGTAATCAATAATAGCTGCCAAGAAAACCCCTTTAATTACAGAGTGCATTTCACAGTACCTCATTTAAAGAGAACCTGTCAGGAGAATTTATCCCTATAAAATGCCACAAGCGCAGCATCAGACCCACAACTTCTTTCCAGGCTACCTTGCCCTACCACTCACTGCTAGTCACCAATCCTCGGCTGTCTATCATATTATTGGTATTTATGACTATACGGAATTGTCTTTGTATTTGATTGCCTGGGATTTACAAGCTATACTTATTGTACATTATTATTTTCACTTTGACTGATACAGAAAACCATAGATCTCTTATTAGGAGTATGGCTTAGGTAGCCATGTGGTCCGGTATCGTGGACAGTAGGTGGTAGTCATATGCTACATGTGAGTGTTTTAATTAGTTCTTTTTTAATGAAAAACTATAAGCATTTTATTTTTAGAAAATGTATCCCGGATTGCATCCATGCATTATTCTTGGTCAACAATTTACATATTTGGATTTGCGCGCTTACTTCATTAGCTAGTTTTCTTCATTAGGTTGGGGCTACATGGCGACATGTTGCACAACAGTAATTACTGGATAACCAAAACCACCACTGGAAATCATTAGATGTCATGGAGCTATGTGACAGTCAGACTTCAGTTTAGTGTGACACGGGTTACCATGTCACCCTATCCTATCGTGCTACTTTTTGAGGCAGAACAGCAACCACTGTGATAGAAAATGAACAGTCAATTAAATTAGTCAGATATCATTGGTTTCAGTCATAGGCAGGTTTTGCCACTGCCAACATTTTCTAATTTCCATTCCTCTTACTAAATATATTGATTGCTCTCAGTAAAAGAAACAAAATAATAATCTTGCAGATATGAGACCTTTTACTGACTAACAAAAATAAAAAGTAATGTTACAAAGCAATCTTTCACGACTCCTTCAGGAGTGCTGTCTGAAGAAACAGCTTCATGTATATAAAATATATCTGAACTAATCTCTCTATATCTTCCCACACAATCTCTGGTCCTCCCAGAACCTTCCACTCTCTAATGTGTACGTTCCTCACCTAATCGTGTCTAAAACCTCTCTCCCTAGTATCCCCCGTCCTCAGAAATTCTCTACCCCACATTTCCCATTATCCACCACATTCAAGATGAAACTTGAAAACCTATCTTAAGAATGGGTACTGCCTGCAATGACTGTTTGTGGCTCACCATTACCAGAACTGCCACCTCACCAACACAAGAGATACTATATTTTCCCCAACCTACTGTCTTCTTCTCCATCACCCTGTAGACTGTTAGTTTGCAAGTGCAAGGTCCTCTTCCCTCTGTACCATTCTGCCATTGTTAGTTTGCTCACTGTAATCTAATTATATTTTGTATGTAAAGGGTCTGTCACACTAAACGATATCGCTAGCAATATCGCTATAACGTCACTGGTTTTGTGACGTAGCAGCGATATTGCTATGTCTGATACTTACCTCCGACCGGCTCCCCCGCTGCTCATCGCTGGTCGCGCGAGAACGTCCTGGACTGTTTCTCGTCGTCAGCTTCCTGTGGCGCCGACGAGCGACACGTGGACGCGGGCAGGACGACGTCAGGATCGCCTCGTCTGACAGATAAGTAGCGACCACCGACCCCTGCTATGTCGCTGGTGAGATCTGCCTGTGTGGCAGCTCACTAGCAACCACTTAGCTATGCACCAGCGATCCTGACCGGGTCATATCGCTGGTCGGGATTGCTGGTGCATCGCTAAGTGTGACAGTACCATAACCTTTTATGTACAGCACCATGGAATCAATGGTGCTCTAAAAAGAAGAATAAATGCATACATTATATATCTCAGAGACCTTTTGTAATAAATTGATATAAAAAAAACAACGAGCTTGGGTAATAAACCAAGTGTAATATCACACTTGCAGGACAAACAAAGTAGTTGTGAAAGCTTGCTTTGTAACATCAATTATTTTATATTAGCCATTAATGGGTCTCAAGATGAGAAGGTCTGGAATCATACGTTTGCCTTTTTTATCCCATTAATCCAAAACATTAAAAAAAAAAAATCCAGAACAACTAGGATCCTGGGAGCTGCACTGGTGTATCGGCCAGATATAACATCACCATAAGAAGGAAAAGGTGGTACTCATTGTCCTTTAATAACTCCTTCATTGCATGAAAAATGAAAACTTGGTTGCAGGAGAAATGGAACATGTAAATGATGATGGCCATTTGAAGCCTCAACAAGTCCTTGAATTTCAAGAACCCATTGACGCACAGGGACTTGCAAAATGGCTGTTGTCCATTACATGTTCGATTTCTCCAGCAACATTGTTTCAATTTCTCATGCAATAAAGGAGTTTTTAAGGGACGGTGAGTCCCACCTTTTCCTACTTACATTGATGTCATTAATAGGTCCCATAACTAAAAGATTGCTTTTTCTCTTTTTGAGATCAGTCAATCTTTTTTCTAACTGGTTTACAGGGTACCAAATAATTTTAGATTTTACTATAACTAGACAGAAATATGGAAATGACAAAAATTGTAAAGCATCAGTGAGACCAAACCTCAAAACCTGCTAATGCAAACAAGTCCTTGGGTCAAATAGAAAGCGTTAAGCAGGAAGGGAAGACTGGAATTTTAGATACCAAAACCATAAGCAGAGCTGTGTAGGAATCGGAGAATCCGCTTTGCCACCATTTATTAGAAGATTAAATATTTCAGACCGATTATTTTGGCTTTTAATCAGTCCAATGTAATAAAGAATACAACTGCTAAGAAATGTATAGTATTTCCATACGAATATCTGTGTACTCTGCAACTTTAGTGTAATGTTATTTGTCTAGGTTCTGCCTGACCCAAGAGGGCCTCAAGATCAAGCATTTGGAGACTCGTACATAGATCATCTTTCATAAGTTAGAAAAACGTGTGCATACTTCTGGATAACAGTTGTTCATTACAGCTTGTGGTTAGTATAAGCTGGACACAGGAAATGCAATATAGACATGTAAAATGAGTCAGCAGTTTTAACCCTTTTTCCAAAAACTGCAATATTTTCCCTCAAATGTTTTTATTAAATTATTCTTAAGGTATATGTGAAGCAATTATAAGGTGCTATTAAGTACCTGCTATTTAAAGCCTTTTATGGGACTGTGCGTACATTCAACTAAAGGTTTTTTCTGCTTAACTTATGTATGGATTTGCACTTTCTGGAGAGGTTTTAATTAACTTTTTTTATGTTAATTAAAACATCTCCAGAAAGTGCAAATCCATACATAAGTTAAGCAGAGCTCTTGATTTCTAAAGTTGCAGCACTTTACAGAATGCTGACAATGTTCAGGCTGACATACCACAAGTAAGAGCCACAGTGGACAACTCAAAATTCAGATCATTTATGAAAGCTCTGGCCAGTCTGCAGTACCCAACGCAATTCTACCGGCAGGCTGTTGTTGTATAAAGGCCCCATTACACTAAACGATGCACCAGCGATCCCGACAGCGATACGACCTTGTCAGGATCGCTGGTGCATCGCTACATGATCGCTGGTGAGCTGCTAAACAGGCAGCTTCACCAGCAGCGAGGACGCTGGTATCTAAGGTAAATATCGGGTTACTAAGCTGCGCGCGTCACTTAGTTACCCGATGTGTACCTTAGAAACCTGCGTGCTCGCAGCTCCCGGCGCGAGCACGCAGGTTTCTAAGGTACACATCGGGTAACTAAGCGGCGCGCGTCACTAACCCAATACTTACTTTGGTTACCAGCTCCCAGCGCCTGCTTAGAGCGCTGGGAGCGTCGCTGATCGTTGGCTCCCGCTGCCACACGCAGCAATGGGCGCTGGCCAGCGGGAGAGCAACGATCAAAAAACGGCCGTGCACGATCAGCGCTATCCAGCACGCGGGGGGTCGGTCGCTGATCCCCGTCACACACAGCGATCTCACTGGTGAGATCGCTGTGACGTCACAAAATCATCGATCTCGCTAATGAGATTGCTGTGTGTGACAGGGCCTTTAGACTTTTCGACAGTCAGATGTACCCTGCCTAGCATATCTAGTTAATGACACATTTTTCAGAGTTAGATAAGTGTGTTAAATAGGGATGAACAAATGTGCTCGGTGATACTCCGATATCACTCGAGCATCAGGTAGCGCATATGCGCTTGTTACTAGGCAATGGGCAGTGCTCGATGTAAATCTCTAATCCCCATCCCACATGTTTGGCGCCTGTTACATATCCAATAAGCATGTGGGGACTGCCTGTGCGCCAATGTAATGCTGTAGCCATCTTGGTTGTGGCATTACTGTGATTGGATGGCCATGTGACATCAGGGGTTATAAAAGGACAGGTGCCTGCAGGCTCGGCACACTGACCATAGCATTGCAATGTTCTGTGACACTTCGTATTGGAGGGAGTGATTGTCCAGACCTGTGTGTGCACAGTATAACGAATCAGAGCCCTGTAGTGTTGATACAGGTGCTGAAGGTGAGCCATCATACTAACAGCCCTTGTAAGGGCTAATCATTTTCTTTGTTATTTGTATTACATACATTCTGCATTTAGTCTAGGGAGGAAGAGAGTTTTTCAGGAGCAGGAAGAGTGGTGGAATTCAGTCTGTAAACAGGGATTAGGGCTGTGCAGTGCTTTGCAAAATATATAGCTGAGGCATTTTTTTTAATTTTTTGTGTGTTTGAAAAAAAAATTTAATATAGTGTGTGAAACTTCACATTAGACCCCCAGCAGCTTGCATTGTCTGTCTCTCCACTCTTGATTTCCAAGGTCTAGTGTGAAGTTTCCACAATCAGTGAGGGTTTGGGGAGCCATGTCATCTGCTGGTGTAGGTACACTGTGTTTTATCAAGACCGAAGTCAGCGCAGCCCTCTACCAGGATATTTTAGAGCACTTCATGCTCCCTCTGCCAACAAGCTTTTTGGAGATGGAAATTTCATTCTCCAGGAGAACTTGGCACCTGTCCACACTGCCAAAAGTACCAATACCTGGTTTATAAACAACAGTATCACTGTGCTTGATTGGCCAGCAAACTCACCTGACCTTAACCCCATAGAGAATCTATGGGGTATTATCAAGAGGAAGATGAGAGACAACAGACCCAACAATGCAGACGAGCTGAAGGCTGCTATCAAAGCAACCTGGGGTTCCATAACACCTCAGCAGTGCCACAGGCTGATCACCTCCATGCCACACCACATTGATGCAGTAATTGATGCAAAAGGAGCCCAGACCAAGTATTGAGTGCATTTACTGAACATACATTTCAGTAGGCCAACATTTCAAATTTTAAAATCATTTTTTCAAGCTGGTGTTACAAAGTATTTTAATTTGCTGAAATAATTACTTTTGGGTTTTTATTGGCTGTAAGCCATAGTCATCAACATTAACAAAAATGAACACTTGAAATAGATCACTGTCTGTGATGACTATATATGAATTTAACTTTTTGTATTGAAGAACTGAAAAATTAACTTTATGATATTCTAATTTTGTGAGATGCACCTGTAGACAGTGTTGGGGTGTGATTTATGCTCACTTTACATCCTATAACAGAGGTCAAGTGATTGAGTGAGAGGAGATAAATTAACATTTATGGTCATACCACACGTCATGTGCAAAGTAGAAATGAGCGGAGAGAGAGATTTTCCAGCTCTAACATTCGGGTCTGTTGATTTCTATGGGGTGTGGGTTCAGGTTCAAGTTCGGCTACAGTTCTTCTACCTGAACTGAACTTTGTACTAAAGTTTAATCGAACCAGAGGAACCCGAATGTCTACGGATCCTCTCATCCCTAGTGCTGAGAAGTGTGTACATGACAATGTCCAAAATTGATGTGTTATTTTTTCAGATTATATTTCAAGCAGAAAAAAAAAAAAAAAAAAAAAAAGAAGAGGGTTGTGGTTAACAGTGGTGACTTGACCGCACCTGCCTTTTACATATTGGTCCTTCCTTCATTCATAGAATTCAAAATGACGATAATAATTGAACTAATTCATTTTTAATTATAATGCGAAAACACCCTTTTTTTTTTTTTTAACAGATTGGGACACGATTAAACCTCCTATTAGATGGTCCTATATGAAGAAACATCACCAAATGCTGGAATTCCTCCTTTGTGATGCTTTGCCAGGCCTTTACTGGAGTTGACAGTTGTTTATTTTTTACTAGATTATGGCCCGATGCTATCGCATCGGGAGGATGCGATAGCATCACACCTCTTGCCATGTTAACCCTCAACACACACACTCCTCTCACCTTTCACCATCTTCACTCACTCTTTCACTCCACATACGACCCCTTCTCTCACTCCGTCTCTCATACTCACGCCGTCATCGCCGCTGCTCCACGATCCCCGACATCATCTTCGGCCGGCGCCATCCTGGATCCACACGTTGTCCACGCCAGCGACATGTTCTTGCGGCGACGCCATCTTGAGTATCGTGAAATCCCGCGATAGTCAAGATGGCGTCGCCGCCGTGGACGTCGTCGGGATCCAAAATGGCGTCGGCGAAATCTCGCGAGTTTTCGCCGATGCCATTTTGGATCCCGACGTCCTCCACGCCGGCGACATGTTCTTGCGGCGACGCCATCTTGACTATCGTGGGATTTCGCCGATCCAAAATGGCATCGCCGCAAGAACATGTCGCCGGTGTGGAGGACGTCTGGATCCAGGATGGCGCCGGAGGAAGAAGATGTCGGGGATCGTGGATCAGCGGCGATGACGGCGTGAGTATGAGAGACGGAGTGTGAGAAAGGGTCGTATGTGGAGTGAAAGAGTGAGTGGAGATGGTGAAAGGTGAGAGGAGTGTGTGTGTTGAGGGTTAACATGGAAAGAGGTGTGCGGTGACGTCACCGGTTACAACTGGACGGAAGTTGTTACAACCGGAAGCTGCTTAGGGCATTTATTATTATAGATAGGTCTTTCAACTTTAAGTCTTGTCTTAAGCATGAGAAATGCATGATCAATGGGTCTGAGATCTGGTGATTGACTCTTGCAGAAGTGGAATATTCTGGAATTACATTGCAGAATATTCCACTTCTTTGCCTTAATAAATTAATGGGTTTCTTTTGCAGTATACTTTGGGTCATTGTTCATCTGAACTACGAAGTGCCGTCCAATCAACCGTGCTGCATTTAATTGAATCTGGACAGTTTAGCCCTGTACACTTCAAATTCATCTGACGGTGTCTGACTTCAGTAACATAATCAATAAACACTAGTCATCCCGTGCTACTGGCAGCCATGCATGCCCATGTCATCACACTGCCTACACCATGTTTTACAGAGGATGTGGTGGGCTTTGGATCATGAATAGTAATTGGCGAACACAAAACAGTAAAGTTTGGGGTCCATGCACGGACCCTGAACAAGGACTTCTCACGGAAGAGTGTTACTGTTCAGGTTCCGCAGCCCGAGCAAAGCTTGCTGAAAGGCTCAGCACTGGCAATCATCAAGCTTTTCTGGTGTGGACACTCCAGGCCACATCTCAGCCATGTCAAGTATTGGCATGGCAGTGAATGGCTGATGTAGTATGTAGAAAAACAAACAAACTTTTTTATAAAAAAAAAAACCCCGCGGGTATAGCAGACAGCTGTGGACTGCAGCCCTCAGGTGTCTACTTAATCTTGGCTGATTATCTAAGAGAGGGGCCACGCAGTTTTTTTAAAAAAAATTTCAATAAATTTAAAAAAAATGGTGTGAGGTTCCCCCTATTTTTGATAACCAGTCAAGGTAAAGCAGACATCTGGGTGCTGGTATTCTCAGGTTAGGAAGGTGCTTGGATATTTGGCCCTCCCCAAGCCTAAAAATAGCAGTCCGCAGCTGCCCCAGAAAAGGCGCATCCATTAGATGCGCCAATTCTGGCATTTTGCATGGGTCTTCCCACTTGCCCTTGTACGTTGGCAAGCGGGATAATACTTTGGTGTTGTAATCCAATAGTGAAATGTCCCAAGACACATCATGGTGAAGACCTGCTATGTGTAGCACAGGTGAACAGATGATCATAGCTTCCAATCTCCCATGGAGACTAGGCTAGAAGAATGTAAGCAAAAAAACAAACGCAAAACAGGAAAATGGCCCTGGCGTGAAGGGGTCAACAGTCATTCAGTTTCAGGTGGACCTTAAGATACCAAACACAATATTTTGAAAAAAGGAAGAGGACATTTTATATTATCCAATGTATTTATAGGGATACCACGAACTACACCTCAGCTTCTGCAGAACCTGCAAAAATGTATAAAAAGTTATATATTACTTTTACAACAGTGAACTTTGTTCTGTACAAATCTACCAAGTCTGTGACTTCTTTCCGACTGTTGCATTTTGTTATTGCTTCATTGTGCACTGACTGCAAAGCTCGGTCCTCCACAACTAACTTCTATTTACCGATCAGCATGAGAGAAATAAAGGGAAACTGGAGGACTAAGGCTACTTTCACACTTCAGGTTTTCGGCGTCAGGCGCGATCCGGCGTCGTGCCGGAACGCCGGATCCAGCAAATGTTTAGTAAAACCGGATGTGACGGATCCGGTTTTCTACCGGATCCGTCTTTTTCTTGACAGACAAAACCGGATCCGTCTCATCCGGTTCATCCGTTTTTCTATCCGTTTTTTGACGGATTACGCCGGATCCGGTTTTTAAAATTGACCCTTGTGGCCTTCCGAACGGGATTGGCTACTGGAAAACTATATATAGCATGTTCCTACAGCCCTTCTTTGACAGGTTGTAGAGGAGAAAGTGCAGGTTGGAGAGAAGAGCAAGTTACTGGCGAAGATGGATGTTGTCATTGGAAATATTTTGAAGAATTTGGCGGATTTTATAGCGGAGGCGAATCGTTTGAGGGTGATTGTTCTGGAGAAGGAGAGAGCGAGACAGCAGCGCATCAGGCATCGTAGACGACGTTTGTGGATCCACCCCATCACAGCCAAGAGAATGACGCGTGGGGTCTATTCTACACTCTGCATGGACCTTCGACGAAACCCGGATACATTTTTTGGATATGTTAGGATGAAAATGGAGAATTTTGATTACTTGGTGGAGCGCATTGCACACCTCATAAGAAAAGCGGACACCTATTGCCGCTTCTCTGTTTCACCCACAGAGCGTCTGATGGTGACTTTAAGGTAAGCCACATTTATTGGATGTGATCGCATCAGAGCACACTTTCACTGCAATCTTGTTGGTGGTAGTTTGTATCTCCAAGTGTTATAGCTCAGTTTTGGTATGTAATGCTGTGATTTAAAACTAATTTATTGTTTTTTAATTCCCCACAGATTTTTTGCAACTGGAGAATCCCTTTCGTCACTGCATTTCCAGTACAGACTCAGGATTTCCACCATATCTGGAATAGTGAAGTACACATGCCGTGCACTGTGGGACTCCATAGCTGAAGAGTTTTTACCAGAGCCCACAACAGAGAGGTGGATTGAAATTGCTGACAAGTTTCAACAGATATGTCAGTTTCCCAACTGCTTGGGCGCTGTGGACGGGAAACATATCCGCATTGTAAAGCCAGCTGGATCGGGATCTGAATATTTCAATTACAAGAAATATTTTTCAATTGTCCTCATGGCCATCGCTGACGCGGAATACAAATTTATTGCGGTTGATATTGGGGCCTATGGCCGCTCCAATGACTCAAGTTTTCAAACTGTCTGCCATGGGGCGTAAACTGTATGGAAACACCTTCCAGTTCCCACCACCTAGACCGCTGCCGCAAACATCTGGTCCACCTATGCCATTTGTCTGTGTAGGGGATGAAGCCTTCCAGCTGTCAGAACACCTTTTGAAACCGTACTCTAGCAGAGGATTGACAAGACCAAAACGCATTTTTAATTACCGCCTCACAAGAGCAAGAAGAATGGTTGAAAGTACCTTTGGTATTCTGACAGCCAAATGGCGGGTCCTATTGACTACGATCAACCTCAAGACAGAAACTGTGGACGAGGTGATCAAAGCGTGCGTGGTACTCCACAATTTTGTTATCTGCAAGGAACCCATTTCCATTGAGGACACCTCTGAAGAAACCACCTTGCAAGATTACCATGACATTACCACTAGAAGTTCTGTGACGGTTTCAGTAATGAGGGACAATTTTGCACTATACTTTATGTCACCTCAAGGCAGAGTACACTGGCAGGATGACAGAGTGTGAAAGATTTGTGCCCAACCAAACTTGTGTACCTTCTGTACCAACAGTATAAACCTTTGCCAACCAAAGTTGGCTATCTTGTCATGGTCTCTATTTTTAGCTTTAGGCCACAGGTGTGTACCTGGTTGTGTTTTATGCAAAGTATTTCACCTTTTAACAAAAGTTGTGTACATTGTTATGAAATCACCAACAATAAACACAACTTTTTAGGTGAAATACTTTGCTTCAAACACAACCAGGAACGCAACTGTGGCAAAAAGCTAAAATTTACCCACAGTTATATACCTAGTTTTGAATACCATTTCACCTTTTAAATACCCTGTATTTAACCTTTTTCGCCGCAGAAAGAAATGACAGACAACCAGTGTAAAATAATTTAACTTTTATTGAAAAATGTTTTTTTTAGTAAACTTTTTTAAAATTTTAATAAACTTGTTTAATAAAGCTTTGAAACCATAAAACTGGTCATTTTTATTTAAATACACACATTATAAATCTGTGTAGTGTGTGGTGGAAATACTGCTGTAGGGGCTGCGGGACACTTCGACACTGGGAGTGTGGAGAGAGGACTGGGATCGTGGTGGGGAAGGAACAGTTAGAGGTGAAGGTGTGGAAAAAAACTACAGAATGGGTGGACATGTGGGAAGCAGAAGAGGTGGTGGGTGGTGGAGTGGAGGGTTGGGCAGGGACTGTAGGAGCAGATGATGTTGATGGCAAGTTGTATGGGGAAGGAGTTTGGTACGGGGCAGGTTGCTGGAAGTGGGGAGATGTCTGGTACGGGGCAGGTTGCTGGAAGTGGGGAGATGTCTGGTACGGGGCAGGTTGCTGGAAGTGGGGAGATGTCTGGTACGGGGCAGGTTGCTGGAAGTGGGGAGATGTCTGGTGCTGGGGAGGTTGCTGGTGCTGGGGAGGTTGCTGGTGCTGGGGAGGTGGATGGTGCTGGGGAGGTGGATGATGCTGGGGAGGTGGATGATGCTGGGGAGGTGGATGGTATGTAATAGGAGGGGGAGGATGGAAAGTGGCTGGAGGGGGTGTAGATGTAATAGGAGGGGGAGGATGGAAAGTGGCTGGAGGGGGTGTAGATGTAATAGGAGGGGGAGGATGGAAAGTGGCTGGAGGGGGTGCAGGTGGAGGAACTACTGTGGTGGGAGGAGGAGGTTGGGAGGTAACTTGCTGGAGAGCAGCGTGGCATGAATGCATTACATGCATCTGCTGGGCAGGAGAGAGCGTTTCCATGCGCTCCACAACAGACCTGAAAAAGTTGTGGTTTGGCGAAGATCTTGCTTCTGAATGCATGGTTTGCAGAAGTGTCTTCACCTCCAGAATGCTGGAGTTGATCTGCTGATAGCCTGCGGAGATTTGCTCTGACAAGACTTTTAGACAGTTCTGGAAAGATGCATTCAGATGCAAGAACTCTAGCGCATAAGTCTTTTCCTGACCCCTCTGCCGCTGCCGCCCAGTACCCGCAGGTGTACTAGAGGTGGCAGGGGCAGAAGGGTGGGGTAAAGGGAAAGCGATCTCCTCACCAGCAGCTTCATGTAATGTAGGCGGCCACGATGCTCCTGTGCTGGTGGATGGGACAGATGGGTCGAATGTGTGGGAAGGTGCAGATGTACCGGGGCGGTCGAAGTGTCCCTCGGTGCCGGTCTCCTCAGGGATCGCCTCAGAAGGGTCCAATCGTGCAGGCTCCCGAGTGCTGCTCACCGTGCTGTGGAATAAAGAGAAAAAAAAACAATTAAAATAGTGACATGGTATTGCCCTGGCTGAAAAAAAGAAAGTTACATCTAAACATTTTTTTGTCACATGTGGTGTGTATTATTTACCTTCTGGTGAGCATTGTCTCCCGGAGGAACGACAGGGCTCGTGCGTACTTGTACTTGCTCCTGCGTCCTCCAGATCCACTCGGGGCCCGCATCTCTTTATTGAACTCCTTCTTGAAACGATCCCTTACAGACCGCCACCGCTTCACAATTCTCTCCCCTGAAACGAGAAAGGACAAAGTGATTTGTATACAACATCAGTGTTTCCCAAACTCCAGTCCTCATGGTCCCCAGGGGTCATGTTTTCAGGATTTCCAAAGTAAATAGAAATCCTGAACACATGATCCGTGGGGACCACGAGGACTGGAGTTCGGGAAACACTGGTTTAAATCAAGCAACCGGTACTGTATATACTTACGGTCTTTAATCTGGGCCCGAGCTTCGAGGTCCTCCCAGCGGTCCACAAGGAGCGAACAGATTTCCTCCCAGAGTCGTCGGGTAACGATCAGGTCAGCGTGGCGTCGGTCAGCCATATTCCAGAGCGGCTCCCTTTCTCTGACGAGATCGATGAGGCGGTCCACATCAATCCCTCCATCCTCACCGTCAGAGTCGGGAGCACGCTGTGAAGGCTGTTAAAGAAAAAGACAAAAATAACATAATTAGCCTCCACAAAAGAAATGAAATAAAAAGTGCAAAAAAAACAAAGCAAAAATATTTATACTTACACGCTGGTGACCGCCGCGTTGCTGTCGCCGACGACTCTGGGAGGCACTGCGAGGACCTCTTGGCCGAGCACCAGATTGGGAAGACTAGAGAAGAAAACAAAAAATGTTATGTCTTTGGATGTAGGCATTTGTTTGCTGTGTGTGGTCTGCAGAACATTGTTTTCTATGTGTTGTGTGTAGTGTGATGTTGTGTTTCTGCGTTTGATGCAAAAAACTTACCAATTGTGAGCCCACTCCAAGTGTCTGTCCACCCCTTCCTTCCTTCTTCTGGGAGCTCCTCTTCATCTTGTGATTCCTGTTTTGAAATAAAAGGCAATGAATACACATATATTACAGAGATGATGGATTTTGGAAATAAAAACTTACCGTCAAACGCTGACGATGCGATGGAGGGCTCCCAGAAGATGATGTGCTGTCTTCCTGGTGGCCACACTCCATGCCTGTGGGTGGTGTTTCTGCTGCTGCCATTGCTGCTGCTGCTGCTGCTGCTGCATCTATTGGGCGGCTGTTGAATAAAGAGAAACAAAGGGCCAATGAATATCTTGATATTCCATAGCCCTAGTTTGGAGGAATGGGGGATTTGATAATTACCGTCTCTCATCTGCTGCTGGACTCCCCTCCTGTTGTTCAGCATGCTGCTCCATTTGGGGTGGTGCTGATGGTGCTGCTGCTGCAGATGTCTGCTGCCTTCTCCTGCTCCTGGTTCTTGGCTTGGGTGGCATGTTGGGTGTGGCTGAGGGTCCCAATGTCTTGCTTTTATATATGTCCTGTGGGCAGAGCTACTGAGCATGCTCAGACCAAAGAAACCGGATCCGGCCGCCGGATCCGGCGCATTGCGGCGCTCATAGGCTTTCATTGTATGAAAAAGCCGGACACGCCGGATACGGTGTGTCCGGCTTTTTCGACGGATACAAAAAACGTTACAGTCACCGTTTTTTCCAGACGCCGGATCGCGTCACATTGCCGGATCCGGCGAAAATCGGATGAAACGCATGGCCATCCGGCTCGATCCGGCTCTAATGCAAGTCAATGGGGGGGAAACCGGATCCGGCATTGCATTTCGACGGATCCGGTTTTAGTCAAAAGCGCCGGATCGCGCCTGAAGCAGAAAACCTGATGTGTGAAAGAGGCCTAACTGATGCAGAATAGATGTGTTCAGGACCTATCTATACAATCAGAAAGGAGAAGCCTCATTCTCCATCTGCTTATTCCCCATGGCAACTAAGAAAGAATTTCTGGAAGCAGCTGGCCTGTCAGGTAAAGCTGAATTTCAGGGCAATACAACATGGGGAACAGAGAGGTGCCAGGACATCCCTACTCGTTATGGGCACTGCTCTATTCATTATCATGTCAATGGAGTCTGTACAGCCCAGACAAAGCTGGGTTATGAGAACCTCCCAGAGTATCCTGACTCAATCAAGCCACAATACTCCTTACATGAGCATCTGTAACACAGACGTGATTATGTGGGGCCCGCTCAGGAAAGCTAATATTTCAGCAGGTTTATAATAAACACACTGAGCGGTGGCTTTGTACACTGGTCACATTTTATTCCAAAGAACTTGTTGAACAGCTTGCAAAGTTTGGAGGCAAGGACATCTAACTATTGCTCTCTAAACCTCCGCAATTTGTGGCCCGTATTAGCAGGCTGCATAATCAGGCAAGCCAGATTAATATATAATTGCAAAAACAGACAAATCAGTGGAGACTCCAATAAATAAACAAGTGGATACTCTATTTCAAAGGTCTTGGAGTGGCCTAGCCAGTCTCCAGTCCTGAACCCAATAGAAAATCTTTGGAGGGAACTGAAACTTAAGGGCCTTTCACACATAGCGATATCGCAAGCGATACCGCTAAAGCGTCACCGATTTTGTGACGCAACAGCGATATCGCTAGCGATCTCGCTTTGTGTGACACGTCCCTGTGACCGCCCCCCCCACGCTGGATATCATTGATCACGCAGGAAAGGCCTGGGCCATTTTTTCATCGTTGGCGTCCCGCTGGGGCCGAATAGTGACACATGGACGCAGGCGGAAGTCATCATCGCCGCTGACGGATCGCTTATCGCTGCTGAGATCTGTCTGTTTGGCAGCTCACTAGCGACCATTTAGCGATGCACAAGCGATCCTGACCAGGTCGTATCGTTGTCGGGATCGCTGGTGCATCGCTAAATGTAACGGGACCCTTAATGTTGCCCAGCGACAGCCCCAAATCCTGAAAGATCTGTATGGAGGAGTGTACCAAAATCCCTGCTGCAGTGTGTGCAAACTTGGTCAAGAACTACAGCTAATGTCTGACCTCTGTAATTGCAAACAAAGGTTTCTGTGCCAAAGTTCTGTATTTCTATTGCATCAAATACTTATTTCACACAATGAAATGGAAATTATCTAAAAATCATATAATGCGATTTTCTGGATTTTTTTTCTTTAAGATTCTGTCTCTCACAGTTAAAGTGTATCTGTGATGTAGCAATCAATAGCGGGTTGGGGTATACTCGCTTGGCAGCGATAACACAGACGGCAAGATGGTCTTTCCTTAAAAGTTCATTTGGGTTTATTGCTCCACAAAACCCAGCAGAACAAACACAACGTATTCAGCCTTCAAATCCGGCAAAACAAAACAATAGTGTCCATAACAGGGCTCTGCTCCATCAGGCCCCTGGCCACACACACTCTGTTAGAGTTCAGTATTCAGGCGCGGTCTGAGGCCAAACACACACAGTTCCCCAGGCACTGGGTTACCTGCTTAACAGATGCTCCTCAGGTTTCAAAGTCTGGCTTCATACAGGTCCTGTCAGTAGCCCGGACCCTCAGTGCTTCCCGGACTGGAAGGAGCACTCGCCAGCTCCAGTCTCACACATGGGCATATCTCCCCATGTGCTGCAAACAGTAAGCATATAGGACCTTCCTGATGTCACATGAGCATACCCCCTTGAGAGGTGTGTGGATAACCAGCCCCACCCATCACTTCTGGTTAACCCTAAATCTAGCCCTTTACTAAGAATACAGGCTTGTGGGACTACAAACCCCAGCAACCAGTCCTGGATTCACATCGCAACAGACTTCGGTCTGTGCGATACACACCTATTCCTGTAAATACCACTAGCTGGTACGTCACATACCCTCCCCCACTCTGTTCTAACCAGTGGGGATTGTCACGCCTACTGTCTGTTCCACAGCTCCCGCTCTCCCTGCTGTCTCTGCGGCCGCTGCTCTGGCCTCCTCTGCCGCGGCTCCCGCTGTCCCTGCTGTCACGGCGCCGGCGGTCCCTGCCGCCTCTCTTGTCTCCGCGCCGTTCCGGGCTCCTCGGCGCTCCCCTCTCTCTCGGCCCGCCCCCACTGCTGGCGCGCGTCAATCAACTCACCCACTTCCGGTCCTGTGGCCGGCCTCTGTCCCCTGTCAGGCACGCAGGCGCACATCATGCCATACACTACAGCACGCTTCCCCCAGACTGAGCCGCCCTATCCCTTGGCCTCCATGACCCTAGGCGTACCCTGAGCCGGAAGTCCTGCAGCGTGCCCTATATCAGGCAGCCTCACTCCATGCTCAGAGCCTGATTATCAATTGTGGTTCACGCTTGATCTCGGGTCCACGCTCTCCTGCGTTTCCCCAGTCTCTGCGCTCTGTACCCTTCCTGGTCCTCTGTCTTTTCTCCACTTGTGACCTCCCCATGTTCCCTTCCAGGTCCTGTCTGTTCCAGCCTGTGCCCGCCTGCGTCTCTCCTAGAGTCCGTTCCTGCCTCCACCCTTGCCGTCTACCTCCGTCCCCGGGACTACAGCAGTTTCCCCTGTGGTCATCGCCTCCTCCCTGCCTGCCAGTCGGGCTCCAGCCTGTGTTTCCCTCCGGCTGTCCCCAGGTATCATTTTCTGCAGCGATAGTCTCCCCTGGGCCTGCCCCTAACGCTCCCTGTATAGGGGTTGGTACACCAGGCCAGCTCACCCGAGGGAGGTTCGTCGTCATGGTCCTGAGGGTTCACCCTCCGGAGTACTCCCAGTCTCATAGGGATGAACACATGAACACAGTCCAGGGCCCCGAGAAAAGACGTCCCTGTGGTCTTGAGCCATCAGCATTGAGCATTGGCTCCTGATCCCTCAACGACACCAGTTCCTTTAGAGAACTACCATCCGTCACTGTCACCAACTTCCTTTTTGTGGCACCAGATTGTGTCATTCCCCAATCCTGAGTCATGACTTGGTTAGATCCCCCACCCCCCAGCAGTCAACATAGCAGTGTTGTTCACTTCCCTCTGGATTTACAGTTAGGACCAACTTGGTATCATCACATACACTCTTAGGTCCCCTGTCTTGGACTCTCAGCATTGGTTTAACAGGGGATTCACTAGCACTAGTATGCCCCCTGTCCTCAGGACATCTCTAGCAAGCTCTCAGATGGCGTTTTCCTTTATGGCCTAGAGACCCGTTGCACCAGCTGTCTCTAGCTTCTGCTGTGGCCCATCTATTACTGGGAGGACCTCCACGTCGTTGGGTACCATGCTTTAAAAAAGGCTTCCAACTTTGGGAGCGATACAGACTCTAAATCCTCGCTCTTTCCAGCCTTAACTGCTGTAGTTCTTTAAGATGAGCCAGCCTATATGTGAGGAGAATCAGCATATTTCCAAGACTCTCCCTTGTCCCCACCATGAGGACTGGAACCATACCCACTTACCTGGGTACCTTGGCTTCATGTTTATTGGGAATTCTCACTCTCTTCACCCCCGATTTATTGACCATTTCCTGCATGAGTCACCCATTGGACCCCACGACTTCTCCCAGCAGAGCACTTGGCACCTGGACGACATCTTCCAGTAGGTTCCGAGGTTTTCTCATAAGCTGCAGCCGCCTAGCGGCTTCCTCATTCTTCCACCAGATAAACTGCTTCATGCACACACACCTCTCAAGTGCATGTCCCTCAAGATAGCCGCTCGATCCGCCGTGACTTCAGATGTGAACAGAACCACCAGCTGTTTCGCTTCTGGGGACCAGCACACCCTACAGGCTTCTTAAAGTCGTCATGCATCGACTCTCTGGCACACTACTCTCTCAGGTGTTCTGGGACTTTTATAAGGCATTTGAGCAAGGGAGTCTCACCCTTCTCCACTGCATGAAGATGATCGCCGGGCTCAGTCTCCGGACTTCTACCTTTTCGAGTCAGTTGGCCAGAACAGACATGTTGCTCCATTTTCTTCAGGGCTGCTGTATTCATCACCTGGCTTTCTTCCAGGTGGGGCCTTTGAGCTCGGACACCTCTCGTTCCAACGCACTCACTCGGCCCTCAGCAGCCTGTCTCCGAAGCTTCTCTTGCATCAAATGGGCGTGTCTAGTCTCCTTAGCTCGCCTCCCCCATCCTTTGGACAGGGTGAGCTTCCATCACTCAAAGAGGTACCTGCTTCAGGCCTCACTTCTTTGGTGCCTTCCTCTGTTTCTGCACCCTCAACCTTCACTTGGGTCTCAGCAGTGTCCTCTTTAAAAGGTTTGTCCTCCCTCCAAATCGTCACTCTCAGTGTCTTTGGAGCCTTCAACCTTCTCCACTTCTTCTCCCATGGCACTGTTTTTGTTTCCAGCCTCCCTAGAGGTGGATCTGTGATTGGTCTGCTCTCCCTGAGCATTGTGGACTCCTGCACCACCAGCACTTTCCAGGATCTCTTCTCCTATAGCGCCATCCACTGACCCACCATCAGCTGCTTGCTCACAAACCAGAGAGGACACCCACACATCTCTTAGGCTGGGTCAGTCTCCCTGACCTCCTCTTGTGGGGCATTGGCGTTACACTGTGTCAGTTCCTCTGACAGCACCATATCTGTCTCAGCCCCAGCAGATGCTACTGGCAACGACACCACCTTCTTTATGGCACTTGCTCCTTTGGCGATCAGAGGATTTGCCGACCTTGTTGGGCCCTTGCTTACTGTAATCCCTTTCCTTCTTAGAGTCACAGTCACCCCTGCAGTCTGTGTCACAACCCCAGTCTGGTGAACTCCCAGGTCGCTCTCTAACTCGGTGTCCCCTCCACTCTTTTCACTCCCAGTCATACTGTCGCACAGTTCAGGTGACGTCAGTACGTTTGGCAGACGCATACCTTCCTCCGGGCACCCCTATGTCTGACCAGTCAATGTTGGGAGGTATAGGTGGCATAATGTACCCAACCCCATCAGCATAGAGCCCTTCATCTTCCTGCTGTAGAGGAGCTCCCTTCTCCCACAAAACCGGGAACAGCCTAGAGTCCCGGGCTACCATCACCGAATGGGATAAGTTAGGAACTACCGCGACATCATGGCTTGCAATGTCATTGGCAGTCTCGAGGATCACCCTGGCCACCGGATAGTCTTTAGTGCCCCCATGGACACAGGTGACCCCGATCTTTCTTTTGGGTAGTACATACACATTGTATTCAGCCCTCACTAGGGTCATCAAGCCGTGCAGGATGCTTGTCATTTTCCACAGAACACCAGGACTGGCAAATTCGCCAATGGCGCCCTGTGCTGTTCACAGATGAAAGCAGGTTCACACTGAGCACATGTGACAGATGTGACAGTCTGGAGACACCGTGGAGAGCGATCTGCTGCCTGCAACATCCTTCAGCATGACCGGTTTGGCAGTGGGTCAGTAATGGTGTGGGGTGGCATTTCTTAGGAGGGCCGCACGGTGTTGGGCTGTACAGCACAACCCCCATCTGTGGACGTCGGGTCCTCAGACCATCCTCATGGAGTTGGTTTCTAACCGTTTGTGCAGACACATGCACATTTGTGGCCTACTGGAGGTCATTTTGCAGGGCTCTGGCAGTGCTCCTCCTGTTCCTTCCTTATAATAACAATAATAAATTTTATTTCTACAGCGCCGACATATTCCACAGCACTTTACATTTCAGAGGGGATTTGTACAGACAATAGACATTACAGCATAACAATAATCACAGATTATAACAAATACCAACAGGAATGAGGGCCCTGCTCGCAAGCTTACAGTCTATGAGGAAAGAGGTAGACACGAAAGGTGGGTGGTAACAGTTGCCCTGATTGTATGGACCAGCCATAATGTTAAGTGTGTAACATTACAGACACAGAGGGCTAATGGATGCATAAAGCATGTGGGAACATGATGCGGGGAACCTGGTTATGGTAAAACTTTTGGCTGTGCCACACAGGGATAGATTAGGTTAATGTGTTGAGGCGATAGGCCTGTCTGAATAAATGCGTTTTCAGGGCACGCTTAAAATTGTGGGGATTGGGGACTAATCATATTGACCTGGGAAGTGCATTCCAAAGAATTGGCGCAGCACGTGTAAAGTCTTGGAGACGGGAGTGGGAGGTTCTGATTATTGAGGATGCTAACCTCAGGTTATCAGCAGAATGGAGGGCGCGGGTAGGGTGGTATACTGAAACAAGGGAGGTGATGTAGGGTGGTGTTGAGCCATGGAGGGCTTTGTGGGTGAGGGTAATACGTTTATACTGAATAATGATTTATCATACCGCCGAACAAAAAGTGCAATAACGCGTGATCAAAAAGACGCATATAAATATCCATGGTAGCGCTGAAAACGTCATCTTGTCCCGCAAAAAACGAGCCGCCATACAGTGTCATCAGTGAAAAAATAAGAAAGTTATAGTTCGCAGAATAAAGAGATGCAAAAATATTTATTTTTTATATAAAATTGTTTTCATTGCATAAAAGCGCCAAAACATAAAAAAACGACCTAAATGAGGTATCGCTGTAACCGTACAGACCCGAAGAATATACGGGCTTTATCAATTTTACCGCACGCGGAACGGTGTAAACGCACTCCCCAAAAGAAATTCATGAAACGCTGGTTTTTGTTCGGAGTCCCAAAAATCGGAATAAAAAGCGATCAAAAGATGTCACGTGCCCGAACATGATACCAATAAAAGCGTCAACTCGTCCCGCAAAAAATAAGACCTCACATGACTCAGTGGGTAAAAATATGGAAAAGTTAGAGCTCTCAATATGTGGTGATGCAAAAACTATTTTTACAATAAAAAGCGTCTTTTAGCATGCGACAGCTGCCAAATATAAAAACCGCCAAAAATAGTAAATCAAACCCCTGTTATCACCCCCTTAGTTAGGGAAAAATAATAAAATAAAAAAAATGTATTTATTTCCATTTTCCCATTAGGGTTAGGGCTGAGATTAGGGGAGTGTTGGGGTTAGGGTTGGAGTTATAATTGGGGGGTTTCCACTGTTTGGGCACATCAGGTGCTCTCCAAATGCAACATGGCGTCTGCCATGCGCCTAAACAGTGTTTTACCCCCACATATAGGGTATCAGCGTACTCAGGACAAATTGGACATCAACTTTTGGGGTCCAATTTCTCCTGGTACCCTTGGGAAAATAAAAAAAATGGGGAATAAAAGATCATGTTTGTTGAAAAAATACGATTTTTTTATTTTCACGCCCGGTCGTTATAAACTTCTGTGAAGCACTGGGGGGTTCAAAGTGCTCACCACACATCTAGATAAGTTCCTTAGGGGGTCTAGTTTCCAAAATGGGGCCACTTGTGGGGGGTTTCCACTGTTTAGGTACATCAGGGGCTCTCCAAAAGCAACATGACACCCGCAGACCATTCCATCGAAGTCTGCATATTCCAAAATGTCACTACTTCCCTTCTGAGCCCCGACGTGTGCACATACAGTAGTTTTCTCCCACATATGGGGTATCAGCGTACTCAGGACAAATTGGACAACAACTTTTGGGGTCCAACTTTTCCTGGTACCCTTGGGAAAATAAAAAAAAATGGTGACTAAAAGATCATGTTTGTGGAAAAAATACGATTTTTTTATTTTCACACCCGGGTGTTATAAACTTCTGTGAAGCACTGGGGGGTTCAAAGTGCTCACCACACATCTAGATAAGTTCCTTGGGGGGTCTAGTTTCCAAAATGGTGTCATTTGTGGGGGGTTTCCACTGTTTTGGTACATCAGGGGTTTTCCAAACGCGACATGGTGTCTGATCTCAATTCCAACCAAAAAAATCAAATGGCACTGCTTCCCTTCTGAGCTCTGCCATGCGCCCAAATAGTGGTTTACCCCCACATGTGGGGTATCAGCGTACTCAGGACAAATTGCACAATAACTTTTAGGGTCCCGTTGCCCTTGGGAAAATAAAAATTGGGGGGGGTGAAAAGATCATTTTTGTGGAAAAAATATGATTTTTTAATTGTACCGCTGTACGTTATAAACTTATGTGAAGCCCTTGTTGGTTCAAAGTTCTCACAACATATCTAGATAAGTTCCTTGGGGGGGTCTAGTTTCCAAAATGGGGTCACTTGTGGGGGGGTTTCCACTGTTTAGGTACATCAGGGGCTCTCCAAACATGACATGGCGTCCGATCTGAATTCTAGCCAATTTTGCATTGAAAAAGTCAAACGGCACTCCTTACCTTCTGAGCTCTGCCATGCGCCGAAACAGTGGTTCCCCCCCACATATCAGGTATCAGCGTACTCAGAACAAACTGCACAATAACTTTTGCAGTCCAGCTTCTCCTGTTACCCTTGGTAAAATAAAAAAAATTGAACCTGAAGTATTTTTTTTTGTGAAAAAAAGTTAAATGTTCATTTTTTTTTTAAATATTCAAAAAATTCCTGTGAAGCACCTGAAGGGTTAATAAACTTCTTGAATGTGGTTTTGAGCACCTTAAGGGGTGCAGTTTTTAGAATGGTGTCACTTTTGGGTATTTTCTATCATATAGACCCCTCAAAGTGGCTTCAAATGTGATGTGGTCCGTAAAAATAAAATGGTGTTGCAAAAATGAGAAATCGCTGGTCAACTTTTAACCCTCATAAATTCCCAAGAAAAAAAAATTTGGGTTCGAAAATTGTGCTGATGTAAAGCAAACATGTGGGAAATGTTACTTAAGTTTTTTGTGTGCCGTATCTCTGTGATTTAAGGGCATAAAAATTCAAAGTTGGAAAATTGATACATTTTCAAAATTTTCACCAAATTTCCTTTTTTTCACAAATAAACTCAAGTTATATGAATGAAATTTTACCAGTAGCATGAAGTACAAGATGTCACGATAAAACAATGTCAGAATCACCAGGATCCATGGAAGTGTTCCAGAGTTATTACCTCATAAAGGGACAGTGGTCAGAATTGTAAAAAATGGCCCTGTCATTAACGTGCAAACCACCCTTGGGGCTTAAGGGGTGAAGACCACCTTACAATCTATCAAGTTCATGTTTCCATTTTACATTTCTTGCTTCTCAAGATAGTACAGTATGTGTTGCCATTCTATGCTGCAGTAGGCTAAATAGGCTCATCCACAGTTATCCAAGATATGGTCTTCAGAAATTAAGGTACTGCTTAATTTGGATTCCAGAAAAGTGATATACACTAACGACGTATATGTAATTATGGCTGGGGAATTCCAAACAGACATTTACTGAAGCAATTAATGTCCTAATTATCTCATCTAATAAGAGATGCCAGTTTCATGAAATTAATAATCAAAAAACAGGCAAATAATTTTAAATTAGTCAGAGTAACCAGTCTTCCCCCAGGAAATCATTGTTATGTGGATTTATTTCTAATACTCATGGTATAAATAGAAAACTTGTCATGTTTTCTGGCAAAACAATTCTCAGCCACTTCCTCATCTTACAAGTCACAAACAGCCAAATTCAGTAAATTGATTAACACAAACTGATTTGTCAAGATTATGATGGCGAGATTATATTTAATGAAATGATTGTTTTTTTTTCCCTAAACAGATTAACCAATTATTGACAGATGGAATTAAGGTTAATGTAAAGTACATTCTTTCAACAAGATTGGGGAAATATAAGCTGTATAATTAGCAGAGTTCTCCGTGACCAGAGTTTGATCGACCCATTTAACCCTCATACTGATTATCCCGAGCTGTGTTTCATCTAGGACAAAAAAAATAAGAAAACAAATTTTTGCCAAAAAAGGAGTAGCAGGACAAAATATTCTGCCGGCAAAAATAAGCCCTCCATTTCCAGACAGAAAAATAGAAATGTGATGAAAGATGTAAATATAAAATCCAGAAAACAATGGCAAATTCCATGTCTGCTGGAAAACAAGGGGTGAAAATGCTTCACCTGTCCTGTAGCCTACATTTATCATTAAGGATTTAAAATCTACAATGAAAAAGCTACATTTTTGAAAGTATATCTTAAATGTGCTGAGTTAGGAGAACATGAAATTTGGATATTAGATTATTATTACTGACATTTAGAAAATAAAAGACACTGTATATGTTATTTACCAAAAACATTTACTACTTTCTTTATATTGCTTGACCTCCTATAGCCCTTATACCAACCGGACAGATTGCAGCTCACCCCAACACAAGTTGCAGCAGGTACTGTCAGGAGGAGTGTGAGGAGACCCATTAGTTTAAAGGGACCTTGTCACCAGGTTTTCCCATATAAAGGACGGCCAGCATCCTTCAGCCCTATTTTACAACATTCGAGTATGATGTATATATGTCCCCAATCCACTCTGCAGATCCCAAAAAAGAGCTTTATGATACTCAAAGAGGGCTCGATCCGGCATCCAGCTCCTCCCCTCTTCTTACGATCGCTGTCCAAAGGACTGTAGTGCGCGCATGTGCAGGCTTTACCTGTGGGTTATGAGTACTTTTTGGCCTTTCCTCGGGCATACGCACTACAGTACTTTGGCTCTGCCCTCGACAGGGCACAGAGAAAATCAAGCCTGCGATGAGAGACACTGTCTGGATGACGTAGGACACGTCATCCATACGAAGCAGCTATGGAAGACAGATCGTAAGAGAGAAGACACCAGATCAAGACGTCCATCGGACCAGGACACGCTGTCTGTAAGTATAATAAAAGGTCTTTTTTTTGTGCCTTGCAGAGCAGATTGGGGACATATATACATTATACTAGAATGCTATGGTTGAAAGATGCTGGTCATACTTTATATGGGGAAAAACCAGGTGACAGATTCTCTTTTAAGAAAAGTATTCACACAGCATCAGTGATCACCTCTGATGTATTTAACCCCATTCACGACACCCCGATCTATCAAAATATAAAAACAATTAACTCAATCGGTAAACACGTGAATGTCACTTGCGCAGGCGCAGTTCGTGGTCTTGTGGCCATGAATTGTGCCCTCGCAAGTGACACTGCCGTGGTGCCTTATGGGATTCGGGAACAGTGGCCGGAAGAGTCCCAACTGGGGATTATATTATATATATATATATATATATATATACACTCACTGGCCACTTTATTAGGTACACCTGTCCAACTGTGTGTTAAGACTTAATTTCTAATCTGCCAATCACATGGCGGCAACTCAGTGCATTTAGGCATGTAGACATGGTCAAGACAATCTCCTGCAGTTCAAACCGAGCATCAGTATGGGGAAGAAAGGTGATTTGAGTGCCTTTGAACGTGGCATGATTGTTGGTGCCAGAAGGGCTGGTCTGAGTATTTCAGAAACTGCTGATCTACTGGGATTTTCACGCACAACCATCTCTAGGGTTTACAGAGAATGGTCCGAAAAAGAAAAAAAATCCAGTGAGCGGCAGTTCTGTGGCCGGAAATGCCTTGTTGATGCCAGAGGTCAGAGGAGAATGGGCAGACTGGTTCGAGCTGATAGAAAGGCAACAGTGACTCAAATTGCCACCCGTTACAACCAAGGTAGGCAGAAGAGCATCTCTGAACGCACAGTGCGTCGAACTTTGAGGCAGATGGGCTACAGCAGCAGAAGACCACACCGGGTACCACTCCTCTCAGCTAAGAACAGGAAACTGAGGCTACAATTTGCACAAGCTCATCGAAATTGGACAGTAGAAGATTGGAAAAACGTTGCCTGGTCTGATGAGTCTCGATTTCTGCTGCGACATTCGAATGGTAGGGTCAGAATTTGGCATAAACAACATGAAAGCATGGATCCATCCTGCCTTGTATCAACGGTTCAGGCTGGTGGTGGTGGTGTCATGGTGTGGGGAATTTTTTCTTGGCACTCTTTGGGCCCCTTGGTACCAATTGAGCATCGTTGCAACGCCACAGCCTACCTGAGTATTGTTGCTGACCATGTCCATCCCTTTATGACCACAATGTACCCAACATCTGATGGCTACTTTCAGCAGGATAATGCGCCATGTCATAAAGCTCGAATCATCTCAGATTGGTTTCTTGAACATGACAATGAGTTCACTGTACTCAAATGGCCTCCTCAGTCACCAGATCTCAATCCAATAGAGCATCTTTGGGATGTGGTGGAACGGGAGATTCGCATCAGGGATGTGCAGCCGACAAATCTGCGCCAACTGTGTGATGCCATCATGTCAATATGGTCCAAAATCTCTGAGGAATGCTTCCAGCACCTTGTTGAATCTCTGCCACGAAGAATTGAGACAGTTCTGAAGGCAAAAGGGGGTCCAACCCGTTACTAGCATGGTGTACCTAATAAAGTGGCCAGTGAGTGTATATATATATATATATATATATATATATATATATATATATATATATATATATAGAGAGAGAGAGAGAGAGAGAGAGAGAGAGAGAGAGGGAGAGGGAGAGAGAGAGAGAGAGATAGTACTAATAAAAACTTTCTCTCGCCCTGCAAAAAATAAGCTATCATACAGAGCTCCATCCGACAAAAAATAAAAATGTCAAGAGAAATGGAGACAACTCTAATTTTTTTTTGCAAACGTCTGATTTTTTTTTCACCACTAAAATACAAAAAAACTGGACAGGCTTGGTATCGCCGTAATCGTATTGATGAGGAGAAACATACTGCATGGTCATTTTTACCACAAAATGTACGCCGTACATATTCCGAAAACCCAATGTCAGAATTGTGTGTTTTTTTCCACAATTTGGAATTTTGCCCTCGTTTGAGTACAAATATGTGGTAAGATGAATTGTGTCATTCAAAAGTACAAGTAGTCTCAAAAAAATGCCTCATATGTCTGTATGTGGACAGAAAAATAAAAGAAAAAAATGGAAACAAAAAAACAAAAATGTGCTGTGACGGGAAGGGGTTAATAGTTACACTTTTTCCCAAATTCATGTGCCACTCTAATGGTATACGATAAGAAACATACCTGTTGCCATAATGGTGTCCTCATGACCCTGTGTAAACACAACAATCCGTGGCCTTTTCATGTTAATCTTTGGCAATGCCTGTGTTTTTTTGGCAATCTCCTTGATATTGTCAGTCTGGAAATTTAAAAATATAAACAAGAACAACTATATATAACAAAAATTTTTTTAAAGAGCTTTTCTACTTTTCCATTCTCAGCAAAGCGAACCTCTAAAGCTGTGCAAGTATGTAACCAGGCAACGGTGAGTAACATCTACCTTTATTATTTCACATGTCTGAGGGCGATTGGGGTCCACTCAGTGAAAAGTGGAAAATCCTTCTATAATACTCTGTTCACATCTTATTTAAACCAATTCAATGAACAGTACTGTGCAAAAGTTTTAGACAGATTTTAAAAAAAATGCTGCAAATTGAAAATGCTCTCAAATATATATGTATTAATAGTATATTATCGTCAATGAACAAAATACAAAGGGTATGAACAAAAGAGAAATCTAAATCAAACCAATCTTTGGTGTGCGACGGCCCTTCATCTTCAAAACAAAATCAATTCTTCTAGGTCACTTTAACACAGTTTTTGAAGGAACTTGGCAAGGGAGATGGTGCTTCACATCTTGGAGAACTAACCACAGATCTTCTGTGTATGAGGCTTGTGCAGAACCTTCTGTCATTTCATGATCAGGGCTCTGTGAGGCCGCACCATCACTTCCAGATCTCATTGTTTTTCTTTACACTGAAGACAATTCTTAATGACATTGGCTGGATGTTTGAGATCGTTGTTCTGATTCAGAATACATTTGGAGCCAGAACCACATTGTTGGGTAAATATCTGCTTGTAGTTCTCAGCATTGAGGACATCAAGAAATGGAAAACACTGAGGGCCATAGATGAAGTAGTCAGCCAAGGAAACTTAATGCAGCAGGTGAAAGACACGTCATGCTTATTTCCCTTCAAAATAGAAAGATGTCCAGCAGTGCCACCAGCTCAGAACTGGTAAAAACCAGTGAGAACTCACTACCTCCATTTACTATTTGGAAAAGTTTGGTCTTCAAGGAAAAAACACAGCCAAGACCAAACTTTTGGCAAAGAAACAAGGCTAAATGACTCCAATGCACAGCTTTCCAGGTTATTATAATGTTCAAATAGTCAAGCTCTGCCTCTAGTTCCTCCCTGCTCCCATCTACACAGAAATGCATCCATAGCAGCCGTCTTCTCTCTCAGTAATGGGAATATCTGACTTCACGGAATACCTCAATATTGAGAATTTTGATAACAAATTATCAATTTTAGCAGCAAAAGAAGCACATTTTTGTGACAAAAATAAGCAACTTTGTAATATATGTTATGTGTACTTATGATTTATGAATAAAAAAATTAAAACGACAGTTACGCTTTATTACATAATAATTTGGAACTATGAAAACATAACTAAACAGCAGAAAAATGTCAGCAAAAGACCTGGACTGAGGACTCAATATGTGATATATTTGGCTGTTACAGAAGGCAGTTTACTCACCGAAAGACTGATGAACTGTACAATAATGAGTGTGCAACAGGTGTATGACATAGTGTATGCTCCTTGCAAGTTTTTGAATGCATATAAAAAAAAAAATGGAGTTGGATATTTGGTAAAGACTACGGATGTTATTGATGCTGAGAAACAGGCAGATACGTATCCATTATGTTATACCATCAGGGAGGCATCTGACTGACTTCAAATTTATTCTACAGCATGACAATGATATCAAACATACAGCCAATCTCATTAATAATGAGGGGCCTTGGAAGTGATGATAAAAGTCCTACAGAGCCCTGATCTCATCATCATTCAGTCTGTCTGAGATTACAAGAGATAAAAAGAATTGCACAACACGACATGTAAGAGAAGATCTGAGGTTAGTTTTCCAACATGTTTGGAACAATCGGACTACTGAATTCCTTCAAATACTATTTTGATGGCAAAGGTTGTTGATGTAGAGAAAACTGAGGAATAGCCTGACTGAGCTTTACTACCTGGTTTATCTTACCTGATGAAGAAGACAATTTGTCCCCAAAGTATGTTGTTTATACACCCTTAATAAAGTCCTCTATTCACACTCTAAAGGCCCTTTTACATTTAGCGATGCACCAGCGATCCGACCAGCAATACGACCCGGTCAGGATCGCTGGTGCATCGCTAAATGATCGTTAGTGAGCTTTCACACAGAAAGAACTCACAGCGATGCAGCAGCGACGCAGAGCACGATACTCACCTTTCACACACAGTGATCCTGACGTCCTCCCGCTCGCGTCCAGCGTCGCTCGTCGTCACAACAGGAAGCGCCCGACGAGAAATGGAGCCGGACATTCTCGCGCGATCAGCGATGGACAGCGGGGGAGCCGGTCGGAGGCAAGTATCACACATAGCGATATCGCTAGCAATATCGCTATAACGTCACAAAACCGGTGACGTTTTAGCGATATTGCTAGCGATATCACTTAGTGTAAAACCCCCTTAAACCTCTGGATGCAATATAAGAGAAGCACAATCTAAATATTCCACAACACTATGATACACTGAACCTCAATCAGCATATCAAAGAGGAGATCTCAGCTGCTATTGCTCTATACACATACACTTTTGGATGTTCTGCTCCTAGCATGACTTTCCAGATGAGTCCCAATAATAATAATAATAATTTTTATTTATATAGCGCCAACATATTCCGCAGCACTTTACAATTAAGCGGGGACATGTACAGACAATAAATTCAATACAAGTTAAGACAATTCAAACAATGACATTAGGAGTGAGGTCCCTGCTCGCAAGCTTACAATCTACAATCTACAGTCCCAGTCCAATCTTACAATCTACAGTCCCAGTTATAATATGCATTTAACATTTTTATTTGGAGGCGATACCCTGTGAATTTTTATTTGTTGGGTTTATTTTTCATGTACTTACTTGGTCACACCAAATATTGATATGAATTAGATTTCTCTTTTGTTCGTTCACTTTGCATTTTCTTCAAGGCAACCTGTCAAATAAGAACGCTATTAACTTGCAGATATGGGGTTAATCTGCAGGTTGGCAGCATTCTCTCACCCCGTGGAGACGCCACAATAAGTGCACCGCGCTGCCAGAAAGAAATGATCTTTATCCCTCCCGTCAGGCTTGTTCTTCAGCCACAGGGAAGGTGCTGGCAAAATTTCTCTAACAGCGCCCCCAATGCTGACTGACAGCCAACTCTAATGAAGGATCGGCTGTCAGTCAGTGCCAGGACATAGTGGTGACAAACCGTGTCGGAGACACCCGTGACTGAAAGAACGCGCCTTCCAGGAGGAATGAAGTTCATTTCTTCCTGGCAGTGGGGCTCTTAGTGTTGCGGCCGCATGGTGTTAGAACGCTATTAACCTGCAGATTAATCGCATATCTGAGGGTTAATAGCATCATTTTTTATGTCAGGTTTAGTGTTGAGCTTTCCGATACCGCAAGTATCGGGTATCGGCCGATATTTGCCGTATCGGAATTCCGATACCGAGTACCGATACTTTTTTCGTATCGGATACCGGAATCGGAAGTCCAAAATGCAATGAGCCACTTTTGTGGCTCTGATTAGCTGCCGAAATGACGTCATCATGATGCGCTGTCTGTGCGCATCATGATGCGCCGTCAGTTCGGGCCTTCGGGGGGGGCTGTGCCGACTGTCCGGGGGTCTGTGCCGGCCTGCCGGTGGTCTGTGCAGGCTCCGGGGGTCTGTGCCGGCCTGCCGGGGGGGCTGTGCCGGCCTGCCGGGGGGGCTGTGCCGGCCTGCCGGGGGGGCTGTGCCGGCCTGCCGGGGGGGCTGTGCAGGCTCCGGTGGTCTGTGCCAGCCTGCCGGGGGGCTGTGCCGGCCTGCCGGTGGTCTGTGCAGGCTCCGGGGGGCTGTGCCGGCCTGCCGGTGGTCTGTGCAGGCTCCGGGGGTCTGTGCAGGCATCGTCCGATGGGACTACAAGTACAGTAGTAGTCCCATCATCCGGCTAATGTGTTGAATGTAAAAAAAAAAAAAAAAAAAAAATTTACATGCTACATACATACAACATGCATACTACATATATACTACATGTAACATACATACTACATGTAACATACATACTACATGCATACTACATACTACATGCATGCTACATACATGCTACATACTACATACATGCTACATACATAATACATATATACTACATGCATGCAACATACATACAACATATATACTACATGCATACTACATATATACTATATATACTACATGTAACATACATACTACATATATACTACATGCTACATACATGCAACATGCACACTACATGCTACATACATGCTACATACACACTACATGCTACATACATGCAACATACATACTACATACATGCTACATACTACATACATGCTACATACATACTACATATATACCACATGCATGCAACATGCATACTACATATATACTGCATATATACTACATGCATGCAACATACATATATACTACATACAATACATACATATAGACATACAGTACATATAACAGAGTACATACTCACCGTCACTTGTCACTTTGATCCCCGAAGCCATTGTCCCCTTAAGGAATAAATATCAAAATAAAAAAACACCAATATACTTACCCCGATACGCAGAAGTCCACGAGGGTCCCACGTCCATCTTGCGTGGAGAACAGCAGCATCAGCTGATGCTACCGTTCTCTACCAGCTCCAGGAATACAATGACGGAAGGTAGGTATCCTTCCGCACTGTATTCCTCCACCACTTTAAAAAAAAAAAAAAGTCCCTAGTCTCACTTTATGCCATTGCTGACGTGGGACCCTCGTGGACTTCTGCGGATCGGGGTAAGTATATTGGTGTTTTTTTATTTTGATATTTATTCCTCAAGGGGACAATGGCTTCGGGGATCAAAGTGACAAGTGACGGTGAGTATGTACTCTATGTTATATGTACTGTATGTCTATATGTATGTATTGTATGTAGTATATATGTATGTTGCATGCATGTAGTATATATGCAGTATATATGTAGTATGCATGTTGCATGCATGTGGTATATATGTAGTATGTATGTAGCATGTATGTAGCATGTAGCATGTATGTAGTATGTATGTTGCATGTATGTAGCATGTAGTGTGCATGTATGTAGTATGTATGTTGCATGTATGTAGCATGTAGTGTGTATGTTGCATGTATGTAGCATGTAGTATATATGTAGTATGTATGTTACATGTAGTATATATAGTATATATGTAGTATGCATGTTGCATGCATGTAGTATATATGTTGTATGCATGTTGCATGCATGTAGTATATATGTATTATGTATGTAGTATGTATGTAGCATGTATGTAGTTTGTAGCATGTATGTAGCATGCATGTATGCATGTAGTATGTAGCATGTATGTAGTATGCATGTAGTATGTATGTTACATGTAGTATATATGTAGTATGCATGTTGTATGTATGTAGCATGTATGTAGCATGTATGTAGCATGTAATTTTTTTTTTTTTTTTACATTCAACACATTAGCCGGATGATGGGACTACTACTGTCCCATCATTGGCTAATGTGTCAATCACTGTCATGGTAGCAGGCATCGCCCGATGGGACTTGTAGTCCCATCGGACGATGCCTGCACAGACCCCCAGAGCCTGCACAGACCACCGGCAGGCCGGCACAGCCCCCCGGAGCCTGCACAGACCACCGGCAGGCCGGCACAGACCACCGGCAGGCCGGCACAGACCACCGGAGCCTGCACAGCTCCCCGGCAGGCCGGCACAGACCACCGGCAGGCCGGCACAGACCACCGGCAGGCCGGCACAGACCACCGGCAGGCCGGCACAGACCCCCGGCAGGCCTGCACAGACCCCCCGGCAGGCCGGCACAGCCCCCCGAAAGGCCCGTACAGACCCCAGAGAGCCTGCACAGACCACCGGCAGGCCGGCACAGCCCCCCGGCAGGCCGGCACAGCCCCCCGGCAGGCCGGTACAGACCACCGGCAGGCCGGCACAGCCCCCCGGCAGGCCTGCACAGACCACCGGAGCCTGCACAGACCACCGGCAGGCCTGCACAGACCACCAGAGCCTGCACAGACCCCCCGGCAGGCCGGCACAGCCCCCCGAAAGGCCCGTACAGACCCCAGAGAGGCTGTACAAGGCAAAAATAGGGTTTTTCTTATTCCGATACCGGAAGTCCCATAGACTTGAATGGGACTTCCGGTATCGGAATCGGCGATACCCAATATTTTTTTTAGATCGGCCGATACCATCCGATACGATACTTTTAAGTATCGGACGGTATCGCTCAACACTAGTCAGGTTCCTTTTACTTGACAAAAAATAATTTAATAACATTTGTATGTTTGTAAACATTTTTACTTTGCAGCATTTTTCACACATCTGCCTAAAACTTTTGCACAGTACCTGATGTGCCCATGACAATTTCTTGTGCATCTTATGAACAGCGGGATAGACTATTCACACAACAAAGGCCAACATTGTCCTTCTCACCTCTGTTGTGGTGGTATGAGGAGATGTAAGATTTTCTACACCACCTGAAGTGAAATCTACACCTATTTTTGTGACTCATTAAAAAAAAAAAAAATCACAATCACTTGCCAACAGCTTATCTGCACAGCTTTCCAATTCCACTATTCCACCTAGTTTTGAAAAGAGGGAAATGTGCTAGACGCCTCGCATCTTTGTGCGATAATGACAAGCAACATAATGTGACTTTCTTATGCCAGAAAAGTGTAGGCTGCCATTGAGGTCTACAGTTACTGTAGGTCCATATATATTTGGACAGAAACAACATTTTTCTACTTTTGGTTCTAGACATTACCACAATGAATTTTAAACCAAACAATTCAGATGCAGTTGAAGTTCAGACTTTCAGCTTTCATTTGAGGGTATCCACATTAAAATTGGATCAAGGGTTTAGGAGTTTCAGCTCCTTAACATGTGCCACCCTGTTTTTAAAGGAACCAAAAGTAATTGGACAGATTTAATAATTGTAAATAAAATGTTCATTTCTAGTACTTGGTTGAAAACCCTTTGTTGACAATGACTGCCTGAGGTCTTGAACTCATGGACATCACCAGACGCTGTGTTTCTTCCATTTTGATGCTCTGCCAGGCCTTCACTGCGGTGGTTTTCAGTTGCTGTTTGTTTGTGGGCCTTCCTGTCTGAAGTTTAGTCTTTAACAAGTGAAATGCATGCTCAATTGGGTTGAGATCAGGTGACTGACTTGGCCATTCAAGAATATTCCACTTCTTTGCTTTAATAAACTCCTGGGTTGCTTTGGCTTTATGTTTTGGGTCATTGTCCATCTGTGGTATGAAATGATGACCAATCAGTTTGGCTGCATTTTGCTGGATCTGAGCACACAGTATGGGTCTGAATACCTCAGAATTCATTCGGCTGCTTCTGTCCTGTGTCACATCTTTAATAAACACTAGTGACCCAGTGACACTGGCAGCCATGCATGCCCAAGCCATCACACTGCCTCCACCGTGTTTTACAGATGTGGTATGCTTTGGATCATGAGCTGTACCACACCTTCGCCATACTTTTCTCTTTCCATCATTCTGGTAGAGGTTGATCTTGGTTTCATCTGTCCAAAGAATGTTCTTCCAGAACTGTGCTGGCTTTTTTAGATTTTTTTTTTTTTAGCCAAGTCCAGTTTAGCCTTTTTATTCTTGATGCTTATGAGTGGCTTGCACCGTGCAGTGAACCCTCTATTTACTTTCATGCAGTGTTCTCTTTATGGTAGATTTTGCCACTCCTAATGTTGTAGTAATTTCTCGGATGGGTTTTTTCTGTTTTTGCAGCTTAAGGATGGCTTGTTTCACCTGCATGGAGAGCTCCTTTGACCGCTTGTTTCCTTCACAGCAAAACCCTCCAAATGCAAGCACCACACCTCAAATCATCTCCAGGCCTTTTATCTGCATGATTGAGAATGACATAACGACCCTTCATCCAATTTTAATGTGGATACCCTCAAATGAAAGCTGAAAGTCTGAACTTCAACTGCATCTGAATTGTTTGGTTTAAAATTCATTGTGTTAATGTCTAGAACCAAAATTAGAAAAATGTTGTCTCTGTCCAAATATATATGGACCTAACTGTATATTGGGAAAGAGTCTTAGGCGGCATTTACACTGCCCGATTATCGTGAGCGAGTATTTTCGGTAATGCCTGTTTTCCAATACTCATCAAGTGTAAACAGGCTGCCAATCACCCGAAGAAGCATCATAATGCTCATTTGTTAGGTGAAATAACTTATACGTTTGCTGAAATACAACCATTCTTTGCAGCACATTGTTTATGTAAATTTCCTATTTTCTTTTAACAATAGGAAGCTTATGCATTAACAGTAAAAATGTTCATTTCTGGAAAACCTGACAGGCTGATGGTGGAATCATTAGCAAGCAAACTGAGCAATTGCTGGCAAGTAGTCCAGACATTCCTATTGGCTAGAACATTAAAAGAAAGCCATCTATCAGTGCAAATATTAAGTTAATGAAGTTTAAAGCAAATGTTAGAAACAGATTGTGCGTGGGGCTGAGAACAATGCTCATCAGCAGAAGACAATATCATTAGGCTGATAAGAATAAGGGTTTTCCTTATGTACTGGAAATAAGGGAAGCAACAGTAGGACCTTAATTACAAATATATCCTGACTGCTGACCCCGCACATTACATAAGCCCTCTCTACAACACAGGACAGACAGTGCAGAACAAAGACGCCCCCCATGCTATTTATCAGTAGGTTACATTTACGTTTTCCTTGCCAGGGACAATTTGATTTATACCGCACTGATTATGCTTGGGATCCACTAATGCTAATTTAATGTCTATGTGCCCCTTTAAGGGGCTTATGAGCATGAACAAGTTTGTTTTTTGCTTTTTTTATTGAACCTGCCAATAACCCAGTAACTGCTGCCATCAAGATAAAACTGTACAGAATGGACTTTTCCTTCCCATTAATACAGCTTAGCCTTGACAATCAGCTCCTACCATTGACATTTAGGGCAGAGAGACCCCATAACATTGGGGCACTAATTGGTTCAGATGGCTAAAGAACAATAGTAAAGCAATAAAGTAATTATATGTCACACATTTTATGGGAGCTACAGAAAATGTCCCTAATCTGTTGCCGTTTTTGTATGTTGCACTTACCTCAAATCCTTGCTCTTTGGCAAATGCAGCAGCTTCCTAAAATTGTAAGCAAGATGATTAACAACTATGTTCTGATATCTAATGTCAAGGGCCAAGTTAAAGTGCAATATGCTCATAAAAGGTTAAAAACAATTTTTTTTCCTCTTTTCTATTGAAACGGGACACCATTAGTTTGCACCCTTGCCAGCTTTACGTAGTAAAAAAAAAAAAATTGCTTTTTCTACAGAACATCGTGTACGTGTGGACACCAGTATATATTCGCTTTAATCACAACAAAAATGTAAAAATTTGTAAATGAACGATAAAGATAGATGTGGGGGACATTGCCCGTTCAGCTTTAAAGCCCCGTCACACACAGCAATCTCACTAGCGAGATCGCTGATTTTGTGACACATCAGCGATCTCACCAGCAAGATCGCTGGATACCCGACGTTTACATTATAAACCAGCATCGCTGGTCGTGTCTATGTTCTCACCAGCAATCAGCCTAACGATGTCCCAGCGATCCCATCATGTCGGATCGTTGGTGGGATCGCTGGGACATTGTTATGTGTAACGGGGGCTTTACTCTCACATATTAAGAAAGTCATTTCTATTGATACATTATGTTCCCAAGGAAAACCTATGTTCTCCATATAGGTGCTCCAGAGATATTCCAATCATTGCCAGAAGAGAATTAGGAATTTCTATGGCTTGGAATTTCTTTGGCTTGTATCCTAAGTCATACTACAAGACTCGTTAAAGGGTTGATTGTGACTTGTAGGATCGCTACTACCAATAGGTGGCGCTGTAGAGTAAAAGTCCTCTTTCTTTCTGAAGAGGCAATTTGCATATTATTTTCCCAGAGGAGCATTGCACGGCGAATAAGTCTCCTTACCTTGACAAGCCACAGCTGGCATGTCACTCTCCGCAAGGAGAAACCTTACTTCTTAGATCCTAGTCCAGAGCCTCTCACCTTGCCAAATCAGATCTCATACTTTGCACTGACGAGAGCCAACAGCTCGAAACACCGTGTCTGCAAATTGAGATTCTGATTTGGCTTGTATCCTAAGTCATACTACAAGACTCGTTAAAGGGTTGATTGTGACTTGTAGGATCGCTACTACCAATAGGTGGCGCTGTAGAGTAAAAGTCCTCTTTCTTTCTGAAGAGGCAATTTGCATATTATTTTCCCAGAGGAGTATTGCACGGCGAATAAGTCTCCTTACCTTGACAAGCCACAGCTGGCATGTCACTCTCCGCAATGAGAAACCTTACTTCTTAGACCCTAGTCCAGAGCCTCTCACCTTGCCAAATCAGATCTCATACTTTGCACTGACGAGAGCCAACAGCTCGAAACACCGTGTCTGCAAATTGAGATTCTGATTTGGCTTGTATCCTAAGTCATACTACAAGACTCGTTAAAGGGTTGATTGTGACTTGTAGGATCGCTACTACCAATAGGTGGCGCTGTAGAGTAAAAGTCCTCTTTCTTTCTGAAGAGGCAATTTGCATATTATTTTCCCAGAGGAGCATTGCACGGCGAATAAGTCTCCTTACCTTGACAAGCCACAGCTGGCATGTCACTCTCCGCAAGGAGAAACCTTACTTTTTAGACCCTAGTCCAGAGCCTCTCACCTTGCCAAATCAGATCTCATACTTTGCACTGACGAGAGCCAACAGCTCGAAACACCGTGTCTGCAAATTGAGATTCTGATTTGGCTTGTATCCTAAGTCATACTACAAGACTCGTTAAAGGGTTGATTGTGACTTGTAGGATCGCTACTACCAATAGGTGGCGCTGTAGAGTAAAAGTCCTCTTTCTTTCTGAAGAGGCAATTTGCATATTATTCTCCCAGAGGAGCATTGCACGGCGAATAAGTCTCCTTACCTTGACAAGCCACAGCTGGCATGTCACTCTCCGCAAGGAGAAACCTTACTTCTTAGACCCTAGTCCAGAGCCTCTCACCTTGCCAAATCAGATCTCACACTTTGCACTGACGAGAGCCAACAGCTCGAAACACCGTGTCTGCAAATTGAGATTCTGATTTGGTTTGTATCCTAAGTCATACTACAAGACTCGTTAAAGGGTTGATTGTGACTTGTAGGATCGCTACTACCAATAGGTGGCGCTGTAGAGTAAAAGTCCTCTTTCTTTCTGAAGAGGCAATTTGCATATGGGGAGGTAAATACTCTGGTGAGCTTGCTGGGTGCTGAACTTCTGAACTCACAGCGGCAGCAGCTGATCCATCTCCTCAGGTTCTCAGTTACGAATTTAACAGTTCTTGATTGAAATTGATTTTCCCAAGAACAAAGTTAATTTTAATCAAAAATGTTATCATTAGATCTTTCAATAATTCCACAATTGGATGTGTAAATAAAATGCTCCTGTACTGAGATAATCTTATAAATGTGCCCCTGCTGTGTCCTGTATGATGGCTGTGTCTGACTGTACAAGGTCTGATCATACCAGAGCTCATCGGCAGGGGATCAAGCAAAAGAGAGGACAAAGACATGACAGCATGGGGATCACCGCTGATTCTTTTTTTGAGGTAAACCATTGCGTAGCCCCTTACCAACCTTAGATGTATCCATACGTGCTGGTTGGGAAGGATTTCCTGACCTTGGATATATGAATGTCATGGTGATTTTGCACAGACAGGAGGTGTGCATGCACGATCGCCACTGGGTGTTCAGTGAACCTGACATCCAACTCTCACTGCCTGGAGAGTTGCCCCCCATATGCTGCGATTGATATCAATCACAGCTTTTAGATGGAAGGCAGGGAGAGGGAGGAGGCTCCCTCTCCCCTTCGATCGGCGTCCCACAACATAATCGCAAGGGCCAGATTGTTGCCATGGTGACCTGAGGTCACCATGACGACATCCAGGTCACCAGGCGAGCAATCTTGTTAGACCATGCTCAAAATATGGTCTAAGGCTGGTTTCACATTAGCGCTTTTTAAGCGCACGCACGGCCAGGGGTAGCTCCGCCCCCGAGCCGGCTCTCTGCCCGGCGTGCCCGCCCCTTGCTTGTAGCTCCGCCTCCTAGCGGACAGCGGCGCCTGCGATCGGCGCACCCTATCTTTAGCATAGGGTGCGCAGATCGTGCACAGGCCGTGCGCTAGTTGCGCTTTGACCTGCGCTGCGCACTTTTGACGGTGCGCCCCAAAATCCGAAAAGTTTGATTTTGGCGCGCACGGCGCACCGTCAAAAGTGCGCAGCGCAGGTCAAAGCGCAACTAGCGCACGATCTGCGCACCCTATGCTAAAGATAGGGTGCGCCGATCGCAGGCGCCGCAGTCCGCTAGGACATACGAATGACCGTATTATTCGGATTATAAGACGCACCGGACCATAAAACGCACCTAGGTTTTAGAGGAAGAAATTAGGAAAAAAAATTGAAGCAAAAAAATGTGGTCAATTCTGTACTTAATATCCTCTATCCTGGTGTATATGGTCCTCTCATTCCCATCCTGGTGTGCATGGATCCCTCATCCCTATCCTGGTATGCATGGATCCCTCATCCCTACCCTGGCAGGAATGATCACCCTTGTCCCTATACTAGTATGCATGGCCTCATCCCCATCCTGGTATGCAGGGCCCTCAGTTCATCCTAATATCCATGGTCCCATCCTTATTCTGGTATGCAGGGCCTCCCTCTCGTCCTAGTATGCATGGTCTCATCCCTATCTGGAACGCAGGGCCCCCTACTCGTCTTAGTATGCATGGCACCATACCTATTCTGGTATGATTGGCCTCCACCCCCATTTTGGTATGATTGGCCCCCATTCTGGTATGATTGTCCCCCACCCCCATTCTGATATGCATGGCCCCATCAAAGAACGTGAAAAAAAACAAACCATTACCCTTACGTACCAGGCGCTCTCTTCCAGTGTCCTGCTCCTTTGCCAGCAACGGCTTTTTACTTGTAAGCAGCACATCGCAGGGACATCACACGCTGCTCACAAGCAGAGCACAGCTGGCAGAATACTCGCCAGGACTGCGCAAATAGAGCAGGGAGTATTAATTGCTCTTCAGTAGCGTGCAACGTCAGCAACCGGGCTTCCTCCTGCAGCCGGCCGCTACTTGAGAGAAATGAATTTTCATTGCACTTCAGTAGCAGCACACGTGACCGCCGGCAGCATCAGGAAGCCGGTGGCTGACACTGCACACTACTGTAGAGCAATGAATACTCACTGCTCTATGCGTGCACAGTCCCAGCAAGTATTCCAGCAGCTGTGCTCTGCTTGTGAGCAGCGCATGACGTCCCTACCATGCAGTGCTTACAAGCATAAAGCGGTTGCTGGCACCAGACTTTTTTTTTATGTTTTCTGATAGGGCCATGCATACCATGATGGGGGAATGGGGGTGGGGGCCAATTATAAGGATGGGGCCATGCATACCAGGACTGGAATTGGAGGGAAATCATACCAAAATACTATTAATGAGAAACGAATATTCATTGCCCTTCACACCCATGGGCGTGGAATGCAGTGATTATTCATTTCTCTTTAGCAGCGGGAACTGGAGTTAGCTGCAGCCGCCGGCTCCAGGCTCCTGTGACCCGCTGCTCCGCCGATGCTGTTCCCCCACCACAGCCAGAGTCGGCACATAAAGACTAAGAGGCTCCCCTCATATTCCTTCACATTTTTGGAGGAAAAAAAACGGATTACTTACCGGTAATACTCTTTTAGAGAGTCCACGACAGCACCCACTGAGAGAGGGGATCCGCCCCTAGGAACAGGAAACCTACAGAGAGATAAAAGGGGCTGTCCCCCTCACTCCCTCAGTTGGATTACAGAGAACAAGAGGAACTGCAACACATGCTTTAGTTAATTTGCTCAGTAAGCGATTCTAGTATATACATCTTTATACCTTTTGCGATACATATATCACATATCTATCAACAATTTCTATCCTTCACCCACCAGAGTGAACCATGTGTACATATATTAAAAGGAGGGAAGTGAGTGGGTGCTGTCATGGACTCTATAAAAGCGTATTACTGGTAACTAATCTGGGTTTTTTCTCTTCGCCACGACAGCACCCACTGAGAGATTTCCAGAGACAATCACCTGGGAGGGCCCACCGTGTCAAGGACAGATCTACCAAAGGCTATGTCATCGGAGGAATATAAATCCAGCCTGTAGTGACTATAAAAGGTAGAATGAGAAGACCAGGCTGCAGCCTTACTTATTAGCTCAATCGGGACATCCGCCCTTTCGGCCCAGGAGGAAGATATGGCTCGTGCGGAATGTGCATACACACCCTGTGGCAGGTCTTCTCCTTTTGCCGAATATGCCAATGTAATCACGTCCCTGATCCATCTGGACAGCGTACCTCTAGTAACTCTAGACCCCTTCTTGTTACCCTGGAAGGAGACAAAAAGAGCCTGGTCCTATCTAAGTAGGCTACGACTGCTCTCTTCACGTCTAAGGTATGATATCTTTCCTCCTCTGGTGTTGTTGGGCTATCATAGAAGGAAGGTAGGTAGATTTCTTGGGATCTATGAAATTTAGATATTCCACTCCATACATACTTAAGACCAAGGAGGACAAGAGGAGTAAAGGATTCAATAAATCATGATGCAAAATTACAAAATGTTATTTATCACATGCACAGACAAATCGTAAAAGTAGCAGCAAAATTGCAGATGTAAGAACAACTAACAGGAAGGACTGAAGGGGGAAAGTGCAAATAAAATGTGCACCAATGCTCCTAAACATCGCACTGAGTCTTGCCCATAGTAAATAGTTCATATATTGTAAACAAGGGCAGATCACCACTGAGATGTGTCATATAAGCTAAGATGATACATGCCGCCCAAGAGAAAAAAAAACACTATTAAGCCATAATAGGCATACCAAAAATATGCCTAATATGGCTTAATAGTGTTTTTTTTCTCTTGGGCGGCATGTATCATCTTAGCTTATATCACACATCTCAGTGGTGATCTGCCCTTGTTTACAATATATGCACTTTGTATGGCTAGGTTACTATTTACTATGGGCAAGACTCACTGCGATGTTTAGGAGCATTGGTGCACATGTTTTATTTGCACTTTCCCCCTCCAGTCCTTCCTGTTAGTTGTTCTTAAGTCTGCAATTTTGCTGCTACTTTTACAATTTGTCTGTGCATGTGATAAATAAAATTTTGCATCATGATTTATTGAATCCTTTACTCCTCTTTTCCTCCTTGGTCTTATCTATGAAATTTAGTAGCTCTTTTAGGAAGATAGGACGGTCTGTCTTTAACACTAGCCTGTCCTGGGATATTGATAGGAAGGGGGGGGGGACCTACTGACAGGGCCTGGAGATCACTCACTCTTCTTGCTGATACCAGAGCTACCAATAGGGCAGTTTTTAATGAAACGCATTTTATTGATGCCGAGTGTAGGAGCTCGAATGGGGCCTGTGTGAAGGCATCTAGGACTAGGCTAAAGTCCCATGGTGGTAGCTGAGGAATGTGGACCGGGTTCGCTCGCTGGCAAGCTGAAATAAATCGAGCCTCCCACTTTTTGCCTGCAACATCATAATTATACAAGGCCCCTAGGGCCGACAACTGGACCTTTAGGTTGTTAACTAAAAGTTTCAACTCGCGCCCCTTTTGCAGGAATTCTAAGATGGCGGGGATAGGTACTTCACTAGAAAGCCCCGCTGAAAGGAAAGCTAAAATTTTTTCCCGCACCCTGGTATAGATTTTTGTTGTGGTTTCTTTCCTACTGTGTCAGAGGGTATAAATTAAGTTGTTTGAAAATCCTCTTAGCTTTAATAACTCCCTCTCAAATTCCATGCCGCGAGGCATAGACCTTTGCCCTGAGGGTGGTAACAGGGTCCTTGTGAGAGTAGGTCCCGATCCAGTGGGAGAATCCATGGGTCGGAGATCGACATGGCTCTCAGCCATAAAAACCACGGCCTCTTGAGCCAAAATGGGGCTATCAAGATGACCCTCGCTCCTTCCTCCCTTATTTTCTGATGACCGTTGGCAAAAGTATCATTGGAGGAAAGGCATAGGCCTGCCGGAACGTCCAGGGTGCTTGGACAGCGTCGAGCACATCTGGATTGTCTGCCCTGCACAGTGAAGCGAACCTTTCTACGCGCCTGTTGGCCGATGTGGCGAACAGGTCTATCTCTGGTCTGCGCCACCTGGCCGCTATCATCCCGAAGATGTGCCGGCTGAGCACCCATTCCCCCTGATGCAGGGTATGGCGGCTGAGAAAGTCTGCTATGGAATTGTCCACCCCTCTGACATGGAGAGCAGACAAGGAGTTGAGGTGTCTTTCAGCCATATTTAAGATTTTCTCCGCGATAGACATGAGCGTCCCTGATCGCATGCCTCCTTGCCGGTTTAGGTATGCCACCGAGGTTTGAATCCTTGCATGGGTTCCTTGCAGCTGTGGGAGAAATTTAGATATGGCATAATATATCGCCTTTAATTCCCTCACGTTTGATGAATCTTCTGCTTCGGCCTCGGACCACTGTTCCTGAACCATGTCCTCATCTAGATGGGCCTCCCACCCAAAGGGGCTAGTGTCCGTAGTCACTATCTTTGAGGGAACAACTACCCATGGAACCCCTCCCATGAGGTTGTCTGGGTCTAGCCACCACTCTAGGGAGCTGGTCACTTCAGATGACAGGGACATTCTGCCTTCCAACTGTCCTTGCAACCTTTCTACCTCCTGTAGTATGGACCACAGCAACTTCCTAGCATGGAATTGGGCCCACTGAACTGCCGGAATACATGATGTTAGGGAGCCAAGCAAGGACATGCCCTCCCTCAAGGACATTCTAGGTCTACTGATTGCCATCCATACTTTATTAATTATAGCCACTCTTTGTTTCCGGCAGGAGGCATTTTAGACTTACTGAGTCTAGATGAAGGCCTAGGAACGTCTGACAGGTTACCGGGTGTAGTCTGGATTTTTGTCAGTTGATTAGCCAGTCAAGCGCCTGCAAGGATGAGATAATATCAGCTATCCTGTGTTTGCATTGAGAACTAGAATTTCCCACTATCAGCAGATCATCCAAGTACGGGATTATTAAGGTGTCCTTTAACTGTAAGTGTGACATGACCTCCAGCATTAACTTGGTGAAGACGCGAGGTGCCATGGACAGCCCGAAGGGCATCACCGTAAACTGAAGATGACGTATCTGGCCTCCTAACATGACTGCCACTCGGAGGAACTGCTGATGCCCCCTGTGTATTGGAAGATGGTAGCAGGCATCTTTGAGGTCCAAGACTGCCATGTAGCACCAGGGAAACAAGAGTTTTATAGCTGATCGTATAGATTCCATTTTAAAGGATCGCGGCCTCAGAAAGGTATTTAGTTTTTTTAAAATTAATTCTGGTCCTAAATGAGCCATCTGGCTTAGGGACCACAAACAAGGGAGAGTAGAAGCCCTTTCCCCTGCTGGAACCTCTATAAGAACGTGTTTGGTTAAGAGGCCTGCAATCTCCAATTCCAATGCCTCCTGCTGAGCTGGGGACTTTGGAGAAGTCAATAGGAAGGAGTCCGGTGGGTACCGGACAAATTCTAATCTCAGGCCAGATGTAACAATGTCAATGGCCCAGGGGTTAGCCGTTAATCTTTCCCATTGATGGCAAAAGTATAGTAACGTGCCACCTACCAGTAGATTGGAGCTACCTGAATTTGTCCCCGGATCTGAAGGGGCGTTTACCAAATAGGTTTCCCTTCTGATGGGATCCTTGTTGCCCCAGCGGTCTTGGAACCTGTAATCCTTTTTGCCAAATCAAGGCTTCCTGAAGGCCCTCCTGTAGAAGGGAACGTACGGGTTAGGGAATCCCTTTCACCAGCCTTAGTCAGGATTTCATCTAGTACTGTGCCAAACAGGTACTCACCCTAACAGGGTATAGCGCAGAGCTTAGATTTTGTCTGCGCATCACCTTTCCATCCCTTCAATCATAAAGCCCGACTGGCTGCGTTGGTTAATCCTGCCATTCTGGCAGATAGTCGGAGGGAGTCTGCTGAGGCGTCTGATAAGAAGGCAGCTGCACCTCTGATTAGAGGAATAGAGGAACGACTTTTGTCTCTAGATGTACCGTTCTTTATTTTCTCCTCCAACTGGTCTAACCATAACATGGACCTCCCAGTACACGTGGCTGATATTGCCGGCTTGAAGGCCCCCATGCACGTTTCCCAGGATCTCCGGAGGAGTGTATTAGCTTTGCGATCTAAGGGGTCAGACAGCATACCCGAATCCTCCACGGGCAGGGAAGATCGGTGACAGCCGCATCAACCTTGGGGGCCTTGGCCCAAGAGGCCAATTCCTCATCATCAAATGGATATCTCTGCTTGGATGTTGCAGGGGGAAAACATCTCTGCCCGTTTTTCCCACTCTTTCTTCATCAGCTCCTTTATTGCTGGGATTACTGGGAAAGCTCGATCTTTCTTTTGGGAGAGGCCAGCAAACATTATTTCCTGAGGGGTTTTGGGGTCTTTAGTGTCTGACAACCCCATAGTATTGCGCACCGACTTGACTAGGTTATTAATACTGTCGGTGGGGAAGCAAGTGTGCTCCTCCTCTTCTGAGGATAGGTATTCGAATCAAGCTCCCCAGCCTCTGAAGGTGATCTGGACCTTGGTGAGGCGATTTCCCTGCTGGACATTTGTCCTCCGATACTGCTAGAACTCCCTAGGGCCTGTAGCTCTTGTCTAATTATTGAATGGATATCTTCTGTTCTCACTGAGGACTCCTCCTGCAGGGTCTGTCTGATACAGAAAATCAAAATAATGTCCACAGGACCAGGGAAGAAATATCAAAAGTGCAATCATACAATCCCTTTAAAAATATGAAACTTTAATAAATTGGTGTTTTTTACCTCAATTTATTACAGTTTCATATTTTTAATGGGATAATCTGTCCGATACAGATGTGGCGTAATCTCTTAGGGTAGCTATCCGGGAGAGGTTGGGAGCATAACGGCCCCGTCACAATAAGCGATCTCGCTAGCGAGAGAGCTGATTTTGCGACACGCCAGCGAGATCGCTGTGTCAGACGGGGATCAGCGACCAGCCCCCCTGCCAGTTATCGCTGATCGTGCTCGAGCGACCTGGGCCGTTTTTCTATAGCTGGTCCCCCGCTGCCCAGCGCGCATCGCTGCATGTGGCAGCGAGAAACCAGTGATCAGCGACGCTGGTTGCTAATGTAAACGTCGGGAATCCAGGAGCCTCGGCTCCTGGATACCCGCTGTTTACCTTGGAAACCGGTGTACACGCTGGTTTCCAAGGTAAACGTCGGGTATCCAGGAGTCGCGCGGCTCCTAGATAGATCCTTGGAAACCAGTGTCCAGCGTCGCTGGTCCTGATCGCTGGAGAGGCTATGTGACAGCTCATCAGCGATCAGCCTAACGATGTCCCAGCGATCCCATCATGTTGGATCGTTGGTGGGATCGCTGGGACATCGTTTAGTGTGACAGGGCCCTAAGGCACACTCTCTATGCTTGGATTTTTCTGTCATTTTGGCCTAAGGCAGTGTTCCTCAACTCCAGTCCCACCAACAGGTCATGTTTTCAGGATTTCCTTAGTATTGCACAGGTGATGGAATTAATGCTTGAGCAGGTGTTGAAATCACCTGTGCAATGCTAAGGATATCCTGAAAACTTGACCTGTTGGTGGGTCTTGAGGACTGGAGTTGAGGAACACTGGCCTAAGGGGTATACAGAAGGAAGGCGCCATCAGCTACATAAGCGTGACTAAAAAAACACTCACCAGTGAATTGTGTCAGCATGGTACTGGCTGCGGGGGTAAAGGCACAGGCTGGGACGTGGAGTGGCTTGACTTTTTCTCCTTTCCGTTTTTCCCCGTGGACTCACTCTGTTTGGAACGTCCACTGCTACTTCTCCTGGTACTGCCACTTCTCCTGGTGCTGCCACTTCTTCTGGTGCTGCCATTTCTTCTGGTACTGGCACGTCTTCTGGTACTGCCATGTGGGGATTCCCCTGGCTGTTCCAGCGGGAGCTAAACAGGGTCGTTTGTGGACGACATTGCTGCGCACCGGTATGCCTCTGGACGGTGCTTTTAAGCAGCTTTCCCTGTTAACCCCTTTTTTTTTTTTTCTTTTCTTTCCTCCCCCCCTTCACCCAGAAGTGGTACTTCACTTCCGGGTTGTGCTCTGTGCTTGCGTGGCTGCTCTCTGCAGGCGACGCCGCGCTCTGAGATTCCTCCCCCGGAAGTTCAAAGATCAACTTCCGGGCCGCTCTGCTGTCTGCACGGCAGCGCCGGTATTATGTCCCGCCGAGCGCTTCCCGGCCACTGCTGCTCTCGCGCCGCTGGACCGGACCATACCGCTGACCATCCGCAGGGAGTCAGGTATGGGATTATCCCTTTAGCGCTCTGCCTCTTACCGCTCTGCGAGCTCGGCGGCTTTCTCCGTTCCTGGCCTCACAGTATACCGGTGGGGAGGGGCCACCATACTAGTAGCCACGACGCTGTGCCACGCTCTCAACATGAACCAGGACTGCCTTTCCTGGATCCTGGCCCATAATGCTGCGTCCACCAAGGGGAGCTCTCCATAAGTGCTGGCTCTTCCGCCGCACCATGCTCCATACGTGAGCCAGGGCGGCCACAGCCGTAACCTGGCCTCACGCTGCATTACCAGCTGAGGAGGGAGCTGAAAATCAGATCTCCCCGACGCTGCTTCTGGTGCCCCTGCTGCTCTCATGGAAACTGCACAGGCGGCACACAGCCCAGGTATCCTCATCTCTCTACAGGTTCCCTTAGGAACAGGAAACCAACTGAGGGAGCGAGGGGGACCGCCCCTTTTATCTCTGTAGGTTTCCTGTTCCTAGGGGCAGATCCCCTCTCTCAGTGGGTGCTGTCGTGGCGAAGAGAAAAAGTGCGTCTTATAGTACGAAAAATACGGTAATCAATGTAACAGTCATGAGTATTTGTCAATGAGACATGCGTTGTAGCATTGCAGAGTAAAGCAATGCATCTATTGAGATGACAAGCATTTTATTTTTATTTATCCAGATATCTATTTTCAGTAAGCCATGAGGCAGTCTGTTATCTATATGTTGACTTTTGAATTTGTATGTTTCTTTCTTCGGTTGTTCAAGAATCTGGAATGTTGACTCTTCTTGTAGGTTAAACTGAGATTTGTAAGTTGATGAATGGTTGCCATTTACCTCTTATATAAGCTCCTAGTTTATTGTTCAATGCAATGATGTTTGGTGATCTATTGATTACACATTATACAAGGCCATGCAGTTTGTCGACTTGCAAACATTGAAGGATAAATTATAAATATTCAAACAATGCAAGTTAAACTAATCACATCTTCCTCTTGACCTCTGGATGCTAGCTTGAAGGATAACAATTGTGAGCTATATAAAGGGGGATATGCCTCAATATATCCAAGACATCCAAAGATTCATAGGAACCAGAGACTCTATACAAAACTACAACCAGGAACAGTCTGCAGGACAGCAGCCAAGACATCACAAGGGACACAGATTTGACATTCTACAGGATGCCAATTTAGGGGACCACGGCTCCAGCTGAAAGAATACAGATCTGCTCCATTGACCATCACTGAACCCATGAATAAGTTTGGGGAAGTCAGGATTTGGACCCAGCGGTCACCTGAGCCCCATGGATACGTTTGGGAAAGACAGGATTTGGACCCATCGGTCACCTGGCTCCATGAAGATGTTCGCAGAAGCCAGGTTGTGACCTGACCTTGTACCTCAATGGACTGTCCGCTTCCTAAGCTTGTCGTTACCTCCTCTCTGTGCCTGCCACAGGTGGGGGTAGTCGACCCAGGACGCTCTGAAGTCACAGTCATCCCAGCGAGTAAGTGGAAGGGTGAGACGCTCTAATTTTGCACCACCTTGGATATTTTGCTGGGACTGTTCTATGTGCCATTTGCTTGTGTTGTGATTCAATAAAGTATTGCCACACTGTCTTACCACCACACTGTGTTGTCTGAGTAGTATTATGCCCAAGCTAAAAGGAGAGCAAGTAATCAGTGGGATGAGCCCTGGTCCATGCGGTTTCGGCTAGCGGACTAGAGCCCCTGCTGACCCCTGTGTCTCCACATCTTTCTAAAGACAATACTACACAGAACACCGTCACATACTTGTACCTATATCATCCCCTGTGGGATACCATACCAGCAGCCCCAAAGCACATTTTGCATGGGCTTCTTCGGAGGGCTGTGACATGTTGTGTGTCAGGGATAACCATATACAGTGGGGCAAAAAAGTATTTAGTCAGTCAGCAATAGTGCAAGTTCCACCACTTAAAAAGATGAGAGGCGTCTGTAATTTACATCATAGGTAGACCTCAACTATGGGAGACAAACTGAGAAAAAAAAATCCAGAAAATCACATTGTCTGTTTTTTTTTCCTTTTATTTGCATATTATGGTGGAAAATAAGTATTTGGTCAGAAACAAAATTTCATCTCAATACTTTGTGATATATCCTTTGTTGGCAATGACAGAGGTCAAACGTTTTCTGTAAGTCTTCACAAGGTTGCCACACACTGTTGTTGGTATGTTGGCCCATTCCTCCATGCAGATCTCCTCTAGAGCAGTGATGTTTTTGGCTTTTCGCTTGGTAACACGGACTTTCAACTCCCTCCAAAGGTTTTCTATAGGGTTGAGATCTGGAGACTGGCTAGGCCACTCCAGGACCTTGAAATGCTTCTTACGAAGCCACTCCGTTGCCCTGGCGGTGTGCTTTGGATCATTGTCATGTTGAAAGACCCAGCCACGTTTCATCATCAATGCCCTTGCTGATGGAAGGAGGTTTGCACTCAAAATCTCACGATACATGGCCCCATTCATTCTTTCATGTACCCGGATCAGTCGTCCTGGCCCCTTTGCAGAGAAACAGCCCCAAAGCATGATGTTTCCACCACCATGCTTTACAGTAGGTATGGTGTTTGATGGATGCAACTCAGTATTCTTTTTCCTCCAAACACGACAAGTTGTGTTTCTATCAAACAGTTCTAGTTTGGTTTCATCAGACCATAGGACATTCTCCCAAAACTCCTCTGGATCATCCAAATGCTCTCTAGCAAACTTCAGACGGGCCCGGATATGTACAGGCTTAAGCAGTGGGACACGTCTGGCACTGCAGGATCTGAGTCCATGGTGGCGTAGTGTGTTACTTATGGTAGGCCTTGTTACATTGGTCCCAGCTCTCTGCAGTTCATTCACTAGGTCCCCCCGCATGGTTCTGGGATTTTTGCTCACCGTTCTTGTGATCATTCTGACCCCACGGGGTGGGATTTTGCGTGGAGCACCAGATCGAGGGAGATTATCAGTGGTCTTGTATGTCTTCCATTTTCTAATTATTGCTCCCACAGTTGATTTCTTCACTCCAAGCTGGTTGGCTATTGCAGATTCAGTCTTCCCAGCCTGGTGCAGGGCTACAATTTTGTTTCTGGTGTCCTTTGACAGCTCTTTGGTCTTCACCATAGTGGAGTTTGGAGTCAGACTGTTTGAGGGTGTGCACAGGTGTCTTTTTATACTGATAACAAGTTTAAACAGGTGCCATTACTACAGGTAATGAGTGGAGGAAAGAGGAGACTCTTAAAGAAGAAGTTACAGGTCTGTGAGAGCCAGAAATCTTGATTGCTTGTTTCTGACCAAATACTTATTTTCCACCATAATATGCAAATAAAAGGAAAAAAAAAACAGACAATGTGATTTTCTGGATTTTTTTTTCTCAGTTTGTCTCCCATAGTTGAGGTCTACCTATGATGTAAATTACAGACGCCTCTCATCTTTTTAAGTGGTGGAACTTGCACTATTGCTGACTGACTAAATACTTTTTTGCCCCACTGTATATAGTACCACCACATGTGTATAACTACCCAGAATTATTTGCGGCGCAACTTACATCACTTCCTGGCAGCCTATGTGATGTGGCGGGTTACACGGAAATCCCCTGCGGCGTCACTGACCCGCTCGCTTCACTGTACAGGCGCCGTTGGCGACGCATCACAGGCATGGACACTAACCAGACCGCATCCTAACCATGGGCAAAGAGAAGGGGAGTGTATAATGGAAGGGGACTGCAAGTACCAAACCCACATAGAGGCCAGATCAGAAAAATGCATGGTCCCTGTCATTAGAGGCCATTACAGGCACAGGCCAACATAAATAAGTTTGCATGTGCATATGGCATAGTACACAACATGAGTTGTATTACAACTGCTATAATCTGTAATTTTAAATTATCTAAATCCGTCCGCTGATCTGGATTATGTGACACGTATCAAGTTTTTACACGCAAGGTAAGCACCACATGGGTAACCACACCATTTTTGTCTGCCTGTCTTGAAAAAATCTGGATATTTTGCTACATATTGGCTACTGACAAGAATATCCTTGACATTTTTGCTCTTCCTGGTTGTCATAAGTGGGAAATTGGAAAGAAATTTTGATAGCGTGCACTCAGTCTAGAACATTGTCCAATGTTTCAAGAGAATCTTGCGCATAGTATCCCACTGGCGGTTATGGCGTTACTAGATTTTTTTATTATTAGAAAAAGTAAATCACTTCCCAAGGTATTTTCCACGCTTATGTATCCTCTATATTTAGCTACAGGTATGAATTTATATTTACGCTACTTTTTGCATTTGGCACTGTTTGTGTTGCTATACACATTTTGCATTTGTCACTTTAGTGTTAATAGAATTACACTTGTTAGTAATAGCTCTTTTTTTTATAATTACACTTATGCTTGTGCTTTAATTTATATTCATATCCCTTTAATACCATCACTTTTCCCTTTAATTCCACCTATTCTTATGATGGGACTCTGTTCGTGCATATACTTATGATGTGATGTACACTATTTTTACACATATTGCACTTATCACTTTATTTACTATATGATCATAAGGATCGCTAGTAAAAGATTAATATCTATATTATACCAAGCATTGTTCTGATCCGGCCTCTATGCGGGTTTGGTACTCCCGAGATCTCAATATGCGCATAAGCTGCCTCCGGAGCTGACATCTTCAGAGAGGACAGGGCCGCAGAATTGCCCCATGCCTACCTCCTGAATCAGCGACGCTGGCTTCTGAGACCCCACTCCACCGCTGCCGCTTACCGCTCAGGTAAGCTACCATTAAAATGGATTAAAAAGGCGCACCACAATTTTATTTAACCCCTTCATGACCAATTTTGACCTTAAACGGAATCTGTCACCCATTTTTAGTGATATCATGTAAAGATATCATTCAATTGTGTGTCACATAAGGATTCTATTAGGACTTTTGATCCCCCCTGACCCCGCACCTTTGATGCATAAATACCTTTTTATCTTGGTTGAGATGTATGTAAATCACTGCGGTTCGGTCCGATGGGCGTGGCTTATTCGCCTTCTCCTCCCCCCTCCTCAACTTTCTGAACGTAATCTTCATCTGTGAATATCACAGATGCGGTAGTTTTTCCGCACTTGCGCATTGAAAAGGCCTCCGACGCTTGCGCAGTATGCTTTGCCCAACTGTGGGCAAAGCATATAATCGGTACTGCGCAAGCGCGGAAACACTACGTGAATGCAGGAAGATGAACGAAGACAGGGAGGGGGAAGAGAAGGCGAATAAGCCCCGCCCATCGGACCAGACCGCGGCGATTTACATACATCTCAACCGAGATAAAAAAAGGTATTTATGCATCAAAGGTGCGGGGTCAGGGGGATCAAAAGTCCTTATAGAATCCTTTTGTGACACACAACTGAATATCTTTACATGATATCACTAAAAATGGGTGACAGATTCCCTTTAATGACCAGGCCATTTTTTGCAATTCTGACCAGTGTCCCTTTATGAGGTAATAACTGGAACACTTCAATGGATCCTAGCGATTATGAGGCTGTATTTTCGTGACATATTGGGCTTCATGTTATTGGTAAATTTAAGTCAATTTTTGCGTTTATTTGTGAAAAAAAAAAAAAATAAAAAAAAATAAAAAATCGGAAATTTGGCGAAAATTTCGCAATTTTTAAATTTTGAATTTTTATTCTGTTAAACCAGAGAGTTGTGACACAAAATAGTTAATAAATAATATTTCCCACATGTCTACTTTACATCAGCACAATCTTGGAAACATTTTGTTTTTGTTAGGAAGTTATAAGAGTTAAAAGTTGACCAGCAATTTCTCATTTTTACAAAATAATTTTTTGTAGGGACCACCTCACATTTGAAGTCAGTTTGGGGGGGGTCTATATGGCTGAAAATACTCAAAAGTGACACCATTCTAAAAACTGCACCCCTCAATCTGATCAAAACCACATCCAAGAAGTTTACTAACCCTTCAGGTGTTTCACAGCAGCAGAAGCAACATGGAAGGAAAACATGAACATTTAACGTTTTAGTCACAAAAAGGATCTTTTAGCAACAATTTTTTTTATTTTCCCAAGGGTAAAAGGAGAAAGTGGGCCCCAAAAGCTGTTGTCCAACTTGTCCTGAGTACGCTGAAACCCCACATGCGGGGGGGAACCACTGTTTGGGCACACGGCAGGACTCAGAAGGGAAGGAGCGCCATTTGACTTTTTGAATGGAAAATTAGCTCCAATCGTTAGCGGACACCATGTCATGTTTGGAGAGCCCCTGTGTGCCTCAACTTTGGGGTTTCCCCACAAATGACCCCATTTTAAAAACTAAACCCCCTAAGGAACTTATCTAGATGCATAGTGAGCACTTTGAACCCCCAGGCGCTTCACAAATTGATCCGTAAAAATGAAAAAACACTTTTTTCAGAAAAATTTTCTTTTAGCCTTAATTTTTTTCATTTTCACATAGGCAACAGGATAAAATGGATCCTAAAATTTGTTGGGCAATTTCTCCTGAGTTCACCGATACCTCATATGTAGTCATAAACCACTGTTTGGGAGCATGGCAGGGCTCAGAAAAGAAGTAGCGCCCTTTGACTTTTTGAATGGAAAATTAGCCCCGATCGTTAGCGGACACCATGTCGCATATGGAGAGCCCTTGTGTGCCTAAACATTGGAGCTCCCCCACAAGTGACCCCATTTTGGAAACTAGACCCCCAAAGGAACTTATCTAGATGTGTGGTGGGCACTCTGAAACCCCAAAAGTTGTTGTCCAGTTTGTCCTGAGTACGCTGGTACCTCATATGTGGGGGGAACCACTGTTTGGGCACACGTCGGGGCTCGGAAGGGAAGTAGTGACGTTTTGAAATGCTGACTTGATAGAATGGTCTGCGGGCGTCATGTTACGTTTGCAGAGCCCCCGATGTGCCTAAACAGTAGAAACCCCGAACAAGTGACCCCATTTTGGAAACTAGACCCCCCAAGGAGCTTATCTAGATGTGTAGTGAGCACTTTGAACCCCCAAATGCTTCACAGAAGTTTATAATGCAGAGCCATGAAAATAAAAAATATTTTTTTTCCACAAAAATCATATTTTAGCCCCCAATTTTTTACTTTCCCAAGAGTAACAGGAGAAATTAGACCCCCAAAGTTGTTGTGCAATTTTTCCTGAGTACGCTGATACCCCATATGTGGGGGTAAACCACTGTTTGGGCACACGTCGGGGCTCAGAAAGGAGGGAGCTCCGTTTGAATTTTTGAACGCAATATTGGCTGGACTCAATGGTGGCGCCATGTCGCCCTTGGAGACCCCCTGATGTGCCTAAATAGTGGAAACCCATCAATTCTAACTCAACCCTAACCCCAACACACCCCTAACCACAATCCTAACTCCAACACATCCCTAACCCTAATCTTAACCCTAATTCCAATCCCAGCCCTAATTCCAACTCAACCCTAATCCCAACCCATTTATAAGGTTATCCCAGCACAGGGACATTTTATTTACACACATCCAATTGTGGATCTTAAGCCCCCGTCACACACAGCGAGATCGCTGCTGAGTCACAAGTTTTGTGATGCAACAGCGATCTCACCAGCGATATCGCTGTGTGCGACATGTATCAGCGACCGCCCCCCCGCCGGGTATCGCTGATCGTGCTCGAAAGCCCTGGACATTTTTTTGATCGTTGGTCTCCCGCTGGCCAGCACGCATCGCTGCGTGTGGCAGGCGGGAGACCAGCGAGCAGGAGCTGGTATACAAGGTAAACCGCGGGTAACTAAGCGCACGCATCACTTAGTTACCCGCTGTGTACCTTAGATACCAGCGTGCTGGCGCTGGGAGCTGGTATCCAAGGTAAACAGCGGGTTTCTAAGCGCCGCACGCTGGATACCAGCTCCCTGCACCAGCACGCTGGTATCTAAGGTACACAGCGTGTAACTAAGCGATGCGCGCGCTTGTTACCCGCGTCATCGCTGGTGATCGCTGCTGAGACCTGCCTGTTTGGCAGCTCACCAGCGATCAGGTAGCGACACACCAGCGATCCTGACAAGGTCATATCGTTGCCGGGATCGCTTGTGCGTCGCTATGTGTGACGGGGGCCTTACTGTTATTCCAAGATCTATTGATTAAAATGTACTTTGTTAGTTGGAAAAACCCTTTAATAGTGGCGCCTTACTGATAGCTGATGACAAGCTCACTTTTTTCAAATAAAACAGAAATCTTTTAACCAACACCCTTGAATTTACATGTTCACAATAAATATGGCTATGCATTAACAGCCAAAATAATTGCTTCAACTGATGGGACATGATTGTGCCTGCTTAAAATGACGCATCACTATTATTAGACACGCACATTTCATTTTTCTGTGCAGCAATGGAATAAGAAACGTGCTTGTTCTTTAGATTACCATATATTATTTGTAAAGACATAGCAAGAAACATAACTTCAATTAGGTAAAAGTGACACTAATCTGAAGATCTCGGAGTCCGTGCAGCCAGCTATGCGTCCAGTTTGTGATTGACAGCAGAGTTTGTGAAGGGTTGGCGGACTGGATCTCTTATCAGCCATAGCTGTGGGAATGGGCTAGCCAGTCAGCACCCTTCACACTTACAACACTGATAATGGAATAAGACAAGGATACATATCTCCAAAGAATCTGCACTGAGGAACATTTTATGGAGATTTTTCAATACAAAATAGCAGAATTCAATTATTTTCACACCATACTTTAGAAAAAAAAAAGAAAGAAAGGGAGGGAGCTGAAATATTTTCCTTACCGTTTCATTCCCAAACAGAATGTCCACATAAGGCAAGACTTTCATGAGAGGCTCCTTAAAAAATTGACTAATGAAGGGGGCAGAAAGGTTCATGGAAAAGATCTTGTTGTTTTCTGAAGACTGGGTGGCCACTTTGAGGATAGATTCAGGGGAAACAGTCAGGAAAAAACCCTGCAAGAAAAAAAAATTGTGTTAAGTTATGAATCCCTCAGCTGTCCAAAACACTGATCACATTTTATGTATGTGAAGAAACTCGGCATCTGAATGAGGCCGTCTGAGCTCATCAAGTTATAATGGAGCTATGCGATAGTACGGTCACTTTCCCATATTTTCTGTTGATCTCCAGCAGCGGACAATCTGCTGTGTTTTTGCACAATGTCGTTCGTCGGCGCCACAGGAAGCCCAGCAGGAAGCTGACGACGAGAAACGGTCCAGGACGTTCTTGCGCGATCAGCGATAACCAGCGGGGGGAGCGGTCGGAGGTATCAGACATAGCGATATCGCTAGCAATATCGCTATAACGTCACAAAAATCAGTGACGTTATAGCGATATTGCTAGCGATATCACTTAGTGTGACAGGCCCCTTACACCAGGAAACCAAGCTACCGTAATCCACCATGGTGTGGAGGCAGGCTGCCCCTCTAGCTCTCCTTGTTAGAATTATTAGCTGCATACAGCGGATACATCTTTATCATTAGTCACTGCGGTACTAAGTCTGGCGAGGATACTTAAGTAACCATGCCTTAATTTGCATTTAACCAAGAAAATCTGTAATATTCATAAGGTTCTACACATTTCAATAAATTGTAATTTATAAACATCTTTATCCCTAAAGATTTTCTGAAATTAACAGAGACAAAGAATAAATAAAGCGTAAGATGCATAAAGGGGCCCCATACGCAATGGATAGCTATTTTGCTCTCCCGACACCTCCATACATAGGAGGAGCTACTGTGTATGTAAGGGAGCTGTGTTCTCTACAAGAGAGCTGCTGCCAGACTCATTTCATGGTGGCTTATCTAGCAAAAAAAAAATCCAAAATCAAACATGATAGATTTTCTACCCCCCAACATAATCTGTTGTGGAAGAGTCAGGAAGTCCCCATTAGACCTGTTGGTGGAGTTTGCTAATACTGGCGAGTTCTGCAACGTTAGTATGTGTATGGGGGCCTTAATTCTTGCCAGCCCTCCAATGAACAATGTAGCCATGAAATACCGGATTACGCCTCACTACAGGCAAGCATGTGATAGGTGGTTCTCGGCTGTCTACCAGTCCGATGCATTAGCACCCATCTATGAAGAGCAGGTCTCCAGATGATGACCTTTGTGGGTAGCCTCGCACAGAACAGCCGATCTGGATATGCATATAGTGGTTTAAGGGTTTGATAGATAAATTAAGTCAGGTAAGCAGGAGATAGGATGGTACCGGCAGATAGAGGGGGTGCTTGAAGCTGAATGCAATATTGTGATGGGAGCGCCAAATGCAAGACAACAGAATAGGGCAACAGTGGGAACAACTGGATGCAAGTATTCTGTCTTTGTGCGATTTCTGTGGGGGGAAGCTTTGGCAGCTATTATATTGTAAATGGGGGGCTCTGGGTTTCACTACTGTGGGAAGCGAGCTGGACGTCACTAATCAGAGGGGCTCAGGTTGGGGCTCATGATCCTCTCAAAGTATGAAAGTTGGGAACAACTGCCTTACAAGGTCCATCACTCAGGCCCTCCCAGCTATGCAAAAGTCACAAAGTAAAGGTGCATTTACACCTCTCGATTTTTGGGAACAAGCTGACTTCTTATCAATGTCAATCGTCGCCAGTGCAATTATTATCTCAATGTGTTACAACCTTGCTAGTTGCTATTTGGAATACTATATGAACACATACCAACAATTTGCTGGGTTTTTTTTAGATTTTTTTTTTTATATTACATGGTCTCCTTTTTATGTATATTGTTGTCCCTTATACAGTGCCCTCTTGTTACGTACAATACCGTCCCTTACATATTGTTTTTTTTTTTTATTACATACTGTCATGTCTTGATAGCTGTATAATGCAATGATGGCTGATGGAGCATGGGAAACCTTCCTTTCTAATGGAGGAGCTGATGGACTGGTCTAAAAAGAGAGAGGACTATGTAACAAAAAAGGCGCTGTGAATAACAAAATTAACTAGATGTGTATTTCCTGAAGGAAGTACAGATAGTGGTTTGAAATGGTGCCCGGGCTGCCCCTTTAAGAGAGACTTGCCTGCTGCCCCTGCAAGACTTTCAACTCAGGATACGTTTTAACTGTGAGTGCCTCTCAGGGGCCACTTTGGCCTCAGGGTCCGATTTAGTGGGCGGGGCCCCTCAGGGTCCGATTTGGCAGGCGGGGCCCCTCAGGGTCCGATTTGGTGGGCGGGGCCACTCTGGGTAAGATTTGGAGGCCCGGGTGGCTCAGCCTCCGATTTGGAGGCCCGGGTGGCTCAGCCTCCGATTTGGAGGCCCGGGTGGCTCAGCCTCCGATTTGGAGGCCCGGGTGGCTCAGCCTCCGATTTGGAGGCCCGGGTGGCTCAGCCTCCGATTTGGAGGCCCGGGTGGCTCAGCCTCCGATTTGGAGGCCCGGGTGGCTCAGCCTCCGATTTGGAGGCCCGGGTGGCTCAGCCTCCGATTTGGAGGCCCGGGTGGCTCAGCCTCCGATTTGGAGGCCCGGGTGGCTCAGCCTCCGATTTGGAGGCCCGGGTGGCTCAGCCTCCGATTTGGAGGCCCAGCCTCCGATTTGGAGGCCGGTGTGGCTTAGCCTCCGATTTGGAGCCTGGGGTCACTCAGCTTTCGATTTGGCGTGTCAGCCCTTTAAGACTCATTTTGGTGCGCCGGCCCTTTAACAATCACTTTGGCGCGTCGGCCCTTTAAGAGCTAGTTTGGCTCACTGGGCTTCTTCTAAATCAACTTTGGCGGACATTCTCTCTCAGGGGCATGTGTCATGTGAAGAAGCTAGATTTGCATTTGTGCTGTGGGTTTCGCTTTAAGAGCTGATATTAAGTGGCAGAAGCTCTGTCTTGGGGGTCAAATGAAGTTCGTAGGCGTTGGCATAGTAACTGGGTGTGCCTGCGCATATCAATGAGCTTAACTGCCATTTCAATCGCCTCAGAGCACATTTTGCCATTTCCCATTGAAAAGCATTGAGACAGTGCATTCCAATGACGGGAAAAAAAATTTTCAAACGCAAATTGCGCAAAAACTACAAATCCGATCGACACGAAAAATACTTAGCACACCTCTCATGGACGCTGGCTTCGAAACGACACCTCAACGGAGTCTGTGCGTGTAGCGGTTCGGGCCGTATTAATTACGGAAATCAACTTAATAATAAGAACTAGATGTGTATTTCCTGAAGGAAGTACAGATAGTGGTTTGAAAAGGTACCTGTGCTGCCCCTTTAAGACTTGCCTGCTGCCCCTGCAAGACTTTCAACTCAGGATTCGTTTTAACTGTGAGTGCCTTTCAGGGGCCACTTTGGCCTCAGGGCATGATTTGGAGGGTGGGCCCCTCAGGATCCGATTCAGTGGCCTGGGCTCCTCAGGGCTTGAATTGCTGGCCGGGATCCCTCAGGGTCCGATTTTGTGGGTGCGTCCCCCTCAGGGTCCGATTTTGTGGCCGGGGCGCCCCTCAGGGTCCGATGTTGTGGCCGGGGCCCCTCAGGGTCCGATTTTGTTGGTGGGGCCCCTCAGGGTCCCATTTTGTGGCCGGGGCCCCTCAGGGTCCGATTTTGTGGCCGGGGCCCCTCAGGGTCCGATTTTGTGGCCGGGGCCCCTCAGGGTCCGATATTGTGAGTGGGGCCCCTCAGGGTCCGATATTGTGGTCGGGGCCCCTCAGGGTCCGATATTGTGGTCGGGGCCCCTCAGGGTCCGATTTTGTGGTCGGGGCCCCTCAGGGTCCGATATGGTGAGCGGGGCCCCTCAGGGTCCGATATGGTGAGCGGGGCCCCTCAGGGTCCGATTTGGTGAGCGGGGCCCCTCAGGGTCCGATTTGGTGAGCGGGGCCCCTCAGGGTCCGATTTGGTGAGCGGGGCCCCTCAGGGTCCGATTTGGTGAGCGGGGCCCCTCAGGGTCCGATTTGGTGAGCGGGGCCCCTCAGGGTCCGATTTGGTGAGCGGGGCCCCTCAGGGTCCGATTTGGTGGGAGTGGCCCCTCAGGGTCCGATTTGGTGGGCGGGGCCACTCTGGGTCCGATTTGGAGGCCAGGGTGTCTCAGCATCTGATTTGTAGGCCATGGTCGATCAGCCTCCGATTTGGAGCCTGGGGTCAACTCAGCTTTCGATCTGGCGCACCGGCCCTTTAAGACTCATTTTGGTGCGTCGGCCCTTTAAGAGCCAGTTTGGCTCACTGGGCTTCTAAATCCACTTTGGCGCACATTCTCTCTCAGGGGCATGCGTCATGTGATGAAGCAAGATTTGCATTTGTGCTGTGGGTTTCGCTTTAAGAGCAGAAATTATCTGGCAGAAACTTTGTCCTGGGGGTCTTGAGAAGTTCATAGGCGTTGGCACAGTAACTGGGTGAGCCTGCGCATATCAATGAGCTTAACTGCCACCTCACGACTGCCCCATGTTTTCCCTATGACAACATTTTCCCGTTAAAATGCATTGAGACAATGCATTCCAATGACAGGAAAATGCTTTTTCAAACACAAAATTGGGCAAAAACTACAAATCCGATCGACACGAAAAATACTTAGCACACCACTCTTGGACGTTGGCTTCGAAATGACGCCTCAACGGAGCCTGTGCGTGTAGCGGTTCGGGCCGCATTAATTGCGGAAATCAACTGAATAGTAATAATAATATTACAATATAGTGGTTTTTTCAAACCACTATAACTAGATGTGTATTTCCTGAAGGAAGTACAGATAGTGGTTTGAAATGCTGCCCAGGCTGCCCCTTTAAGAGAGACTTGCCTGCTGCACCTGCAAGACTTTCAACTCAGGATCCGTTTTAACTGTGGGTGCCTCTCAGGGGCCACTTTGGCCTCAGGGTCCGATTTTGTGGGTGGGGCCCTCAGGGCCCGATTTTGTGGGTGGGGCACCTCAGGGTCTGATTTGGTTGCCGGGTCCCCTCAGGGGCTGATTTGGTGGGTGGGGCCCCTAAGGGTCCGATTTTGTGGCCGGGGCCCCTCAGGGTCTGATTTGGTGGTTGGGGCCCCTCAGGGTCCAATCTTGTGGCCGGGGCCCCTCAGGGTCCGATTTTGTGGGTGGGGCCCCTCAGGGTCTGATTTTGTGGCCGGGGCCCCTAAGGGTCCGATTTTGTGGCCGGGGCCCCTAAGGGTCCGATTTGGTGGGTGGGGCCCCTCAGGGTCCGATTTAGTGAGCGGGGCCCCTCAGGGTCCGATTTAGTGAGCGGGGCCCCTCAGGGTCCGATTTGGTGAGCGGGGCCCCTCAGGGTCTGATTTGGTGGGCGGGATCTATCAGAGTCCGATTTGGTGGGCGGGGCCCCTCAGGGTCCAATTTGGTGGGCGGGGACCCTCGGGGTCCGATTTGGTGGGTGGGGCCCCTCGGGGTCCGATTTGGTGAGCGGGGCCACTCTAGGTCTGATTTGGTAGGCGGGCCAATCTGGGTCCGATTTGGTGGGCGGGGCCCCTCAGAGTTCAATTTGGTCAGCGGGGCCCCTCAGGGTCCGATTTTGTGGTTGGGGCCTTTCAGAATCCGATTTAGTGGGCGGGGCCCCTCAGGGTCCGATTTGGTGGGCGGGGCCCCTCAGGGTCCGATTTTGTGGCCAGGTCCCCTCAGGGTCTGGATTTATGGGTGGGGCCCCTCAGGTTCCGATTTTGCGGGTGGGGCTCCTCAGTCCGATTTTGTGGCTGGGGCCCCTCAGGGTCTGATTTTGTGGCTGGGGCCCCTCGGGGTCCGATTTGGTGGGCGGGGCCCCTCGGGGTCCGATTTGGTGGGCGGGGCCCCTCAGAGTTCAATTTGGTCAGCGGGGACCCTCGGGGTCCGATTTTGTGGGTGGGGCCCCTCAGGGTCCGATTTGGTGGGCGGGGCCCCTCAGGGTCCCATTTGGTGGGCGGGTCCCCTCAGGGTCCCATTTGGTGGACGGGGCCCTTCAGGGTCCAATTTGGTGGGCGGGGACACTGAGTCTGATTTTGTGGGTTGGGCCCCTCAGGGTCCGATTTTGTGTCCGGGGCCTCTCAGGGTCCGATTTTGTGGTTGGGGCCCCTCAGGGTCCGATTTTTGGGGCCGGGGCCCCTCGGGGTCCGATTTTGTGGGTGGGGCCCCTCAGGGTCCGATTTTGTGGCCGGGGTCTCTCAGGGTCCGATTTTGTGGCTGGGGCCCCTCAGGGTCTGGATTTGAGGGTGGGGCCCATCAGGGTCTTATTTTGCAGCTGGGGCCCCTCAGGGTCTGGTTTTGTGGGTGAGGCCCCTCAGGGTCTGATTTTGTGGGTGGGGCCCCTCAGGGTCCCATTTTGTGACCGGGGCACCTCAGGGTCTGATTTTGTGGTTGGGGACCCTGAAGGTCCTATTTTGTGACTGGGGCCCCTCTAGGTTCGATTTTGTGGCCGGGGTCTCTCAGGGTCCGATTTTGTGGTTGGGGCCCCTCAGGGTCTGATTTTGTGGCCGGGCCCACTCAGGGTCCGATTTTGTGGGTGGGGCTCCTTAGGGTTTGATTTTGTGGGTGGAGCCCCCTGGGTCCATTTTGGTGGGCGGGGCCACTCTGGGTCCGATTTAGTGGGTGGTGCCCCTCATGGTCCGATTTGGTGGGCGGGGCCCCTCATGGTCCGATTTGGTGGGCGGGGCCCCCTGGGTCCGATTTGGTGGGCGGGGCCCTTCAAGGTCCGAGTTGGTGGGTGGTGCACCTCTGGGTGCGATTTGGTGGGCGGGGCCCTTCAGGGTCCGATTTGGTGGGCGGGGTCAATCTGGGTCCGATTTGGTGGGCGGGGCTCCTCAGGGTCCGATTTGGTGGGCGGGGCCCCTCAGGGTCCGATTTGGCGCGCCGGCCTTTTAAGACTCATTTCGGTGCGCTGGCCCTTTAAGAATCACTGTGGCACGTCGGCCCTTTAAGAGCCAGGGTGGCTCACTGGGCTTCTAAATCCACTTTGTCGCACATTCTATCTCAGGGGCATGTGTCATGTGATGAAGCTAGATTTGCATTTGTGCTGTGGGTTTCACTTTAAGAGCTGATATTATGTGGCAGAAGCTCTGTCCTTGGGATGTCATGTGACGTTCGTAGGTGTTGGCATAGTAACTGGGTCTGCCTGCGCATATCAATGAGCTCAACTGCCATTTCAATCGCCTCAGGGCACGTTTTGCCATTACCCATTGAAAAGCATTGGAGACAGTGCATTCCAATGACGGGAAAAAAAAAAATTTCAAACGCAAATTGCGCAAAAACTACAAATCCGATCGACACGAAAAATACTTAGCACACCTCTCGTGGACGCTGGCTTCGAAACGACACCTCAACGGCGGCTGTGCGTGTAGCGGTTCGGGCTGTATTAATTGCGGAAATCAACTTAATAATAATAGAAGAAGTTAGCAGCGTTCGGATTACAATATAGTGGTTTTTTCAAACCACTATAACTAGATGTGTATTTTCTGAAGGAAGTACAGATAGTGGTTTGAAATGGTGCCTGGGCTGCCCCTTTAAGAGAGACTTGCCTGCTGCACCTGCAAGACTTTCAACTCAGGATCCGTTTTAACTGTGGGTGCCTCTCAGGGGCCACTTTGGCCTCAGGGTCCGATTTTGTGGGTGGGGCCCTCAGGGCCCGATTTGATGGGCGGGGCCCCTCAGGGTCCGATTTGGTGGGTGGGGCCACTCTGGGTCCGATTTGGTGGGTGGGGCCACTCTGGGTCCGATTTGGTGGGCGGGGCCACTCTGGGTCCGATTTGGTGGGCGGGGCCCCTCAGGGTCCGATTTGGTGGGCGGGGCCCCTCAGGGTCCGATTTGATGGGCGGGGCCCCTCAGGGTCCGATTTGGTGGGCGGGGCCCCTCAGGGTCCGATTTGGTGGGCGGGGCCCCTCAGGGTCCGATTTGGTGGGCGGGGCCCCTCAGGGTCCGATTTCATGGGCGGGGCCCCTCAGGGTCCGATTTCATGGGCGGGGCCCCTCAGGGTCCGATTTGATGGGCGGGGCCCTTCAGGGTCCGATTTGATGGGCGGGGCCCTTCAGGGTCCGATTTGATGGGCGGGGTCACTCTGGGTCCGATTTGGTGGGCGGGGCTTCTCAGGGTCTGATTTGGTGGGCGGGGCTCCTCAGGGTCTGATTTGGTGGGCGGGGCTCCTCAGGGTCCGATTTGGTGGGCGGGGCCACTCTGAGTCTGATTTCGTGGGCGGGGCCCCTCAGGATCCGATTTGGTGGGCTGTGCTACTCTGGGTCTGATTTTTTGAGCGGGGCCACACTGGGTCCGATTTGGAGACCAGGGTGGCTCAGCCTCCGATTTGGAGGCCGGGGTGGTTCAGCCTCCGATTTGGAGGCCGGGGTGACTCGGCCTCCGATTTGGAGGCCGGGGTCACTCAGCTTTCGATTTGGCGCGCCGGCCTTTTAAGACTCATTTCGGTGCGCTGGCCCTTTAAGAATCACTGTGGCACGTCGGCCCTTTAAGAGCCAGGGTGGCTCACTGGGCTTCTAAATCCACTTTGTCGCACATTCTATCTCAGGGGCATGTGTCATGTGATGAAGCTAGATTTGCATTTGTGCTGTGGGTTTCACTTTAAGAGCTGATATTATGTGGCAGAAGCTCTGTCCTTGGGATGTCATGTGACGTTCGTAGGTGTTGGCATAGTAACTGGGTCTGCCTGCGCATATCAATGAGCTCAACTGCCATTTCAATCGCCTCAGGGCACGTTTTGCCATTACCCATTGAAAAGCATTGGAGACAGTGCATTCCAATGACGGGAAAAAAAAAATTTCAAACGCAAATTGCGCAAAAACTACAAATCCGATCGACATGAAAAATACTTAGCACACCTCTCGTGGACGCTGGCTTCGAAACGACACCTCAACGGCGTCTGTGCGTGTAGCGGTTCGGGCTGTATTAATTGCGGAAATCAACTTAATAATAATAGAAGAAGTTAGCAGCGTTCGGATTACAATATAGTGGTTTTTTCAAACCACTATAACTAGATGTGTATTTCCTGAAGGAAGTACAGATAGTGGTTTGAAATGGTGCCTGGGCTGCCCCTTTAAGAGAGACTTGCCTGCTGCACCTGCAAGACTTTCAACTCAGGATCCGTTTTAACTGTGGGTGCCTCTCAGGGGCCACTTTGGCCTCAGGGTCCGATTTTGTGGGTGGGGCCCTCAGGGCCCGATTTTGTGGGTGGGGCCTCTCAGGGTCCGATTTTGTGGTCGGGGCACCACAGGGTCCGATTTGGTGGGTGGGGCCCCTCAGGGTCCGATTTGGTGGCCGGGTCCCCTCAGGGGCTGATTTGGTGGGTGGGGCCCCTCAGGGTCCGATTTGGTGGCCGGGGCCCCTCAGGGTCCGATTTGGTGGCCGGGGCCCCTCAGGGTCCGATTTGGTGGGCGGGGCCCCTCAGGGTCCGATTTGGTGGGCAGGGCCCCTCAGGGTCCGATTTTGTGGCCGGGGCCCCTCAGGGTCCGATTTTGTGGGTGGGGCCCCTCGGGGCCCGATTTTGTGGGTGGGGCCCCTCAGGGTCCGATTTTGTGGTCGGGGCACCTCAGGGTCCGATTTTGTGGGTGGGGCCCCTCAGGGTCCGATTTGGTGGCCGGGGCCCCTCAGGGTCCGATTTGGTGGGCTGGACCCCTAAGAGTCTGATTTGGTGGGATGGACCCCTCAGGGTCCGATTTGGTGAGCGGCGCCCCTCAGGGTCCGATTTGGTGAGCGGCGCCCCTCAGGGTCCGATTTGGTGAGCGGGGCCCCTCAGGGTCCGATTTGGTGAGCGGGGCCCCTCAGGGTCCGATTTGGTGAGCGGGGCCCCTCAGGGTCCGATTTGGTGAGCGGGGCCCCTCAGGGTCCGATTTGGTGAGCGGGGCCCCTCAGGGTCCGATTTGGTGAGCGGGGACCCTCAGGGTCCGATTTGGTGAGCGGGGCCCCTCAGGGTCCGATTTTGTGGTTGGGGCCTTTCAGAATCCGATTTAGTGGGCGGGGCCCCTCAGGGTCCGATTTTGTGGCCGGGTCCCCTCAGGGTCTGGATTTATGGGTGGGGCCCCTCAGGTTCCGATTTTGCGGGTGGGGCTCCTCCGTCCGATTTTGTGGCTGGGGCCCCTCGGGGTCTGATTTTGTGGCTGGGGCCCCTCGGGGTCCGATTTGGTGGGCGGGGCCCCTCGGGGTCCGATTTGGTGGGCGGGGCACCTCGGGGTTCGATTTGGTGGGCGGGGCCCCTCAGAGTTCAATTTGGTCAGCGGGGACCCTCGGGGTCCGATTTTGTGGGTGGGGCCCCTCAGGGTCCGATTTGGTGGGCGGGTCCCCTCAGGGTCCCATTTGGTGGGCGGGTCCCCTCAGGGTCCCATTTGGTGGGCGGGTCCCCTCAGGGTCCCATTTGGTGGACGGGGCCCTTCAGGGTCCAATTTGGTGGGCGGGGCCCTTCAGGGTCCGATTTGATGGGCGGGGTCACTCTGGGTCCGATTTGGTGGGCGGAGCTTCTCAGGGTCTGATTTGGTGGGCGGGGCTCCTCAGGGTCTGATTTGGTGGGCGGGGCTCCTCAGGGTCCGATTTGGTGGACGGGGCCCTTCAGGGTCCGATTTGGTGGGCGGGGCCACTCTGAGTCTGATTTTGTGGGCGGGGCCCCTCAGGATCCGATTTGGTGGGCTGTGCTACTCTGGGTCTGATTTTTTGAGCGGGGCCACACTGGGTCCGATTTGGAGACCAGGGTGGCTCAGCCTCCGATTTGGAGGCCGGGGTGGTTCAGCCTCCGATTTGGAGGCCGGGGTCACTCAGCTTTCGATTTGGCGCGCCGGCCTTTTAAGACTCATTTCGGTGCGCTGGCCCTTTAAGAATCACTGTGGCACGTCGGCCCCTTAAGAGCCAGGGTGGCTCACTGGGCTTCTAAATCCACTTTGTCGCACATTCTATCTCAGGGGCATGTGTCATGTGATGAAGCTAGATTTGCATTTGTGCTGTGGGTTTCACTTTAAGAGCTGATATTATGTGGCAGAAGCTCTGTCCTTGGGATGTCATGTGACGTTCGTAGGTGTTGGCATAGTAACTGGGTCTGCCTGCGCATATCAATGAGCTCAACTGCCATTTCAATCGCCTCAGGGCACGTTTTGCCATTACCCATTGAAAAGCATTGGAGACAGTGCATTCCAATGACGGGAAAAAAAAAATTTCAAACGCAAATTGCGCAAAAACTACAAATCCGATCGACACGAAAAATACTTAGCACACCTCTCGTGGACGCTGGCTTCGAAACGACACCTCAACGGCGTCTGTGCGTGTAGCGGTTCGGGCTGTATTTTTTTTTATTCCAATCAATTTTTATTGTAGGAAGTTACATTAGAAAAGGGAAAAAATTCAGGTATCAATGGCATTAATACACAAAGAGAACAACGCTGTAACACGTGGTAGTAAATCCTTTGATTATGATTCACATTTCCCATCACACCACCAACAATCATGTCTGATACAAGTTACAACTTTTTTTTTTTTTTTGGTTAATCAACACCTAATACGTATAAAGGCAACCTACCATTTACTCTTTAATCCTCAAAACGAGGGTTTCAAACAACCAGAACCAGAGAGTAAGAAAGGAAGATAAGAAAGAGGAAGGGAGGAAGAGGTGGGGGGGGGAGAACCATGGATGGTTGCAAAGAGGCAACCAGGGAGGGGGGGAAGCTAGGGAATTAGATGGCGTTCAGGGTAGCCCGAGCAGTAACAACAACATAGATATAAACACCTTGAATATTGACATGTGGTACGGATGAACTCCCTGCGTAACACTCTCTTTGACCCTATTTGACCCATTTTATTAATCTCAGACAGTTTGCCCTGGAAACAGATGCCTGACAGGGGATGCATATACAGAGTTTAGCCACGTGTCCCAAGTCTGAAGTATTTTGTTTTTGGCGCGGATGGAGTGAGCCAGACAGAACTCGTATTGGCAATGGAGATTAATTCGGTTATATAGTTCAGCTAATGTAGGTGTCTTTGGGGATTTCCAATAGCTACTTATGCAATATCTGGCAGCAACTAGAATGTGAACCAATAATCCCCTGGATTCCCAAGAGAACTCCTCTATACCCACGTTTAGCACTGCCAGACCCGGATTCGGATTAATAGTATTGCCTGTCAGCTCACCCATCAGGCCAAACACCTCCAGCCAGAACGAGAAAACCTTGGGACAAGCCCACCAGCAGTGACCAAGAGTACCCCTTTGGAGGCAGCCCTTCCAACAATGTGGCGAATAATTTGGGAGGAACTGTGCTAAGTTGGCTGGGGACCGATACCATCGCAGGTGTACTTTTTTCAGTTGCTCCAGATGATTTATGCACTTGGAATATTTTTGGATATTTGCTGAAGCCGAGTGCCAGTTTGAAGGAGAGGTAGAAACATTCAACTCCACGTCCCATTTATTCATATAAGGAGATTTTTGCTCTTCGGGGGGGTTATTGAGCCATTTGTATGTTGAGGAGATACCTACAACAAAGGCTTTGGTATTTAAAAAGATAATTAAATCCAAAGGTAACAGAGGATTCGACTTTAGAGGAAATTTAGAGGCCAGAAAATGACTAATTTGGATGTGTTGATAGAAACAACCCTTTAAAGAGGGGTGTTTCCGTACTATTTCATTAAAGGGGTTAACACCCAAATCAGAGAATAGATCCGCCAGCACTGTGATGCCCGATCCCTCCCACCTGGCTAGATTCAAAAAGGGGATTTGAGATTCCAACGACTTGAGGGAAATCTCTGAAAGAGGAATCTGAATCTTATGAATCAAGTCATTTCGCCAGACCTCCAGGGAAGCTGACATGGTGGGAACACACGGGGAGAACCGTGAACGGCTCAAATATTCTGCTTCCATCATTCTTCTGACCGAGCCCTGGCGGGACAGGAAATTTTCAATCTGAGCCCATCTATGTGAATTACCTGGACGCCACCATTCCTTTAGTGATTCAATTAGTAAGGCTTTATAATATGCCGATATGTTTGGGGTGCCCAGTCCCCCTGAGTCATATGGGGGATATAACACTTTACCTGCGACCCTAGCCCTTTTATTACCCCAGACAAATTTGTTAGTCAACGATTGAAGTTTCATCAGGGTTTTGTGAGAAATTTTGATGGGTAAGCATCTGAGTACATACAATATTTTGGGTAAGAAAACCATTTTAAAGGACTGTATCCTGGCCATCCAGGACAACGATATTTTTTCATACCTTCCCAATTCCTTTTCTAAATTTTGGATCAGAGGTTCCAAATTTTCTTTAATTAACATCTGCGACGGTGTCAGCTTAATACCTAAATAAGGTATCCCCCTATCGCACCATTTGAATTGAAAGGCCCCCTCCAGCACACTCCTGGCTTCCACCGGTACATTAAACGGCAATATCAAAGACTTTGCCGCATTAAGCTTATAATACGACACTTTAGAAAAGTTCGATAATGTGTTCACCACTGCTGGAATCGAAACTACAGGGTTAGAACAGGAAATTATCACATCATCTGCGTATAAACCAAGTTTATGTTCAAATTCCCCAACTCTTATACCAGAAATGGCTATGTTTTTTCGTATAGCTTCCGCCAGAGGTTCTACCACTAAAGCAAAAATAGCGGGAGACAATGGACACCCCTGGCGAGTGCCATTACTTATTTGAAATTTAGATGACAGAAACCCCGATGCCAACACTGACGCATTTGGGTAAGAGTAGAGAGCTAGAATGGATGACTTAATTTTTCCCAAGAACCCGAATTTTGTTAGAACTCTCTCCAGGTATCCCCAGTGCACCCTGTCAAAGGCTTTTTCAGCATCAAGAGACAGGAATGCACTGGGTTCACCCGATATCTCCACCAGTCCAATCAAGTCAAGCATCCGTCTGGTGCCATCCTTAGATTGCCTGCCTGTCACAAAACCAACTTGGTCTGGGGCCACTAAGGCCGGGATCACTTTATGAAGTCTATCCGCCACTAGTTTGGCATAAATTTTAACATCACAATTTAGGAGTGAAATGGGCCTAAAATTACCCGGGGTGTCTGCAGGTTTCCCTGGCTTGGGTAGCGTGATAATAATCGCTTCCAAGTTGTCTGGGGAAATTGACCCTTTATTTTGCCAAAAATTGAAGGTTTTTAACATAAAGGGGGACAGAGTGGATGTAAATTGTTTGTAATATTCGTATGGCAGCCCATCGGGGCCCGGGGCAGAGTTAGACTTAGTCATTTTGATGGCACCTAGGATTTCATGTGTAGTAAAGGGAAGATTAAGTTCCTCTAATTGCTCATCTGAGACCCGGGGAAGATCCAGGGTGTCTAGAAAGCCCTGTATATCCACTTGAGTCGGCTGTGACGTGTTGGAATCATTTTTTAGATTATACAGGGCCTCATAATATTTCGCAAATGCTTCTGCTATTTCAATGGGATGTCTAGTGATTGTTCCATTTGGGTCCCTCAGGAATTCTATTTTAGATTGAATCTCACGTTTTTTCGTCCTTCTTGCCAATAAGGACCCCGCTCTATCCCCCATAGCATAAAATGTCGATCTATTTTTTTTTAGATTATGTTCGTAATTTTGCAGGAGTAGGGATCTTAGTTGAAATCTCTGGGTTACAATTTCTTTAGTCAAGTTAGGGGTTGCTTTGGCTTTATTCAGGGATTCAAGGTGATGAATACGGGTTAATATATATTTAATATCTGCGTCTTTTTGCCGTTTTTGGATGGAGGCCAGTTTTATGAACTGCCCCCTGACTACTGCTTTATGAGCAGCCCACAGGGTCTCGTCAGAAATTTCCCCATTATTATTAAGTTTGAAATATTCTGTTAACACTGACTCTACTTCATCATGTACCTTCTGCCTACCAAGCAAGCTAGTATTCAATCTCCACCTGGGGGAATTTAGAACATTAAAGCCACCCTGAACAGACAAAGAGATCGGCGCATGATCTGTCCAAGTGATTAAACCAATATCAGCTGCAACACAATTACTTATAGATTTGCTGTCGACCAAAAAGAAATCAATTCTACTGTATGAGCGATGCCTGGAAGAGAAGAATGTATAGTCTCTTTCTGATGCATGTAAATATCTCCAGATGTCATGAAAATGGAATTCATTGATGAGATGCTTAAGTTCCTTAGCATGTGAGATGTTGATGTTGGAGCAATCCATGGAGCGTATAACAGGTATATTAAAATCTCCACAGATGATTTCCGCCCCTGTGGCAGTATCCTTGAATGCTTGGAAAAATTTCCTAGCAAAGGTCAATTGCGATGAATTTGGGGAGTAGACCGTTGCCAAGGTATAAGGGACACTGTTAATATAACAAGACAAAATAATATATCTTCCATCCGCTCCATAACTGACATTTATCAATTTAAAGGCCACTGAGTTCTTTATTAAAATGGCCACTCCTCCTCTTTTTTTTAAGTCATTAGCAAAAAAGGCGTGTTGAAACCTGGGATGAAGTATCCGTTTATTATCTGTGGAAAGAAGGTGGGTCTCCTGAATGCACGCTATATCACAGTTAGATGCCTTCACCTCTCTCCACATCATTGACCTTTTTGCTGGGGAGTTGAGTCCGTTCACATTAATAGACAATATCTTAATTTTCATATTGGAGCCGCAGGGGGGGTTGAATTCCTAGGAACGCCATCAGGGATGAGAAGGGTTAGACCAAAAAGGAATTGAAAGAAATTTCTGAAAAAAATTAAAGAACATTTTTGAGAAGAAGAACAAAAACAAAAAAGTTCCATCAACACCGGTTTGCCCCGAGTAGGGTGACCGGAGTATAACCGCTCGCCATAGGCGAGAACATCAGGGGGGCTACGTGACATCCCGTGTCACAGGAGCAAGGACAGCAGGTGCCATAAGCAGGAAGGAGTCCCAGCTAAGTTGCTGACCATTCAGGGTTAATCTTGTCTGGAGATCTTCTTTGATTCTCCCGCCCGCCAGGGTTTGGTGGGTGGGCTATTCCCCAGTCATCCAGCAATTTGCCCAGCTGAGAAGGAGTATGACATATGTAAGTGCCTCCATCTTTGAAAATTATCATCCTCACCGGAAAACCCCACTTGTACTTAATGTCTTGATCTCTAAGGAGTTTAGAAAGGTGGGCGAATTCTCTTCTTTTATTAAGAGTTGTAGCAGAAAGATCTGGGAAGATTTTTAGTCCCATGAAAGTGTCTGGCAGGGCTGGACTTTCCCTCAGTGTGTACAGCACAGCTTCTTTTGTTTTATAGAAATGAAGTCTAGCCAGGACATCTTTAGGCAGAGCTGGATCTATGCCTTTGGATTTAGGGACTCTATGAATTCTGTCCACTATCAGGTCTCTGGCATCCCATCCAGGGAGTATAAGCTGCAGAAACTTGTGGAAGTATTCATGGAGGTCTTTATCTGCTACAGATGAGGGAATCCCTCTGATTTTTAGGTTATTTCTTCGGGATCTGTCCTCTATATCACTGATTTTAAGTTTTAATGCCTCCACCTCCTTTTCCAAAGCTGTGTTAGCATCTATCAGATTGTTATGTGATGTTGCAAATTCAGCCATTTTAGTTTCTACATGCTCTGTGCGATCACCCAGAGACCTGATTTCTTCCTTCAGCTCTCTGACTATTTCTCTGAGATCACCCTGTAGGGAAACCCTCAGCGTTTTCAGCAGAGATTGCATTGTTTCCTCTGTCAGAGGAATGCCTGTATTGCCTCTCACGCAGCCTGTATCTCCTTGTGAGGAGTGGGAAGACGCTGAGTGGGAAGCCAGCGCCATCTTGCTTGGTGAGGAGACTTCCCTATCCCGGGGGTAAAAGTCTGTCAGCTTGGCTGGAGTGCCAGTTTTTTTAGGTCTCAACTTAGGCATCACTAAGGGCTGGGGTTACTCACACCTCCTGTAGCTGGTAATCCTGTTATCTGTGAGCTGATAAGAGCTGGTTTATCCTGCTGAAGCACAGAGCTCTCCTTTCAAGCAGCCGTCGCCATCAGCGTGCAGGCCACGCCCCCCGCGGTTCGGGCTGTATTAATTGCGGAAATCAACTTAATAATAATAAGAAGAAGAAGTTAGCAGCGTTCGGATTACAATATAGTGGTTTTTTCAAACCACTATAACTAGATGTGTATTTCCTGAAGGAAGTACAGATAGTGGTTTGAAATGGTGCCTGAGCTGCCCCTTTAAGAGAGACTTGCCTGCTGCACCTGCAAGACTTTCAACTCAGGATCCGTTTTAACTGTGGGTGCCTCTCAGGGGCCACTTTGGCCTCAGGGTCCGATTTTGTGGGTGGGGCCCTCAGGTCCCGATTTTGTGGGTGGGGCCCCTCAGGGTCCGATTTTGTGGTCGGGGCACCACAGGGTCCGATTTGGTGGGTGGGGCCCCTCAGGGTCCGATTTGGTGGCTGGGTCCCCTCAGGGGCTGATTTGGTGGGTGGGGCCCCTCAGGGTCCGATTTTGTGGCTGGGGCCCCTCGGGGTCCGATTTTGTGGGTGGGGCCCCTCGGGGCCCGATTTTGTGGGTGGGGCCCCTCAGGGTCCGATTTGGTGAGCGGGGCCCCTCAGGGTCCGATTTGGTGAGCGGGGCCCCTCAGGGTCCGATTTGGTGAGCGGGGCCCCTCAGGGTCCAATTTGGTGAGCGGGGCCCCTCAGGGTCCAATTTGGTGAGCGGGGCCCCTCAGGGTCCAATTTGGTGAGCGGGGCCCCTCAGGGTCCAATTTGGTGAGCGGGGCCCCTCAGGGTCCAATTTGGTGAGCGGGGCCCCTCAGGGTCCAATTTGGTGAGCGGGGCCCCTCAGGGTCCAATTTGGTGAGCGGGGCCCCTCAGGGTCCAATTTGGTGAGCGGGGCCCCTCAGGGTCCAATTTGGTGAGCGGGGCCCCTCAGGGTCCAATTTGGTGAGCGGGGCCCCTCAGGGTCCAATTTGGTGAGCGGGGCCCCTCAGGGTCCAATTTGGTGAGCGGGGCCCCTCAGGGTCCAATTTGGTGAGCGGGGCCCCTCAGGGTCCAATTTGGTGAGCGGGGCCCCTCAGGGTCCAATTTGGTGAGCGGGGCCCCTCAGGGTCCAATTTGGTGAGCGGGGCCCCTCAGGGTCCAATTTGGTGAGCGGGGCCCCTCAGGGTCCAATTTGGTGGGCGGGGCCCCTCAGGGTCCAATTTGGTGGGCGGGGCCCCTCAGGGTCCAATTTGGTGGGCGGGGCCCCTCAGGGTCCAATTTGGTGGGCGGGGCCCCTCAGGGTCTAATTTGGTGGGCGGGGCCCCTCAGGGTCCAATTTGGTGGGCGGGGCCCCTCAGGGTCCAATTTGGTGGGCGGGGCCCCTCAGGGTCCAATTTGGTGGGCGGGGCCCCTCAGGGTCCAATTTGGTGAGCGGGGCCCCTCAGGGTCCAATTTGGTGAGCGGGGCCCCTCAGGGTCCAATTTGGTGAGCGGGGCCCCTCAGGGTCCAATTTGGTGAGCGGGGCCCCTCAGGGTCCAATTTGGTGAGCGGGGCCCCTCAGGGTCCAATTTGGTGAGCGGGGCCCCTCAGGGTCCAATTTGGTGAGCGGGGCCCCTCAGGGTCCGATTTGGTGAGCGGGGCCCCTCAGGGTCCGATTTGGTGAGCGGGGCCCCTCAGGGTCCGATTTGGTGAGCGGGGCCCCTCAGGGTCCGATTTGGTGAGCGGGGCCCCTCAGGGTCCGATTTGGTGAGCGGGGCCCCTCAGGGTCCGATTTGGTGGGCTGGACCCATAAGAGTCTGATTTGGTGAGTGGGGCCCCTCAGGGTTCGATTTGGTGAGTGGGGCCCCTCAGGGTTCGATTTGGTGAGTGGGGCCCCTCAGGGTCCGATTTTGTGGCCGGGGCCCCTCAGGGTCCGATTTTGTGGCCGGGGCCCCTCAGGGTCCGATTTTGTGGCCGGGGCCCCTCAGGGTCCGATTTTGTGGCCGGGGCCCCTCAGGGTCCGATTTTGTGGCCGGGGCCCCTCAGGGTCCGATTTTGTGGCCGGGGTCCCTCAGGGTCCGATTTTGTGGCCGGGGTCCCTCAGGGTCCGATTTTGTGGGTGGGGCCCCTCAGGGTCCGATTTTGTGGGTGGGGCCCCTCAGGGTCCGATTTTGTGGGTGGGGCCCCTCAGGGTCCGATTTTGTGACCAGGGCCCCTCAGGGTCTGATTTTGTGGCCGGGGTCTCTCAGGGTCCGATTTTGTGGCCGGGGCCCCTCAGGGTCCGGATTTGTGGGTGGGGCCCCTCAGGGTCCAATTTTGTGGCTGGGGCCCCTCAGGGTCCAATTTTGTGGCTGGAGCCCCTCAGGGTCCAATTTTGTGGCTGGAGCCCCTCAGGGTCTGATTTTGTGGCTGGGGCCCCTCAGGGTCCGATTTTGAGGGTGGGGCCCCTCAGGGTCCGATTTTGAGGGTGGGGCCCCTCAGGGTCTAATTTGGTGGGCGGGGCCCTCAGGGTCCGATTTTGTGGCTGGGGCCCCTCAGGGTCTGATTTTGTGGCTGGGTCCCCTCAGGGTCTGATTTTGTGGGTGGGGCCCCTCGGTACGATTTTGTGACCGGGGACCCTCAGGGTCTGATTTTGTGGTTGGGGCCCCTCAGGGTCCGATTTTGTGGCCGGGGCCCCTCAGGGTCTGTATTTGTGGGTGGGTCCCCTCAGGGTCCAATTTTGTGGGTGGGTCCCCTCAGGGTCCAATTTTGTGGGTGGGGCCCCTCAGGGTCCAATTTTGTGGGTGGGGTCCCTCAGGGTCTGATTTTGTAAGTGGGGCCCCTCAGGGTCCGATTTTGTGACCGGGGCCCCTTAGGGTCCGATTTTGTGACTGGGGCCCCTCAGGGTCCGATTTTGTGGGTGGGGCCCCTCAGGGTCTGATTTTGTGGCTGGGGCCCTTCAGGGTCTGATTTTGTGGCTGGGGCCCCTCAGGGTCTGATTTTGTGGGTGGGGCCCCTCAGGGTCTGATTTTGTGGTTGGGGCCCCTGAGGGTCCGATTTTGTGGCTGGGGCCCCTCAGGGTCTGATTTTGTGGGTGGGGCCCTCAGGGTCCGATTTTGTGACCGGGGACCCTCAGGGTCTGATTTTGTGGTTGGGGCTTCACAGGGTCCGATTTTGTGGCCGGGGCCCCTCATGGTCTGGATTTGTGGGTGGGTCCCCTCAGGGTCTGATTTTGTGGCTGGGGCCCTTCAGGGTCTGATTTTGTGGCTGGGGCCCCTCAGGGTCTGATTTTGTGGGTGGGGCCCCTCAGTTTCCGATTTTGTGACCGGGGCCCCTCAGGGTCTGATTTTGTGGTTGGGGCCCCTGAGGGTCCGATTTTGTGGCTGGGGCCCCTCAGGGTCTGATTTTGTGGGTGGGGCCCTCAGGGTCCGATTTTGTGACCGGGGACCCTCAGGGTCTGATTTTGTGGTTGGGGCTTCACAGGGTCCGATTTTGTGGCCGGGGCCCCTCATGGTCTGGATTTGTGGGTGGGTCCCCTCAGGGTCCGATTTTGTGGGTGGGGCCCCTCAGGGTCCGATTTTGTGGCTGGGGTCTATCGGGGTCTGATTTTGTGGTGGGGCCCCTTAGGGTCCGATTTTGTGACCGGAGCCCCTTAGGGTCTGATTTTGCGACTGGGGCCCCTCTGGGTTCGATTTTGTGGCCGGGGTCTCTCAGGGTCCGATTTTGTGGGTGGGGCCCCTCAGGGTCTGATTTTGTGGGTGGGGCCCCTCAGGGTCTGATTTTGTGGGTGGGGCCCCTCAGGGTCCGATTTTGTGACCGGGGCACCTCAGGGTCCGATTTTGTGGTTGGGGCCCCTCAGGTCCTATTTTGTGACTGGGGCCCCTCTAGGTTCGATTTTGTGGCCGGGGTCTCTCAGGGTCCGATTTTGTGGTTGGGGCCCCTCATGGTCTGATTTTGTGGCCGGGCCCACTCAGGGTCCGATTCTGTGGGTAGGGCCCCTTAGGGTCTGATTTTGTGGGTGGAGCCCCCTGGGTCCATTTTGGTGGGCGGGGCCACTCTGGGTTCGATTTAGTGGGCGGTGCCCCTCATGGTCCGATTTGGTGGGCGGGGCCCTTCAGGGTCCGATTTGGTGGGCGGGGCCACTGGGTCCGATTTGGTGGGCGGGGCCCTTCAGGGTCCGATTTGGTGGGTGGGGCCCCTCAGGATCCGATTTGGTGGGCTGGGCCACTCTGGGTCTGATTTTTTGAGCGGGGCCACACTGGGTCCGATTTTGAGGCCAGGGTGGCTCAGCCTCCAATTTGGAGGCTGTGGTGGCTCAGCCTCCGATTTGGAGGCCGGGGTGGCTCAGCCTCCGATTTGGCGCGCCGGCCCTTTAAGACTCATTTCGGTGCGTCGGCCCTTTAACAATCACTTTGGCACGTCGGCCCTTTAAGAGCCAGGGTGGCTCACTGGGCTTCTAAATACACTTTGGCGCACACTCTCTCTCAGGGGCATGTGTCATGTGATGAAGCTAGATTTGCATTTGTGCTGTGGGTTTCTCTTTAAGAGCTGATATTATGTGGTAGAAGCTCTGTCCTTGGGGCGTCATGTGACGCTCGTAGGCGTTGGCATAGTAACTGGGTCTGCCTGCGCATATCAATGAGCTTAACTGCTATTTCAATCGCCTCAGGGCACGTTTTGCCATTTCCCATTGAAAAGCAGTGACACAGTGCATTCCAATGATGGGAAAAAAAATTTTTTAAACGCAAATTGCGCAAAAACTACAAATCCGATCGACACGAAAAATACTTAGCACACCTCTCATGGACGATGGCTTCGAAACGACACCTCAACGGCGTCTGTGCGTGTAGCGGTTCGGGCCGCATTAATTGCGGAAATCAACTGGAAAATAAGAAGAAGAATAAGTTAGCAGCGTTCGGATTACAATATAGTGGTTTTTTCAAACCACTATAATAAGTTAGCAGCGTTCGGATTACAATATAGTGGTTTTTTCAAACCACTATAATAAGAATGCACTATATAAGAGAATACACATAGCAGAGGAAGCTATATAATAAGGGACGGCACCATATACGTATAACTAGAGAGGGTGGTACGTACTAAGGGACGGTGTTATACATAATAAAAGAGGAAACTATAACTAAGGATGCTGTTATGCAGAATTAGTGAGAACACTATATACTAAGGGATTGTGTTATACATAATAAGTACGTACATTATATACTAAGGGACTGTGCTAGACATAATAAGAGAGTACACTATATACTAAGGGACTGTGTTAGATTCCCTGTTGAGAGGAACAGAGGCCGCTATCTGCAGACCGGATATAACTTCAAGAGAAATGTGCTGTCTTCCAGGTGCAAAAATTAAAGATGTGACTGACAGGATATCAGGACTCTTCAGACCTACAGATGACTACCCATTCCTGCTACTACATGTGGGGACAAATGACACCGCAAGAAACGACCTGGAAACCATCTGCAGAGACTTTGAAGACTTAGGCAAGAAAGTGAAAGAACTGGGAGCGCAGGTGGTCTTCTCTTCCATCCTCCCAGTGGATGGCCATGGAACAAGGAGGTGGAATAAGATTCTGCAGGTGAACAACTGGCTACGTCGATGGTGCCGTCAGCAACGATTTGGATTTATGGATCACGGAGTGAATTACTTTTACGATGGACTACTTGCTAGAGATGGGGTGCACCATACGAAGACTGGAAAACATGTATTTGGAAGTCGCCTTGCTACACTTGTAAGGAGAGCTTTAAACTAGAACATGGGAAGGGAAGCAAAAGACCAGAAAAAGCCATACATCTGACAAATGCTATTGAGAACTCTGCTATTAGAAGTGGAAAGGAAGAACAAAGACAAAAGAATCTAAATAATAAAAATATTGGAGAAAGAGAAACCAATCACAAACTAAAATGTTTCTATACTAATGCACAAAGCATGGGCAACAAACAAGGAGAATTGGAACTACTAACACAGGAAAAGAAATATGATGTCATTGGAATCACTGAAACTTGGTGGGACGATGATACACATGATTGGAATACAAGACTAGAAGGATACAACTTATTTTCAAGAAACAGACTTGATAAACGAGGAGGAGGTGTCGCATTGTATGTTAGAAACGCGTATATCTGCACAGAGATTGAAGCTTCAGAGACTGGGAGTACTGTGGAAACTGTTTGGGTAAGAATACAAGGACAGAACAATGGAAAGGACACCATTGTAGGCATTTACTACAGGCCGCCTGTGCAAGCTGAAGATATGGAAGAACTCTTTATGCATCAAATGGCCAAGTTCTCCAAAAAATATGACATAGTTGTCATGGGAGATTTCAACTATCCAGACATTTGGTGGGAATCTCTCTCAGGCAAAACTAACAGGTCAAGGAAATTCTTATCCTCTCTTGCTGACAACTTTATCTTCCAAAAGGTAGGGGAGAAAACAAGGGGAACTGCTACCTTGGATCTAATCCTTACAAACAGGGAGGAAATGGTTGAGGAGGTAAAAGTGGCTGGGACCCTAGGAGGTAGCGACCATGCTATTTTAGAATTTTGGATAACTAGAGGAGGAAGACATGTGAAGACTCAGACGTCAAGGTTAGATTTCAGAAAGGCAGATTTTAAGGGATTCAGAAAGAGAATTGGAGGGATCAAATGGCTGGATATCCTTAAAGACAAAAATGTCCAGGAAGGATGGGAAATCTTGAAAAATGAAATTCTCAAAGCACAATTGTTAACAATTCCAAAAAGAGGGAAGAATAGGAAGCATTTAAGGAAGCCAGGATGGATGAACACAGAACTTAGGCACATGCTAAAAAGGAAGAAAAAAATGTTTATAAAATGGAAAGAGGGAGGCATATCTAAAGAAGAATATAATGCTGTCTGCAGAACCTGCAGGGAACAAATCAGATTAGCTAAAGCTGACAATGAATTGAGGCTTGCAAGAGATGTCAAAAGCAATAATAAAGGATTTTGGGGATATGTCAAAAGTAAAAGAAAAGTCAAAGATGCTATAGGATTTTTACAGGATGAAAATGATGAAATGGTAAGACAGGATGTTGAGAAGGCCGAACTTTTAAATTCCTATTTTGCATCTGTTTTCTCTCAGAAAGGAAATGTAACATCAACTGTTCTTCACTGTCCTATTAAGGGAATAGAAGAATCCAGGATATCTATAAATAGAAAGATAGTGAGGAAACACTTAGCTAACCTAAATGAATTCAAGTCACCAAGTCCAGATGAATTACACCCCAGAGTACTGAAGGAGATAGCAGAAGAAATTTCTGAACCCCTCTCCATAATCTTTGAAAATTCTTGGAGAACAGGAGAAGTCCCAGAAGACTGGAGAAGAGCAAATGTTGTTCCTATCTTCAAGAAGGGGAAGAAGGTGGACCCAGGCAACTATAGGCCGGTGAGTCTGACTTCTATACCAGGAAAGATCTTTGAACAAATTATTAAACATGTATGTCAGTACCTGGATAAGAATGAAGTGATTAAACAGAGTCAGCATGGGTTTGTAACTAATAAGTCATGTCAGACTAACTTAATTTCCTTCTATGACGGAATCACTGATTGGGTGGATCAAGGAAATGCAGTAGATATAGTATATCTTGACTTCAGCAAAGCATTTGACAAAGTATCTCATACAATCCTTATTGAAAAAATGACTAAGTATGGAATGGACAAGGCAACTGTTAGGTGGATTCATAACTGGCTTAGTGATCGGACCCAAAGAGTGGTCGTAAATGGCTGCACATCCAGTTGGAAGAATGTCTCAAGTGGGGTACCACAGGGCTCTGTCCTGGGCCCTGTATTGTTCAACATCTTTATCAACGATTTAGATGAAGGAATTGAGGGTAAACTGATTAAATTTGCTGATGACACAAAGCTAGGAGGGATAGCTAATACTAGAGAAGAGAGAGAGAGGATTCAAAAAGATATAAATAAACTGGAGAAGTGGGCAGCAACAAACAGAATGGTTTTTAACAGGGAAAAATGCAAAGTACTACATCTGGGCAATAAAAATGAAAAAAGCATATACAGAATGGGAGGAATAGGGCTAAGCAACAGCACATGTGAAAAAGACTTGGGCATACTAATAGATCACAGACTGAATGAGTCAACAGTGTGATGCAGCAGCAAAAAAGGCAAATGCAATTCTAGGATGTATTAACAGAAGCATACAGTCTAGATCACGTGAAGTCATTATTTCCCTCTACTCCTCTTTGGTCAGACCTCATCTGGAATATTGTGTCCAGTTTTGGGCACCACATTTTAAAAAAGACATCAACAAACTGGAGCAAGTTCAGAAAAGAGCGACCAGAATGGTGACCGGTCTGCAAACCCTGTCTTATGAGGAAAGGTTGCAGGATTTGGGAATGTTTAGTTTGCAAAAGAGAAGACTGAGAGGAGACTTAATAGCTGTCTACAAATATCTAAAGGGCTGTCACATTGTAGAAGGATCAACTTTATTCTCATTTGCACAAGGAAAGACTAGAAGCAATGGGATGAAACTGAATGGGAGGAGACAAAGATTAGATATTAGAAAAAACTTTTTGACAGTTAGAGTGATCAATGAGTGGAACAAGCTGCCACGAGAAGTGGTGAGTTCTCCTTCAATGGAAGTCTTCAAACAGAGGCTGGACAGACATCTGACTGGGATGATTTAGCGAATCCTGCTTTGAGCAGGGGGTTGGACCAGATGGCCCAGGAGGTCCCTTCCAACTCTACGATTCTATGATTCTATATAAGTGAGTACACTATATACTAAGGGACTTTGATAGACATAATAAGCGATAATATCTTCCTCCACCTCCCCCTGTTCCTAAGTCCATTATAAGTCCCCCTTCCTCTCATCCCAATCCCCCACACCCCTCATTGTCCTCCTACCACAGCTTCCCATTATTGTCCTCTCCCCCACCCCATCATTGCCCTCTTCACCACCTCCATCATTGCTTTCTCCCCTGCCACCACCTCAAACATTTCCTCCTCCCCACCACCCCCATCATTGCCCATCCCACCACCCCCATCATTGCCCATTCCACCACCTCCATCATTTCCTCCTCCCCGCCACCCCCATTATTGCCCTTTCCAACACCATCATTGCATTCTCCCCCACTACCCCATCATTGCACATTCCACCACCTACATCATTTCCTCCTCCCCCGCCACCCCCATTATTGCCCTTTCCACCACCATCATTGCATTCTCCCCCACCACTGCTTTTTCCCCCACTACCCCATCATTGCCCTCTCCATCACCCCCATCATTGCCCTTTCCACCACCTCCATCATTGTCTTCTCCACCACCACCGCCATTGCCTCCTTCCCCACCACTCATTTTCTTTTCCACTACCACCATCATTGCCTTCTTTCCCACCCCTATCATTGCCCTTTCCACCACCTCCATCATTTCCTCCCCCCACATATCCCCATCCTTGTCCATTCCTCCACTTCCATCATTTCCTGCTCCACCACCATCCCCATCATTGCCTTCTCTCCATCACCCCATCAATGCCTTCCCCCATCATTGCTTTCTCCCCATCACCCCCATCAGCCTTCTCCCCATCACGCCCCCATCATTGCCTTCTGCTCCACCTACACAGACACACACAGCACCATTCACCTCTCTGCACATTCCCCCACACGCACACAAACACCACCACTCATCTATACACACATGTACATACAAAAAACCCAAACACACACACAAAGCACCTCTCACCTGTTCGCACACTCTCCCGCAGCATCACCGCCTCTGGCTGCTTCCTCTCTCTGTCACAGCCGACTGCTGAATGATGTCATCCAGCGAGGTCATACAGCGGTGCTGCTGTCTGTGTCAGAGACAGGAAGAGCGGGCGCTGGGCAGGACGGATCCCTGCAGCTCCGCTGCTATTTTATTTTGTATGCAGCAGAGCTGCTGGGATTGCTCCCTGCCTGCCGCACATGAGGGCAATCTGGCCAGGGGCCCCCCGGAGCCTCAGGCCCTGAGAAACAAGCCAGAGTGCCCTCATAATTAGCCACCCTGCAGGGGGCCCCCGGGAGCCTCTGGACCCCGTTGCAGTCACACAGGCGGTATGTCCGCCCATGCACTTATGGCCACCTTTAGGCACTAGCGCTAGTCGGACACACACATTTTAAAGGGACTTGTCAGCACAGCATGTCTGTTCAAACCAAGTACAGGTGCTCGGTGCATTATGGCGGGGCCAATCATTTTAGTGCCCCTCACCATCTGCATGTTTTCCATATATCCTTGCCCTTCTCTGGCTCTATATAACAAGAGCTGTCAACCAAAAAAGTGGTTGATGGAGATGGAACAAATACAACAGGGTGGGAAGGTGCACTTAAGGAGAACCTGCCAAGTTCTCCGTGCCCCCAGAACCACCAGCAGTTGTGTCTGCATATGAAGACACCCTGCCTAACAGTTCCTGTGTTATATTACACACAAACAGATTTGGAGAAAAATGATTTCTAAAGTCCGTTTATGATTAGTCGATGGGGCATTAGTGTCCCCAGACTAGTCAGCCCACTAAGCAAGTTATCACGCCCCTTTGAGTGTGATAACATGACTTACAAGCTCCGGTGTCATCACTAGCACTACACTTAGCTTGCACATGGCTTCTTCCACGCTCATCATTGATCCTCTGAAGTCTGGTGTAAGTGTCCCGGCTGCAGAGACGCGTACCGCACATGATCAGAAGTGCAGTTTTCTCCATGAAACGTTTAATACTTTCTCCTCCCAGCTCAGAGAAACAAGCTCTAGAGGTTTTTTTTTTATTAGGTCGCTCAGCTAGATAAAGGACTTACAGACACACTGCAGCAGCCAAATGATATTTCCTTTGTAAAGGAGACTATTTAGACCACAGCTTAACTTTTAGGATGCAAAAGAACAAATACATTTTTTCGAAAGTGTATCAAGCCTTTACAGGTCTAAAGAGACTGCAGCACAATAAGGGTACCGTTAAATGTAGCGATGCACCAGCGATCCCGACAACGATATGGATCGTTGGAGCATCGCTAAGTGTTCGCTAGTGAGCTGCCACACAGGCAGATCTCACCAGCGACATTGCAGGGGTCGGGGGTCGCTACTTACCTGTCAGGCGCGGCGATCCTTACGTCCTCCCGCCTGCGTCCACGCGTCGCTCATCAGCGCCACAAGAAGCTGACGACGAGAAATGGTCCAGGACCTTCTCGCACGATCAGCAATAACCAGCGGGCGAGTCGGTCGGAGGTAAGTTTCAGACATAGTGATATCGATAGCAATATCACTGCTACGTCACAAAATCGGTGACGTTACAGCGATATTTCTAGCGATATCGCTATGTGTAACGGGGGGCTTAAGACTTACAGCATTAACAGACCTGACGGGTTCAATTTAACACGTAAAAAGCAAAATGGAAAAGGATAAATCTAGATAATTGACAATTAATGGCTTTAGCTTACAAAACATACCAGCAGTAATTATAGCATTGTTCTTGCATGAAAAAGCCTGACAATAGGCTGGTGCACTCCGCTGAAACACAAGTGTATATGCAATGCTAACAATAAATCAAGTATTACATGGTGATGGGCAGAATATTGCCTTTCCTTTAGAAATGCTCATCTGGTTTTATAAGGCACTGTAAGGATCAGCCAAAGCTGAAATTATCTACACAACCCCTGGGGAGAGATTAGCTGATTAAGGCCGTATATTTCTCACAGAGGTGACAGATTTCATGGAAGCCAGAAGCCTCAAAAATATTACTTTGCTTGCGAAAAATCATGACAGGACTGGAAGCCGGAATACTTTTAGCATTTTATGTTTCTCACTTGCACTAGCAACATTAGTGCCACAATCTCATTGCTAGCTCTAGTAACCCTGCAAACAATGAAATAAAAAAAAAAAGAAAGAAAATAATATATATATATATATATATATATATATATATATATATATATATATATATATATATATTTTCCCCTCCTATAGGTGAAGTGGATGCCAATGTTTCTTACAAAGCCAGATTGGCTGTGGGGTTTCTGCAGATTTGCTGCCAGTTTCTCTGTGCAAATGTAATTATAAGAAGTAGTCAAGTTGGTTCCATCAGTTTACAACCACTTACAAAATACATATATTCGATATCTTTTGATTCCTTGATGTTCAATAAAACAAATCATTGTGGTAGAGGGCAAAATGTTCCCATGTTCCAGCAAGTATGAGATGTACGGTCATACAGATCCCTAGATGCAACGGAGGAACACTGCTCCTTGATGTAGGTCCTGACATTGTGGGTACGTTCCCACGGTCAGTAACTGGCAGCGCTTTGGACACAGCTCACGTTCGCTCCGTCCAAAACACTGCCAGCTTTTGAATGCAGGTGATTCCGCATGTGTTCATTGAACCGTGCGGAATTACCGCGTCCAATACAATGTATGGGTGAGTTTATCTTGTGGAGACGGAGCGTCTCTGCAAGATAAATAGATATGCTGCGGTCTGGAAAGACGCGCCACATGTCTGGCTACGCCGGAGGAGTCCCTGCACGCATAGTGGAGATGGGATTTAATCTGTAACATCTGGCCGCTGCGGGTTGACCGCTGCAGCTGTACGCAGCGTCCAACCCACAGCATTTACTGACCATGGAAACATACCCTGTAAGGCGCATTCACATGATGTGGCAATAGTGCAATAACAGTACGACCTGGCTGGACCACACTTTGTGTGCCCCCCTATTTCCTTATAGAGTGTGGCAAGAAAGCAGGACCCTCACTTCTTCTGGCATGTGATACCCCATGTGTTACTCTGTAATTTCTTTATTGCCTGTAAAAATCCTCTCTAAATTTTAAAGTGCTGCGGAAAATTTGAGCAAAATAGAAATAAAGTAATTTATCTTTTACTAAAAGATCAGCAGGGCAGTTCTGGACATGAGTTCATAAATGTCAAGACGACATTTTTTGGCTCTATTTGGTTCACAAACTTGGCATTAGTGGCAAAACGTGAAGCTCGTAGGCCTCACTGCAAAATCTCTAAAAGTGCCTCCACTATCAGCTACATCTAAAAGGTATACTCTTCTACGGGTGCTTCTCACAAAATTATATTATCATCAAAAAGTTAATTTCAGCTCTTCAATACAAAAAGTGAGACTCATTATATAGAGTGATTACAAACAGAGTGATCCACTTCAAGTGTTTATTTCTGTTAATGTTGATGATTATGGCTTAGGCTAGTTTCACACTTGCTTTTTTTTGCAGCGCGTTTCTCCCGCAAAAAAACGCATTGAAAAAACGCATACAAACGCATACAAATGCTGTGTTTTTTTCAAGCATTTTTATGAGCATGCATGAAAAAAACGCAGCGTTTTTATGCGTTTGTATGCGTTTTTAATGCGTTTTTACCGCGTTTGCGTTTTTTTCCAACATTAGGTGGCCCCTCACACTAACCCAAACCATGACTTTACTAACCCTAACCCTGACCCTTAACCAAACCATACTAACCCTAACCCTGACTCTAAACCCTAGCTAACCCTAACCCTAGCCCTAAACCCCCTTAACTAACCCTAACTCTAACCCAAACCCCTAAATTCCATTGTCCAACTAATGGTAAAAAAAAAACGCATGCGCAAAAAAAGCATACATAAGCATGCCAATGCGCACATATGCGCACCCATAGACTTATAATGGGTGTCTTGCTGTAAAAAAACGCATTGCGCGCGCATGCGTTTTTTTGAGGCAAGTCGGACGCCCAAAAAATGCAACAGGATGCATTTTGTGCGCCCGAAAAAAAATGCAAGTGTGAAACCAGCCTTACAGCCAATGAAAACCCAAATGTCATTATCTCAGTAAGAAAAATTAACAAAAAACACCTGCAAAGGCTTCCTAAGCATTTAAAAAGGTCCCTTAAGGCCCCTTTACATTTAGCATTGCACCAGCGATCCCAACCACCCGGTCAGGATCACTGGTGCATCACTAAATGGTCGCTAGTGAGCTGCCACACAGGCAGATCTCACAGCGATGCAGCAGCGATACAGCGGTCGTTACTTACCTTTCAGACGCGGCGATCCTGACGTCCACCCGTCCGCGTCCACGCGTCGCTCGTCGGCGCCGGCAGGAAGCGCCCGACGAGAAATGGAGCTGAGCGATCAGTGACATACAGCGGGGGAGGCGGTCGGAGGTAAGTATCACACATAGCGATATCGATAGCGATATCGCTGCTGCGTCACCAAATCGGTGATGCTTTAGCGATATTGCTAGCGATATCGCTATGTGTAAAACCCCCTTTAGTCTCTTTCAGTAGGCGCCACAATCATGGGGAAGACTGCGGACAGATGTCCAGAAGGCAGTCTGACACACTCCACAAGGAAAGTAAATTTTGCATTTAATTTGGAAATCAAGGTCCCAGAGTCTGGAGATAGAGTGGAGAGGCCACAACCCAAGTTGCTTGAGGTCTAGTGTGAAGTATCCACAAATCACTGATGGTCTGGGAAGCCATGTCATCTGCTGGTGTAGGTCCACTGTGTTTTATCAAGACCAAAGTCAGCGCAGCCATGTACCAGGAAATTTTAGCGCACTTCATGCTTCCCTCTGCTGTCAAGCTTTTTGGAGATAGAAATTTCATTCTCCAGCAGGACTTGGTACCTGTCCACACTGCCAAAAGTACCAATACCTGGTTTATAAACAAAAGTATCACTGTGCTTAATTGGCCAGCAAACTCACCTGACCTTAACCCCATAGAAAATCTACGGGGTATTATCAAGAGGAAGATGAGAGACACCAGGCCATATTGCCTTTAATAATATTGGTCTTTTCGCATTTGCCAAGAAACCTTATGGTCTTTTATGTTTTGGTCATCATGGCAGCAATTTTAACAAAAGAATATTAGAAATTGCTGTGTTTATTTATTTCCTTGCTATGGATGTACGGTCAGTGTGAACATATGATCCTTCATTTAGCACTTGGGAACGATATGCACAATTAATTCCAATTAAAAGGAGACGTTTAGACAAATACTGCCTTGTCCAGTGTTCTGTACAACAACCACTTCTGAAATTAATTACATAACAAAAACAGGTCTATGTTACATAGATAATCAGATACCTAACTTCTGAGCTGCCAGGATCACAGTGTCTGCAAGCCACAATTTAATATATAATCTGAGCTGGTCCTGCTGCAGGTCTGTTTTTCCATGAAGCAATTACTGGACTTTCCAGTGTTACAGGGGACCCGTAAAACATCTCTATAATCCCACAGTTTCTGTGAATGAACTCAGATTTTTCCTACAAGAGCCCATTTTGCTGCCAAAAAGTTTATTTTGTGATATTCAGTGAAGGGATAATACTAGAGGTGTGATGTTATATTAACAGTGAACAGACTTGCAGCTGAGATTCTGAAACCAAAGAATTCTTTTCAGGGCCAATAAAATGGCTGTGCAAACATCTGCATTAAATGGGAGCAGACCACAAGGCAAAATAAAAATAAAATAAAAAAAAAAAAGAAGATGAAAAGTGAAGGTAGACGTGCAACTCGCAGAACAAAATAGTATAAAGGGGAGTCTGTGAAACATTAAGGCTAGTTTCACACAAGCGTTTACGGCCGCAGCGTCGAGCTGCGCACGGCCGCCGTTAAGCCCCGCCTCCGTCGGTAGCTCCGCCTATGGACGCATCACACTGCATGCGTCCTGCGTCCCCTATCTTTAGCACTGGGGACGCAGGCCATGCGCAGTATGCGTTTGGCGGCGCATGCGTCCTTTGACGCTGCGCCAAGCACACCAAACTGCAACCTTTTGCATTTGGCGCTGGTCGGCGCAGCGTCAAAAGAACGCATGCGCCACCAAACGCATACTGCGCACGGCCTGTGTCCCCAGTGCTAAAGATATGGGACGCAGGACACATACAGCGTCATGCATCCGTAGGCGGAGCTACCGGCGGAGGCGCGGGGCTTAGCTGCGGACGTAAACGCTAATGTGAAACTAGCCTTAAATGAATGTGGGAAAATGCATCTTGACCTGATATGCCAAACTCTGGCCCGCAATGCTGGAGTGGGCCCCCCCCGCCTGGCATCGCACTCTTGACTATATTGGAATCTTGGATGCAGATACAGTTGAAAGCAATGACGCTGCCTCTCCTATCATTCCCTCTCTGTGTCTGACATCTCAGTGCAGCAGCACAATGACGTTATTACAATGTGCCCACTATCGAGTTCTGCAGTGGATCTGAAGACACTGGGAGCAGCGGGGGAATGGGCAGAGGTGTGTAATTTTCTTTTAATGTGGGGCCCATTATACTGTATGGAGCACTATGTTGGGCCATTATACTGTATGCATCACTATATGGGGGCATTAAACCGCATGGAGCACCATGTGAGGCCATTGTTCTGTATGGAGCACTATGTGAAACCATTATACTGTGTGGAGTACTATGTGGGGCCATTGTACTGTATGGAGCACTATGTGGGGCCATTATACTGTATGGAGCACTATGTGGGGCCATTATACTGTGTGCAGCACTATGTGGGGCCATTATACTGTGTGCAGCACTATGTGGGGCCATTATACTGTATGGAACACTATATAAGGACATTATACTGTATGGAACAATATGAACATACTGTATGGAGAACTATGTGGAGCTATTATACTGAATGGAGCACTATGTGGGGCCTATTGTATTGCAAGGAGCACTTTTTGTGGCAATTATACTATAAAGATGACTGTGTGGGGATTAGAGTTGGAGAATCATACTGTGATGGGGTCACGATCTTCTGACGGGGAGATTGAGGGAGAGGGGTACAGTAGGGTCTTCATTCCGTGCATGTGGAAAAGTTCAGTGTGTGTGTATCTTACTGTGTTTGGAGACACTTTTGTTAGCATCATACTTAATTATCTGTATTATTCAAGGTTTTTTATCTTGTTTTTACATATTTAAATTAGGCCATATGTTTTTCATGCTCTTACATAGCGTTATTCCAATATATCAGTCTAAGGCTAGTTTCACACTAGCGTTTTTTGCCAGCAGCGCACGCCGCCGCCGAGTGTGCCAAAATGCGGACCGTCAAAAGGGCACAGCGCACGCTAAATTCTACTAGCGCACGGTCTACGCACCCTATGCTAAAGATAGGGTGTGCAGATCGCATGCAACCGTGTGCGATACTAGGCGGAGATGACCGGAGGGGCGGGGCTTAGCGGTGGCGTGCGCTGCTGGCAAAAAACGCTACTGTGAAACTAGCCTAAGATCTATGCGTTAAAATATACTTTGTTAGAAAACCCCTTTAAGTTTGCTTCCATATGAAAAAAAGTTGCATTAATCAGGAAAATCTTCCTCAATTGAAGACTTTTCTTTTTAATAAATATCCAGGTTGGCCTGAGACTTTATCCAAATTTAATTTTGTCCCTCTGTGTATTTGAGTATGACATCCCTGGACAGACCAGCTGCACAAAGCTGAAAGCAAGGCAGGAAGGACAAAAAAAAAAAATAATGAAAAACAAGTACTGGGTACAAAAACAAATAATGGGTGAAGTCAGTGTAGGTATGGGCTAGATGTTCGCTTCTGAAAGATGCCAATGTGCTCTCATGGAATGTGGAAGAGGCCAACAAACTTGCTACACTGCATGCAGGCATTCACTTGGCAAGTTTTACAAGGTGTATTGGAAATTAAGGGTATGTATGCATGCTGAGTATTTTCCTGCAGAAATTTATCCAAGGTTTTTGCATCTCCTGGGTGGCTCAGTGGATAGAACTGCAGCCTTGCAGCGCTGGGGTCCTGGGTTCAAATCCCACCAAGGACAACATCTGCAAGGAGTTTGTATGTTCTCCCCATGTTTGCGTGTGTTTCCTCTGGGTACTCTGGCTACCTCCCACATGCCAAAGACATACTGATAGGGAATTTAGATTGTGAGCCACATTGAGGACAGTGATGCTAATGTGTGCAAACTGTAAAGCGCTGCGGAATAGGTTAGCGCTATATAAAAATAAAGATTATCATCATCTCGACAACAAAAATACGCCTTTTGCCACGTTTTTGTATGCATATATGTACAGCAATGAAGGCTTTTTTGAGCTAAACAAAGATTTAAAAAAAAACTTTTGGGATGTAATTTCTTGGTTCAACACCACCTTTTTCATTTTGATGCAGTGTGGCATCAGAATGATGGGATTAGGGCTTGGTGTCAGCAGCGGTCATTAACACCAAGCCCTAGGTTTAGTAATGAAAAGGTGTCAGCCAGACACTCATTACGAAGTCGGTAAATAAACAAAAACACATTGTCACCAGCCTATGTAGGAGCGTTAAACAGAATGAACCTATACAGGCTGTAACCAAACAGTAACTGATAATTAAAAAAAATAAATAAAAAAGTTTCAGAGTATATACTGTAATCTGTATCACTGTAAAAAAAAAACTTGCCACAACCAACTATAAACAGAAGCAAGCTATAATGGGAGCAAACAGAATGGGGAACTAATTCAGGCAAGCAACTTATGTCTGCATTCCAAAATACAGTGCAGTCCCATGATACCAAATTACACAGTTCCTGGATATGAATGAACAGACATTAATAAAAGTAATATAAAACCATAAGAGACTTAATAAAAACACACTACACTTGACATTTCAATACTAAGCTGGAGAAGAGTAAATTATGGGAGCTCAGAAGACAATTACACAATTCCAACTAGATGTCCGACTACGGAAAACATGAAAATCAGAGTCTGTTTCCAATGACAACCAATGGAATGTTAAAATCACAACAAAAAGGCAAAGGGCAGGAGTGGTGGCAAAGGGCAGACAATGGGCAATCTCAACGTTTTCCTATACGGAAAAAGGGCAGACAATGGGCAATCTCAACGTTTTCCTATACGGAAAAAGGGCAGACAATGCGCAATCTCAACGTTTTCCTATACGGAAAAAGGGCAGACAATGCGCAATCTCAACTTTTTCCTATACGGAAAAAGGGCAGACAATGCGCAATCTCAACGTTTTCCTATACGGAAAAAGGGCAGACAATGCGCAATCTCATGCTTTTGATCAGGGTTTTTTTTTTTTTAATGATTTTCCCAATCTTTAGAAATGGATGAAAATTGCAGTAAATACCCTCAAAGAATTGACATGCTACAAATATGAAACAGCTTAAAATCTGCAAGAAAAACGTAAGCAGCATGTGCATGAGATTTCAGAAATCTCATTCCCTTTACTGGGATGGTAAAAATGCTGCATTTTTTGTGGCAAACAGGGCAGAAAAATTATGGCTAAACTGCAACATGTGAACATACCTGTATAAATAGGTTTTGCACAAATCGTTTTACTGGCTACATTCACACATCCGTTGGACACGATTGTGTGTGGTCTTTCAAACTGACAACGAACTGGTCTGCAGAATTTCATTGTCCCTTACACATCCTTTTGTCAAAACAGATGTGTGTCTTATCCATGAGACGGACTGCATGTCCTATTCTCATTAGTTTTGTGGATCCTATGGGGATCCATGAGACATGGATGAAAAATTATATCAAGACATCCTATTTACGTCAGTGTTTCATCCATGTTGCATCCGTTTTTTGCAGATCCATAGAAAAGATTCAATGGATAAATGAAAGCTTAGGCAGTTTATCTCCCTTGGCTTTTAAAAATGGTAAAAAAAACAATTGCAACACAAAGGCAATACATAGGACATATTGACATGAGAGGAGAGCATCCATAAAAACAGATGTACTGTGAACGTAGCCTTAAGGCCCCGTCACACTAAGCGACTTACCAGCGATCCCGACAACGATATCAACGTGTCAGGATCGCTGGTGAATCGCTATGTGATCGCTGGTGAGCTGTCAAACAGATAGCTTCACCAGCGATCAGCACAGCGATGCCGCACGTGCGGCATCTCTGTGTTCTGCGCTGATTCATGTCAAAAATAGAATTAAAATAAAAAATATGGTTATTCTCACCTTCCGACGTCCCGCGCAGCATTCCCGCCTCTCTCCACGCTCCAGTCCCAGTAATCCTTTGCGAGAATTACCGCTATGACATCCGTTCTCGCGGGATCGCGAAGTCTCGCGGTCATTCTTGCAAAGGATTACTGGGGCCGGAGCGTGGAGAGAGGCTGGAAAACATCTGCAGAGACTTTGAAGACCTAGGCAAGAAAGTGAAAGAACTGGGAGCGCAGGTAGTCTTCTCTTCCATCCTCCCAGTGGATGGCCATGGAACAAGGAGGTGGAATAAGATTCTGCAGGTGAACAACTGGCTACGTCGATGGTGCCGTCAGCAAAGATTTGGATTTCTGGATCACGGAGTGAATTACTTATACGATGGACTACTTGCTAGAGATGAGGTGCACCTTACGAAGACTGGAAAGCATGTATTTGGAAGTCGCCTTGCTACACTTGTAAGGAGAGCTTTAAACTAGAACAACATGGGAAGGGAAGCAAAAGACCAGAAAAAGCCATACACCTGACAAATGCTATTGAGAACTCTGCTATTAGAAGTGGAAAGGAAGAACAAAGACAAAAGAATCTAATTAATAAAAATATTGGAGAAAGAGAAACCAATCACAAACTAAAATGTTTCTATACTAATGCACAAAGCATGGGCAACAAACAAGGAGAATTGGAACTACTAACACAGGAAAAGAAATATGATGTCATTGGAATCACTGAAACTTGGTGGGACAATACACATGATTGGAATACAAGACTAGAAGGACACAACTTATTTGCAAGAAACAGACTTGATAAACGAGGAGGAGGTGTCGCATTGTATGTTAGAAATGCGTATATCTGCACAGAGATTGAAGCTTCAGAGACTGGGAGTTCTGTGGAAACTGTTTGGGTAAGAATACAAGGACAGAACAATGGAAAGGACACCATTGTAGGCATTTACTACAGGCCGCCTGTGCAAGCTGAAGATATGGATGAACTCTTTATGCATCAAATGGCCAAGTTCTCCAAAAAATATGACATAGTTGTCATGGGAGATTTCAACTATCCAGACATTTGTTGGGAATCTCTCTCAGGCAAAACTAACAGGTCAAGGAAATTCTTATCCTCTCTTGCTGACAACTTTATCTTCCAAAAGGTAGGGGAGAAAACAAGGGGAACTGCTACCTTGGATCTAATCCTTCTAAACAGGGAGGAAATGGTTGAGGAGGTAAAAGTGGCTGGGACCCTAGGAGGTAGCGACCATGCTATTTTAGAATTTTGGATAACTAGAGGAGGAAGACCTGTGAAGACTCAGACATCAAGGTTAGATTTCAGAAAGGCAGATTTTAAGGGATTCAGAAAGAGAATTGGAGGGATCCAATGGCTGGATATCCTTATAGACAAAAATGTCCAGGAAGGATGGGAAATCTTGAAAAATGAAATTCTCAAAGCACAGTTGTTAACAATTCCGAAAAGAGGGAAGAATAGGAAGCATTTAAGGAAACCAGGATGGATGAACACAGAACTTAAGCACATGCTAAAAAGGAAGAAAAAAATGTTTATAAAATGGAAAGAGGGAGGCATATCTAAAGAAGAATATAATGCTGTCTGCAGAACCTGCAGGGCACAAATCAGATTAGCTAAAGCTGAAAATGAATTGAGGCTTGCAAGAGATGTCAAAAGCAATAATAAAGGATTTTGGGGATATGTCAAAAGTAAAAGAAAAGTCAAAGATGCTATAGGATTTTTACAGGATGAAAATGATGAAATGGTAAGACAGGATGTTGAGAAGGCTGAACTTTTAAATTCCTATTTTGCATCTGTTTTCTCTCAGAAAGGAAATGTAACGTCAACTGTTCCTCACTGTCCTATTAAGGGAATAGAAGAATCCAGGATATCTATAAACAGAAAGATAGTGAGGAAACACTTAGCTAACCTAAATGAATTCAAGTCTCCAGGTCCAGATGAATTACACCCCAGAGTACTGAAGGAGATAGCAGAAGAAATTTTTGAACCCCTCTCCATAATCTTTGAAAATTCTTGGAGAACAGGAGAAGTGCCAGAAGACTGGAGAAGAGCAAATGTTGTTCCTATCTTCAAAAAGGGGAAGAAGGTGGACCCAGGCAACTATAGGCCGGTGAGTCTGACTTCTATACCAGGAAAGATCTTTGAACAAATTATTAAACAACATGTATGTCAGTACCTGGATAAGAATGAAGTGATTAAACAGAGTCAGCATGGGTTTGTAACTAATAAGTCATGTCAGACTAACTTAATTTCCTTCTATGACGGAATCACTGATTGGGTGGATCAAGGAAATGCTGTAGATATAGTATATCTTGACTTCAGCATAGCATTTGACAAAGTATCTCATACAATCCTTATTGAAAAAATGACTAAGTATGGAATGGACAAGGCAACTGTTAGGTGGATTCATAACTGGCTTAGTGATCGGACCCAAAGAGTGGTCGTAAATGGCTGCACATCCAGTTGGAAGAATGTCTCAAGTGGGGTACCACAGGGCTCTGTCCTGGGCCCTGTATTGTTCAACATCTTTATCAACAATTTAGATGAAGGAATTGAGGGTAAACTGATTAAATTTGCTGATGACACAAAGCTAGGAGGGATAGCTAATACTAGAGAAGAGAGAGAGAGGATTCAAAAAGATATAAATAAACTGGAGAAGTGGGCAGCAACTAACAAAATGGTTTTTAACAGGGAGAAATGCAAAGTACTACATCTGGGCAATAAAAATGAAAAAAGCATATACAGAATGGGAGGAATAGGGCTAAGTGACAGCACATGTGAAAAAGACTTGGGTATACTAATAGATCACAAACTGAATATGAGTCAACAGTGTGATGCAGCAGCAAAAAAGGCAAATGCAATTCTAGGATGTATTAACAGAAGAATACAGTCTAGATCACGTGAAGTCATTATTTCCCTCTACTCCTCTTTGGTCAGACCTCATCTGGAATATTGTGTCCAGTTTTGGGCACCACATTTTAAAAAGACATCAACAAACTGGAGCAAGTTCAGAAAAGAGCGACCAGAATGGTGACCGGTCTGCAAACCCTGTCTTATGAGGAAAGGTTGCAGGATTTGGGAATGTTTAGTTTGCAAAAGAGAAGACTGAGAGGAGACTTAATAGCTGTCTACAAATATCTAAAGGGCTGTCACATTGTAGAAGGATCAACTTTATTCTCATTTGCACAAGGAAAGACTAGAAGCAATGGGATGAAACTGAATGGGAGGAGACACAGATTAGATATTAGAAAAAACTTTTTGACAGTTAGAGTGATCAATGAGTAGAACAGGCTGCCACGAGAAGTGGTGAGTTCTCCTTCAATGGAAGTCTTCAAACAGAGGCTGGACAGACATCTGACTGAGATGATTTAGCTAATCCTGCTTTGAGCAGGGGGTTGAACCAGATGGCTCAGGAGGTCCCTTCCAACTCTACGATTCTATGATTCTATGCTGCGCGGGACGTCGGAAGGTGAGAATAGTAATATTTTTTTTATTTTTTTTTTATTATTTTATCGCTGATCGCTGGTCTCCCGCCTGTCAAACACAGCGATGTGTGCTGGCCAGCGGGAGATCAGCGACGAAAGAAATGTCCAGAGATTTCCCAGAGCTATCAGCGATACCGGCAGGGGAGCCGGTCGCTGATCGCTGTCACATACAGCGATCTCGCTGGTGAGATCACTGTTGTGTCACAAAACTTGTGTCTCAGCAGCGATCTCGCTAGTAAGATCGCTATGTGTGACGGGGCCTTTACATTGACTTTCTGGAGAACAATTGTTTTCATGCCGCTCTAGCCTTACAGAGACCCACCTGTATGTTTATCAATGCTGTGCTTAAATCATGTTTGCACATTCCTTCGTTAAAGTGCCAGCCAAGGGAACCCGCTTATGTTTAGGACACCCTTAAAATGGGCATTCAAAGCCAAACTGACTTCTTCAATGAATGACCCTTTATTAGGAAGCATGTTATATTGAGTGTGAAAGTGATGAAAGCAGCTTTACAGAAAAACACAGTGAAGTCATTTCTGAAAGCTACACAACCAATAAGTCTGCAAATGGTGTTCATCAAAAGACCCATTATGGGGCACGATCCTGCACTAATAACATTCTAGGAGAGTTCAATATGTTTAGGTAGTGCTTCTTTATCATTTCTTAGTTGGCTATTACTGCAATTGTAACAAGGATTGCCAGAACATGGGTTAATGTACTGTGTGCAGGAAAAGTGTACACTTTGCATATTTAGCGGTGATCTTACATGAGGATCCGAGTGCAGAATGCTGTAGATATTCTGTGCATACATATGGCACGCGGTGAGGATTATTAAATGTGCAGCGTGTAAATTCATTGCAATGGAAAAGGTGAAATGTGCACCAAAACTACAGCAAAATCCGCATGTAACTCGCATGGAACATGAACAATTTTTTAAACAATTTTTGTTAAGAAGTTGAAGTTAGGGTTGAAAGATGACTAGCGATTTCTCATTTTTCTAACAAAATTTACAAAACCATTTTTTTAGGGACCACATCACATTTGAAGTCACTTTGAAGGGGGTCTATATGAAAGAAGATACCCAAAAGTGACCATCTGCATCCCTCAAGGTGCTCAAAACCACATTCAAGAAGGTTATCAACCCTTCTGATGCTTCACAGTACTTTTTTTTGAATTTGGAAAGAAAAAAATGAACATTTAACTTTGTTTCATTTAAATTTTACTTTAGACCCATTTTTTTATTTTCACAATGGTAATAGGAAAAAATGGATCCCAAAATTTGTTGTGCAATTTATCCTGATCATATGTGGGGGGGGGAAAACACTGTTTGGGTACACGGCAGGGCTCTGAAAGGAGCACCATTTGACTTTTTGCAAGTAAAATTTGCTGGAATAATTAGGGAACACCGGACCCATGTCGCAATTGGAGAGCCTAAACAGTGGAAATTGCTCACAAAAGTGACCCCATTTTGGAAACTAGATCCCTCAGGGAACTTATTTAGATGTGTGGTGAGCACCTTAAAACCCCAGGTGCTTCACAGAAGTTTATAGTAAGTAATGAAAATAAAAAAAATTTTTAGCTCCAAATTTTGCATTTTCACAAAGATAGCAGGAGAAAGTGGACCCATATTTAGTCGAATACTACTTTTGAAGAAGAATGCAAAGCTCAGAAGGGAAAAACGCCATATTGGAGTTTACATTTTGCTGGACTGGTTTGAGCATGCCATGTCACATTGGCAGAGCTCCTGAGGTGCCAGAACAGCAAAACCCCCCATAACAGACCTCATGTTATAAACTACACCTCTCAATATTGACACCACAGGTGGGTGACAGAAATTTATACCATTGAGCAGTGAAGAAAAAAATTAAATTTTTACCACCAAAATTTTATTTTAGCTCCAGATTTTACATTTTCACACAGGGAAATGGGTAAAAACAGCACCACATTTTTTTCCCACAATTTCTGCCGAATGTAGAAATACCCCATACATGGCTGTACAGTACTGCTTAGTCATATGGCGAGACTCAGAAGGGACTGGTTGCTATTTGCCTCCTGGAGTACAGATTTTCCTAGAGTAGTTTGCGGACTCCATATACAGGGCCCCCGAGTGACAGAAAAGAAGAATCCCTCTCAAGTGACCCAATTTTGGAGATTATACCCTTTTGGGAATTTATCTACAGGTGTAGTGACGATTTTGACTCCATAGGTGTTTTCTAGAAACAAGGAGCAGTGGATGTTGCAGAGTGAAAATTGCAAATTGCAGTCATTGTGGCCGGTACGTTCTTAGTGACTTGTACTTTGTAGTAAACAGCTCATGCTTCTGGAGACATGCACCTGTAAATTAGACGGGCTGTCATCGCTGCAAAAATGCCAAACGTGTACGCTAAATGTGGATTAGGCACATAGTAGCTCAGAAGGGAGGGAAGCATTTGGATTTGGAAGGGCAGAATTTGCTGAATTTCTTTTGGGGGGGCATGGGCTATTTCGCTTTTCCAGAGCCTTTGAACTACCAGTAACATGGAAGCCCCTATATTTCCATTGACAGAGTACGGACCTGAGTGGGTACTTTGATTTTTATTGTGTGGATTGAGTTGAAGCTTTTAGGCTATGTGCACACGGTGCAGATTGGTCTGCGGATTTGTATCTGCGCAACCGCAGGTAAAATGACCTGCAGTTTTACCTGCGGATTGGCCTGCGGTTTTCCCCTGCGGTTTATCACCTCTATAATGGAGGAGATGGTAAACCGCAGCAGATTCCGCACAAAAGAAGTGACATGTCATTTCTTTCTGCGGATTCAAAACCGCAGCTTTTCCGCAGTTAAAAATCCGAAGCATGTGCACAGCAGATTGTAAATCACATAGATTTACATTCTACTGTACACTGTCTGCAGAACTGCTGCAGATCCGCAGCAAAAACCACAGTGTGTGCACATAGCCTTATAGTAAACATTTTACTTAACATCTGGAATCACATTTATCTGGTTTTAGAGGAGGAAAAAAAAATGAAGCAAAAAATGTGGTCATGACGCACTGTTATGGGAGAGGGATCTGCTGCTGAGACTGTTATAATGTCCCCCAATTCTGTACCAATGTTCACCATCCTGGTATATATGATCCCCACCCAGGGGGAACCGTGGCCACCATCCCCCACCCTGGTATGCGTGGCCACCATCCCCCTATCCGTGGCCACCTTACTGGCATCCATGGTCACCATCCCCATCCTGGTATCCATGGCCCTCTCATCACCATACTAGTACACATGGCACCTTCATCACCATCCTGGTATACATGGCCACCATCCCCATCCTTGTTATCCATGGCCACCATGCCCATCCTGGCAAAAAAATATCCCCCTTATCCCCATCCACCTAAACATGGCCCCCTTCATGGTGCACACATAGAAAAAAAAATATTCTACTCACCTTTCTTCCTCTCCCTCGCAGCAGAGTCCTGTGCTGATACCATCAGCTGATTTCAGCATGTAACAGAGCATGACGTCACAGCCATGCTCCCCCACCCGCTGAGGTAAGCTGCCGGAAAGTCTCACTGCTCGAGCATGTCACTCGAGCACCTCCAATACTGGGTGCCTACCCAAGCACCCAATACAAACTTAGGCTCAACTTTTTTTTTTCTACTTTTGAAAAAACCCTAACCTCATCCCTAAGCCCAACAATAAGCCCCACCCTAACTAGTTTTATAGGTTGGAAAATGTTCCTAAAAATTGGAGGTGGAGGGAATTACGGTATACATAATTAATGTCTCGCATGGATTCCAAATGGATATTCAATCTCAACACTTTGGTTCCTAACGATCTGAATTCGGAAATTGAATTATTCACTTTTCAATAAAAACTAAGAATAAAATATAGCAATTAGAAATAAATTCAAATAATGACAAAATAGTATAAAAACATATACATGATACTTGTGAAGGTTTTCCTGCTATTTAGGCACATCAAGGTCTCTCCAAATTCGACATGACACCCGCAGACTATTCCATCAAAATCTGCAATCTAGAACATCACTTTACGAGCCCTGTCATGCGCTCAAAGCATGGCCGCATAAGACCCATTCATCCAAAAAATACATTACACCAAAAAAGATGGCAGAAATGGCCGTGACGTTTGTGTTACATAAGATAACTTTAATAAATAATTTCCATAAATAAATACCATATCACTTAAAACAATATTACCAAGACATAAATTAACATCACGACAGGGAATTGTAAATAAAGGGGAGGGAGGGATCTTCTTTCTTCATCCAGCGACGTAATGAGCTGAGCTTGCTGACAGGGCAATTTATAAATAGAACTAGCCCTGCTAAAATGCATCACCACCAATCAGAAACAGTTTAAAAAAAAGACGCCAAGAACTGGATAAAACCAGTTTTTGTTTGTGTACGTGCTTACCATAAAACAGTCACTTGACCTCAGTATCACCTGTTCATATAATATAGAAAACACTGAAGGAAAATTCAGGGCCTAAGCGGCCATGAGTCCACCCCTATATTAAATTTTGTCCTACGGTGGGGAGGCTAACATGGCCGCATAAGACCCATTCAACCAAAAAATACATTACACCAAAATAGATGGCAGAAATGGCCGTGCCGTTTATTTGGGTTACATAAGATAACTTTAATAAATAATTTCCAGAAATAAATACCATATCACTTAAACCATATTACCAAGACATAACCAATCCACCCTAAACAAAGGGCGATTTCCCAAACACCAAGGCTCGAAGAGTCATGACCCGCCAAAACCACACAGCCATTTCTCCACCATAGACTGCAAGTCCAGGTTGAATATATCCAAGCCTATGTCAGATAAGTGGACCGAGACGCCTCTATAAAGTCCTGGCACGAAACCTTTGAGCTCCACATGTCTAAAGGAGAAACCACCAAGCATAGGGAAAAACTTGTTCATTCCTCTGTTAACTCTCTTACGTATTTTTTCTAAAGAAAAAAAGAAACTTGTTATTAGCCCAAGCCAATCTGGGAATGATTTCAGAAAAAATGAAACTGGTTTGCGGGAAGGATTGTTTCAGGCTTATTACATCTGTTCTCAAGAAGGCTAATAAATCCAGAGTTTTCATTTTTCCAAGATCATTGCCAGCGACATGTATAATAACTAAATTCGGGTAAGGTAGATGGTCACAACATTTCTTGAATTCTAAAATAAAATTCGCCCATCTCATCCCGCGAACACGGTGCCAAAAAATTTGAACATTAGTAGGGTTAAAAGATAGGTTCTCAGAATACTATCTCTGGCTGGCCCTCTTCTGGGCCCAGTAAATAAAGGAGTGCCCGATGATCCATACAATCATGGGGCCTAGAAACAAATAAGGATTAATAATCATATAAATCGTGTCTAACATACAACTTATATCTTTCGGACTCCCATCTTCCCATTTTTATAATCTCAGAATTGCACAAACCGAATCTCGCTGCCTCCGTCGCTGCTCCTATTCTGAAAGAATGTGATGTTATGTTCAAATTATCCCGATTCAACAAATGAAGACATTTTTTAAGGATGCTATTAAACTGAAAAAATGGTGGTCGAAGAATTATCCCTATGAATGAAAAGGGGGCCCATACCGTTCGGTCTAATATCAGACCATTTTTTAACATTGGTTACAGGGCATATCACGTCGTCGTGAACTGAATCTAATTGCAATCTGGCACCTCTGCCCCACTGATCTTTTATATTTTCTTATGAAGAGAAAAAGGACCGAATCATGAACGTTAATGTCTGAAAGCGAGAGACCTGAAAGTTCCTTTTTAGTAGCCGAGACTAATTCCCCTACTCAGAGGGCACCGAAAAAGGCAAGAGAAAATGCAGCGCAAAAAAGCATAGTCTCGAAGGGGTTCAAACACACCACTCGGAGAGACAAACATTGCTCTTTTAGTAAAGCTAGAGATATAGGTCTACGAGAATCAGGACTGAAGTTGCCCTTTTTGAATTCCTTCAAAAACTGTTTAAGGGAAAAATTCCTGTTAGAGAGGAGGGTTACCTAATAATTTTAAGAAAAAGGAAACCCCTGCCAAGTATCTAGAAACCGCCGAAAAGGAAAGGCCTTTTTGTACTAGCGATTCGTAGAATCGCAAACCTGCATTAGGACTAGCAGACATACAGTGGGGCAAAAAAGTATTTAGTCAGTCAGCAATAGTGCAAGTTCCACCACTTAAAAAGATGAGAGGCGTCTGTAATTTACATCATAGGTAGACCTCAACTATGGGAGACAAACTGAGAAAAAAAAATCCAGAAAATCACATTGTCTGGTTTTTTTTCCTTTTATTTGCATATTATGGTGGAAAATAAGTATTTGGTCAGAAACAAGCAATCAAGATTTCTGGCTCTCACAGACCTGTAACAACTTCTTTAAGAGTCTCCTCTTTCCTCCACTCATTACCTGTAGTAATGGCACCTGTTTAAACTTGTTATCAGTATAAAAAGACACCTGTGCACACCCTTAAACAGTCTGACTCCAAACTCCACTATGGTGAAGACCAAAGAGCTGTCAAAGGACACCAGAAACAAAATTGTAGCCCTGCACCAGGCTGGGAAGACTGAATCTGCAATAGCCAACCAGCTTGGAGTGAAGAAATCAACTGTGGGAGCAATAATTAGAAAATGGAAGACATACAAGACCACTGATAATCTCCCTCGATCTGGTGCTCCACACGTCGCTCGTCGCCACAGCAGGAAGTGGACGACGAGAAACGGCCCAGGACGTTCTCGCGCGATCAGCGATAACCAGCGGGGGAGCCGGTTGGAGGTAAGTATCACACATAGCGATATCGCTAGCTATATCGCTGATGCATCGCAAAACTAGTGACGTTATAGCGATATTGCTAGCGATATCGCTTAGTGTAACGGGCCCTTAAGCCAAACTTTTATATCTGATTTCATCTCTGAAGTGACTCTAATGTGGGAAAAGGGGGAGGAAAGGCCCAACGTTGCATCGTACAGGCGTCTGGAAAACACACGACCCATAGGCATAATGCGAAGGGCAAATGTTAATAAACCCAGTACTGATTGTAGCTCTTTCAAAGCAATCTTTTCCTTGGACAATATACTGGCCAGGGATTTCTGGAGTTTCAATACCTTTTCCATAGGCAAGCTGCATTCCATCCTCTCAGTGTTCAAAGAGATGCCTAAAAATCCAATAGAAGTGGAAGGGAGAACCGTTTTTTCTTTAGCAATTGGAACCCCAAAAAATTCACACATAGCTAAGAATTTTTTAAGAGTAATTAAACAGGTCTGGGAATCAGGGGGACCAATAAAAAGAAAATCGTCCAGATAGTGTAAAATACCAGAATCGCTGGAAACTGACTCAATTACCCAATGCAAAAAAGTTGAAAAGCTCTCAAAGTAAGAGCATGATAGGAAAAAACCCATAGGAAGGCATTTATCGAAAAAAATACTCGTTGTCAAAAGCGAATCCTAAAGAATTAAAACCGGCCGGGTGAACCGGGAGGATTCTGAAAGCAGACTTTATGTCTGATTTTGACAACAGAGCATTCCTTCCAAACTTCCTAATCAAATCAATTGCTAATTTTGAGGTCCATTTTCTCCTGTTACCTTGAGAAAATAAAGATATACACTCAGAATTACCATTTTTTTTGGTCAATAATTTTGTAAAGCTATATATAATGTGCAGCACAGATTCATCTCAACTAAAAACCGAGATCTGGGACAGAACAGACATTTATAGGACATTTCCCTGACTGCACAGCACTGCCTCACTACTGAGCATGTACATAAAGTGCAGCACAGATTCATCTCAACTAAGAGACGAGATCAGGGACAGAACAGACATTTATAGGACACTTCCCTGACTCCACAGCACTGATCACTACTGAGCATGTACATAAAGGGCAGCACAGATTCATCTCAACTAAAAGCAGAGATCAGGAACAGACATTTATAGGACATTTCCCTGACTCCTGACCCCACAGCACTGATCACTACTGAGCCTGTACATAACGTGCAGCACAGATTAATCTCATCTAAAAGCAAAGATCAGGGACAGAACAGACATTTATAGGACATTTCCCTGACCCCACAGCACTGGTCACTACTGAGCATGTGCATAAAGGGCAGCACAGATTCATCTCAACTAAGAGACGATATCAGGGACAGAACAGACATTTATAGGACATTTCCCTGACCCCACAGCACTGCCTCACTACTGAGCATGTACATAAAGGGCAGCACAGATTCATCTCAACTAAAAGCCGAGATCAGGGACAGAACAGACATTTATAGGACATTTCCTTGACTCCACAGCACTGCCTCACTACTGAGCATGTACATAAAGGGCAGCACAGATTCATCTCAACTAAAAGCCGAGATCAGGGACAGAACAGACATTTAGGCTATGTGCAAACGTATGCAGAAATTTCCTGAGAAAAAACGGACTCCTTTCCAGGAAATTTGCAATTTATTTGCGTTTTTATCACTTTTTTTTTGCGGATTTTTCGCAGTTTTTTCTGGAGCATCCTAATACAATGAAATCCGCAGATTTTCTGCAAAATTAATGAACATGCTGCACTTTTTTCAGCAATGCTTTTTTTTGTGGAAAAAAACGCATCATGGGCACAAAAATTGCGGATTTCATTCTAACAGGATGCTTAATGTATGCGTTTAAGCATTTTTGCAGTGGAAAAACACACCAAAAACGCGAATAATCCTGAATGTGTGCACACAGCCTTATACGACATTTTCCTGACTCCACAGCACTGATCACTACTGAGCATGTACATAAAGGGCAGCACAGATTCAGGTCAACTAAGGGTGTGTGCACACGCTGCGGATTTTGCTGCGGATCCGCGGCGGATTTGGCCGCTGCGGATCTGCAGCAGTTTTTGCTGCAGTGTACAGTAGCATGCAAACCTAAGGAAAAAAAAAAAAAAAACGCTGTGCAGACGCTGCAGAATTTTCCGCGCGGATTTGCTGTGGTTTCAAAACCGCAGAAAGAATTGACATGTCAATTCTTTCAGCGGATTCCGCTGCGGTTTGCCATCTCCTCCATTGAGGAGATGAAAAACCGCAGGGCAATACCGCAGGCTAATCCGCAGGTCTTTTGACCTGCAGATTTACCTGCGGAGTTTACAAAATCCGCGCGGCCAAATCCGCAGAGCATTCCACAGCGTGTGCACATACCCTTAAAGCAGAGATCAGGGACAGAACAGATATTTATAGGACATTTCCCTGATTCCACAGTACTGGTCACTACTGAGCATGTACATAAAGGGCAGCACAGATTCAGGTCAACTAAAAGCCGAGATCAGGAACATAACAGACATTTATAGGACATTTCCCTGACCCCACAGCACTGGTCACTACTGAGCATGTACATAAAGGGCAGCACAGATTCAGGTCAACTAAAAGCCGAGATCAGGAACATAACAGACATTTATAGGACATTTCCCTGACTCCACAGCACTGACACTGCTGAGCATGTACAACCCCTAGCAAAAATTATGGAATCACCGGCCTTGGAGGATGTTCATTCAGTTGTTTAATTTTGTAGGAAAAAAGCAGATCACAGACATGGCACAAAACTAAAGTCATTTCAAATGCCAACTTTCTGGCTTTAAGAAACACTAAAAGAAATCAAGAACAAAAAATGTGGTAGTCAGTAATGGTTACTTTTTTAAAACAAGCATAGGGGAAAAATTATGGAATCACTCAATTCTGAGGAACAAATTATGGAATTACCCTGTAAATTTTAATTCCCAAAACTAACACCTGCATCAAATTAGATCTGCTCGTTAGGTCTGCATCTAAAAAGGAGTGATCACACCTTGGAGAGCTGTTGCACGAAGTGGACAGACATGAATCATGGCTCCAACACGAGAGATGTCAATTGAAATAAAGCAGAGGATAATCAAACTCTTAAAAAAGAGGGTAAATCATCACGCAATGTTGCAAAAGATGTTGATTGTTCACAGTCAGCTGCGTCTAAAATATGGACCAAATACAAACAACATGGGATGGTTGGTAAAGGCAAACATACAGGTAGACCAAGGAAGACATCAAAGCGTCAAGACCGGAAACTTAAAGCAATATGTCTCCAAAACAGGAAATGCACAACAAAACAAATGAGGAACGAATGGGAGGAAACTGGAGTCAACGTCTGTGACCGAACTGTAAGAAACCGCATAAGGGAAATGGGATTTACGTACAGAAAAGCAAAACAAAAGCCATCATTAACACCTAAACAGAGAAAAAAAAACAAGGCTACAATGGGCTAAGGAAAAGCAATCGTGGACTGTGGATGACTGGATGAAAGTCATATTCAGTGATGAATCGTGAATCTGCATTGGGCAAGGTGATGATGCTGGAACTTTTGTTTGGTGCCATTCCAATGAGATTTATAAAGATGACTACCTGAAGAGAACATGCAAATTTCCACAGTCATTGATGATATGGGGCTGCATGTCAGGTAAAGGCACTGGGGAGATGGCTGTCATTACATCTTCAATAAATGCACAAGTTTATGTTGATATTTCGACACTTTTCTTATCACATCAATTGAACGGATGTTTGGGGATGATGAAATCATTTTTCAAGATGATAATGCATCCTGCCAAAGAGCAAAAACTGTGAAAACATTCCTTGAAAAAAAAAAGACACATAAGGTCAATGTCATGGCCTGCAAATTGTCCGGATCTCAATCCAATTGAAAATCTTTGGTGGAAGTTGAAGAAAATGGTCCATTTCAAGGATCCAACCTGCAAAGCTGATCTGGTAACGGCAATCAGAGAAAATTGGAGCCAGATTGATGAAGAGTACTGTTTGACACTCATTAAGTCCATGCCTCAGACTGCAAGCTGTTATAAAGGCCAGAGGTGGTGCAACAATATACTATTGATGTGTTGGAGTGGGTTTTTTTTGTGTTTGTTTTTCATGATTCCATAATTTTTTCCTCAGAATTGAGTGACTCCATAATTTTTCCCCTATGCTTGGTTTAAAAAACTAACCATTACGGACTTTTGTTCTTGATTTCTTTTACTGTTTCTTAAAGCCAGAAATGACTTTAGTTTTGTGCCATGTCTGTGATCTGCTTTTTTTCTACAAAATTAAAAAAACTGAATGAACATCCTCCAAGGCCGGTGATTCCATAATTTTTGCCAGTGGTTGTACATAAAGTGCAGCACAGATTCATCTCAACTAAAAGCCGAGATCAGGGAAAGAACAGACACTTATAGGACATTTCCCTGACTCCACAGCACTGCCTCACTACTGAGCATGTACATAACGGGCAGCACAGATTCATCTCAACTAAAAGCCGAGATCAGGGACAGAACAGACATTTATAGTGTGGGGAAGGTGACTTGACGGACAGACGTGACTGGTAGAAGGAGGGGACGGTTTGTGCACTAGTGACAGATTGACAGGTTAGAAAGGTAACAGCAGGGAAAGACAGAAAAGGGAGTGCAGTACCGTGAAATGACCACAAGATGGCAGGGGAGAGTAGTACAGGACTTAACATCAGCTTAGGGCTTAGGAATCTGCTTAGTCATGGGGGGCGGGGAGATAAGAGCCCGGGTGGGAAATTCCCCTGTGAGAGAGGGGATAAATAGAAGAAGGTGGGGCTCCAGGAGAGTTTAGTCCCGGGAGGAGCTCAGAAGACGACGGAGAAAGTGAGAAGAGCTCGGCCAGGGGGACGGACAAAGGAGAGACAGTCAGGGGGGTGTCCTTGACCCGACGGACTGCAGGACAAGCAAGGAGAAGATGCAGCCAGGGGGGAGACCCTGACTTAACGGACCGCAGAACAGACGAGGCCCCGGGGGTACCGATTGAAAGACTACCTCGGGCAGGTGAAGCGCTGGGGGTAGATTGGTCTAGGACAGCCCCCAGTGAAAGATCCGTGAGGTGCGTTACTGCGACTGGAGCTGAAGAATAGGTACCCGGGCCTGGCGATACAGTGGTGTAAAGAAGCTGCGGTGTGTGTTTGGTGGTCGTCAGGAGGACAACAAATAAATCCAGAACTGTTAGAAGTGGAAGCTGTCTCCGTCTCATCTTTGCCTCGTCTTGTAAGCAGTGGTCCACCCCCCTAGCCCAGCCCCCTACCACATTTGGCGTAGTCGGCAGGATCGCCGCCGCTAATACGACACCTTCCGCGGCAGGCCTGCGTTTGAAGAACCCAGAAGGACTTGGACTGTTCTTCTGTGGATTACAAGTGCCTGTGGATTACAAATTGCTGACCTGTGGATTATAATTTGGAGACTGTGTTCCGGATCCTTGCTTGTCATCGGAGGATCTGGGGTGGTACAAATGCCAGACAACGGGCGGAGAAGAGGAGCGACTGCGGGGCCGCGGGAGCAGCCGCTGAAGACATCGCCAGGGAGCCTCCCTGCGGGATCCCGCAGCCTGGAGGCTAGCCCCGCCGGACGGCGGGGTGAAGAACGGAGGCTGCAGGAGGAGCCGCGGGATGACGTGTCAGAGGCCGCAGCGCTGGGGAAGATGAGAGTTCCCCCGGCTCTGCCAGCGGCTCCGCATGCGGCCCCCACCACCCGGCCGCACCACGCGGCCTCCTGTGCTCCTGGAGGCTCGGCCGTGGAGGACTCGGCGGCCTCCGCCGGGCTGACCGATGCACCTGCTCACGTCCCCGAACCACCCTGCCCGGCGGTGGGGAACTGCCACGTCCCCGAACCACCCCACCCGGCGGCGCCACGTCCAGTGTCGCCGGTGCGGAGCCAGCCCGCGGCCGACGCTGCTGCATTCCCACTTTCAGCAGCGGCCCCGTCCATGAAGCCGGCCGCTACTCCGGCCCCGTCTGCAACTCCGGTTGCGGCCTGCTCCGCGGCCGCCCCTGGTTCGATCGCGGCACCCGCGGCCGCCTCTGCCTCGCTCATGGTTCCAGCTGCGGCCTGCTCACCGATGCCTGGGGCCGCCTCTGCCGCACTCCATACCGCGACTCCGGCCCCGCTCCGGATTGCGGCTTCAGCCGGGTCATCGGGCTCTGCCGCCTCTGCGGAGCAGTCAGCTATCACGCTAGCAGGCCCCAGCTTCGCCGCTCCGCTTCTCATTTATTGGTATAAATAACGATTATAACGCATCGTGAGGTGCGTTACTGCGACTGGAGCTGAATAGGTACCCGGGCCAGGCGATACAGTGGTGTAAAGAAGCTGCGATGCGTGTTTGGTGGTCGTAAGGAGGACGACAAATAAATCCGGAACTGTTACAAGTGGAAGCTGTCTCCGTCTCATCTTTGCCTCGTCTGGTAAGCAGTGGTCCACCCCCCTAGCCCGGCCCCCTACCACAATAGGACATTTCCCTGACTCCACACCACTGGTCACTACTGAGCATGTAGGGCTGTGGAGTCGGTAAGCCAAACCTGCGACTCCGACTCCTCAATTTCCCTTACACCGACTCCGACTCCCACACATATTGCTTATATTTAAGTGAAAAATTTATTGTAGTACAATGTGAACCTCAGACATTTAATCATTTTTATGATCCAATAATCAAGATATTTAGATAGAACAGAATATATATTGGTGTACTACCCGGTTTTCATTCTTTTTGGTACAGATACGATATGGATAGACAGATATGGATAAATGGATAGATAGAGCAGATTTCTAATCTGCTTTTGCTATTGAAAACATTATCTATGAGATCAAAAACCTTTCAGGTGATGCGGTTTTTTAAAAAGATGATCAGCTTTTGCAGCGGAAAAACGTATCCTCAAAAAACACAGGAAAAACGCTGTGTGTGAATGTAGCCTTAGATCAGGAATAGAACAGCCATTTATAGGATATTTCATAACTTTCCCAAACTCCTATTAAAAAATATTCAGCACATCCTGCATTGAATTACTGTACCCAATTTATTATATATTTTAGGAGTCGGAGTCGGTCCATTTTATACCGACTCCAACTCCGACTCCGACTCCACGAAAATGAGCACCGACTCCGACTCCACGACTCCGACTCCACAGCCCTGTGAGCATGTATATAAAGGGCAGCACAGATTCATCTCAACTACAAGCCGAGATAAGGGACGGAACAGACATTTATAGGACGTTTTCCTGACTCCATAGCACTGATCACTACTGAGCATGTACATAAAGGGCAGCACAGATTCATCTCAACTAAAGCAGAGATCCTCAGATCAGGAACAGACATTTATAAGACATTTCATAACTTTCCAGAATTTTTATGAAACAAATTACAGCACATCCTGAATTGAACTACTGTACCAATTTATTATATATTTTAGAAGTCTGAGTCGGTCCATTTTATACAGACTCCAACTCCACAGTCCTGGTGCTTAAGAGATAGCTTATTATGCGTATTAAAAAAAAATAAAAACATTTGCTCATATGTTCATCATCATGCTCAAATTTATAGCTCTGTGTCCACAAGTTTGGCACAGTCCTTCCCAGTCCTTATCCACATGCACGTCACTTGACAAACGGTAAGGTGTTTAATATTACAGTTAGGACTGTCCCAATTATGGTCACCGTGAAATGGTGGGTTGGCTTTTGTACTTTTTTTTTCCCATCAAAAAACATGTTCACTAAATACCGTATATTAATTTCATGCACTACGCTATTTATTATTTATTTACTGCAGGATATTTAATCATTATGTTTGTCTGTTTTTTTTCTGTTCAGTGGTCAGAATGAACACGCTCTTAAATGCTGCATGCACACTATCCCAGTTCATACCTTTGAGGTTTTTATTTTAACATCTTTAACCAGTTAAGAAGCAAAGGAGTTAATGTGCACAAGCCTACACCCAAGATCAAAAGGAAGTTGTCTGGAGCCAAGCAGGATCTGGACACAGGCCAAGGAGAATGAACAGAGGTCTTTATTATTCCTATTTACGTAGTATCAAATGACGAAGACAGCTGAGCTAGCCACAAACAGGGAGCGGGCAGGTAATAATCCAATAGGTCCAGGTGAGGGACAGAATTCGGAACCAGTACATGATTCAATAACAAAGTTGTTTTTCTTGGCTACTTTAATACCTTAAGGCCTCTTTCACACTTCAGTTTTTTACAATCAGTCACAATCCGCCAGGTTTTGAAAAAAACGGATCCTCAATTTTCTTTTGAGGATCCGTTTTTTTCCCCATTGACTTCCATTAATGGCGGATTGGTGACGGATTGCTGTCCGTTGCATCCGTTTTTTTTGAGGATCCGCCAAAAGTTGCTGTCCGTCACCATCCTCAAAGATTTCAAAATGGAGCTTGCAACGTTTTTTTTCTCTGGCGGATCCTCCAGACACTCATTTAACCCGAAATTCTTTCTGGGTACCGGACAAAAAAAAAATCTCTCTCTCTCGGCCAGCGGTTCCTTTAAATTTCCTCATTTTCAGGATCCGTCTGAAAACGGATCCTGTGCCATCCGTTCACATCAGTTGAGAACGGATCCGCTTGTCTGACTTTTTGGCGGATTTGAACTGATGCAAAAAAAACTGAAGTGTGAAAGAGGCCTAAGGGAACATTCAGACAAGTTTTTCTTTCCTGTGTGCTGTCTGTTTCTAAATTGGATAGGACATGACCCACAGGGTTCTATGGAACTAGAGACAGATTTTTTTTTTTGTTTGTAAAATAACTCAGTTAAACAGCCATGAGAACGAAAAACAAAAAGATATCCCTTTTCCATCAATTTTTAGTGAATACAATGCTAAGTGACAACGGGAAAAAAGTTACAACAGCTTACCTCTTTTTTGTATTTAAAAGAGATGTGAAAAAAATGGAATGCACAATGCCACACGGGAGAAAAACAGTCCCTCCGTGAGGAGGTGAAAAACAAAGTCTTATGTGAAATGTGCCATGAGGCTAAAGTTGATCTACCTGTGCTAGGCCTCATTCAGATGTCTATTTTCCTAGTACGTCATCTATCAGTGATTATAACAGAGGACGCACCCATTATAGTCTATGGAGCGGTCACATTATAGTCTATGGAGCGGTCATACAAATATCACACATCCATGCTTTTTTGCTGACCGCTTGTTCATGTGATCATTTAGACATGTGTTTTTTAGCACCATCAAGGATGAAAAGCACCTACAAAAGTCTATGGTTCTGTGACAATCCCACACAATACAAAGATGGCACCAGTGTGCAGTCCGTGTACTGTACGTACATTGTAATGATAGAAGTTGTGTCGTTATCCATACATAAAAATTACTGACAAAGCTGATGGTAAAAAATGACAAAGGAATTAGTCTATCCCACCGCTGACACCAATATGTCAGGGATTTGAAGGGGGGGGGTATGTCCCCCAGTTGTCAGGAATATATTATATACATTGTCGTATGATATATACAACTTATGTTTCCACTTTCGGTTCCGATTCGTAACTTGCAGCTCTCTGGCACCACCTTACCCTCAGGTCAGTCAGGGAACTGCACCTAGGTTAAGTTGTTGCCGGAAAGGCTGCCTGGTCACGTCCTGTTTATTGGGCACTCTGCAGTGAGGGCGGTATGTATATCACCAGTCTCAGGCTGGAAATACACACATAAACCTCCGGATCCATCACTGCCAGGGTTTCCCAATATCACCAGAGATGCTTTGCTGTCACCAGTTCCTTGTTTGACACTGCATATATCGGGTCAGGAACCAGCCCAATAGGTAGCGTAGTTTGGGGCAGAGGACGTTTCGGTTTGATCAAAGAGCCAAAAGAAAGAACTAGGAATTTTAAAAGTTTACTCCAGAAAAGATAATATTTACAAAAATACAAAAGATAATACAAAAAGAGACAAAATACAGTATATACAAACAGATACAAACAAAAGAGGATTAAGATAAGAAACTCTCAGTCACAGATATGATGTGTTGATAAAGGGGAGGAGAATCCTCCCAAGGGAAATAGTACATCAGCGCAGCCTCATGTTAGTCGGTTCTCTGGGCAAATGACATCCTCCTAATCGAGCGTCCCAGCTTTATGCATTTCTCTTGCTGACCTCACTGGGGCAGAGTCAAATGAACACCCCTTTTTGAAGAGTTATTAAAAACCTTCTACTCGCCATATCTCTGGCTGTGGAGCTCCTAGAGTGACGGCAGGGGATCATTTTTCCTGTTACGAAATTTTCTTTCATTTGAGACCAGACATGATCCGTCTGTGTGGTACTGTGAGGCAGAAACCCTTTTCTCGGTTTCTGGTGGCCCCAGAAATCGCAAAACGCTGCTGTGAATAGCTTGAATTATGCCATATCTGAAAATGTTTCCTGTCTATAGGAGTATCGTGTTTTATCAAATTTGAGTTTGAACAGACAAAGGAACTTTTAAATCCTTCTCGGGAACAACTGGATTTAACTAGTCATGAGTATTGGCCAGCCGCTGTGAGGAAGGGAGGGGGAAGAGTGGATAGAATTACACAGTGTAGGGAGGGGGGGTGCAGCTACATTCCTGCAACTGGGGCTTTGTGTTTACACTGCACAAACCTAATGGGGGTGGGGTAGCATGAGTACTGGAAATGTACGCAGGATTTTAGGAATTACTCATTTTAAGGACAATGACACACGGAGCAAACAGATGAAATTTAGATCCAAAATATTGATTACACACGTACCGTTTTTTCCCCGCATATATGAAAAAAATCACTGATCGTGTGTAAATAAGGTTTAACACACAACAAACTTATTCTAGACAGTCTTAAAATGTGCCAAATTTATCACAATGGCTTATGATGGATGATAAATCCTAGTGCATTTGTTAGTTGTCTCGTCTAGATATACACCATTAGTTTTTTTGCTAGTCAATTTCTAAAAGTGTGTAATGAGGTGCAAAAATAATAATAAAAGGAAAACTTAAAAGGGAACCTGTCACCAGGAAAACCACTATCAATCTGCAGATATGGAGTTTATAAGCTTCCCAGCGCTGGCACTTAGCCGAACGTTGAGGGGAGAAAATTAACTATTTCCCCAGGCAGTGTTTGGGTCTCAGTCATGGGGTTGGGACCAGTGCTGGTTCAGTCACCGCACTCAGTACACAGTGCGGCGGCTATAACCGCACCACGGGCCCTGATTGACACTGGCTCAGCATTAGGTCAGGCTGTCAGTCAGGGCTGGGGGAACTATTACAACCTCAATCTCTGTATACACAGAGGTGAGTGAACCCGCGGTGGCACAGTCCATGACCGAAACCAGAATGGTGATGATGGGGGGGGATAATTTTCTCCTCGAAGGCAATACTAATGCTATTGACCTGTAGCGTAACCACATATCGGCAGGTTAGTAGTATTTTTTTCTGGTGACAGGTTCCCTTTAGTAAATGAGCCATGGATGCCTGAATTCTAGCTCATTTTTAGAAACTCCATTTAGACTTAAGGTATGTTTCCACGGGGCGCAATCCCTGCGCTTTGGACGCAGCGGCTACCCTGCTCCTCCCAAAGCACTGCCCCTTTGGTATGCGCGGTGACTGTGATATTTATCTTGCGGAGACAGACAGTCTCTGCAAGATAAATAGACATGCTGTGGTCTATAAAGACGCGCCGCATGTCCGGTTACGCAGGATCGCCGGATGCGGCAGTGCATGCATAGTGGAGACGGGATTTCATAAAATCCCTTCCACTATGCTGTAACATCTGGATGCTGCAGATTGGATGCTGCAGCTGTACGCAGTGTCCAATCCGCAGCAAATACTGAGTATTCCGGCCCGTGGAAACATACCCTAAGAATGCAATTTATATACTTGGGTCCAAAATTCATCAGCAAGTGTAATTGTAGCAGCAGCCATAAGTCTGTGTCGTACAGCCTGTATACAGACGTGCAGGTATATTTTTGCACCAATTACAATCTGAAAGCATTTTAACCTCTTAGTGACAGAAATTTTGCAGCTTAATGACCAGGCCAATTTTTACAATTCTGACCACTGTTCCTTTATGAGGTTATAACTCTGGAACGCTTTAACGGATCCCGCTGAGTCTGAGATTGTTTTTTCGTGACATATTGTACTTCATGTTAGTGGTAAAATGTCTTCAATATGACTTATGTTTATTTATGAAAAAAAACGGAAATATGCCAAAATGTTTGCAATTTTCAAACCTTAAATTTTTATCCTCTTAAATCAGAGAGATGTGTCACACAAATTTCTTAATAAATAACATTTCCCATATGTCTGCTTTACATCAGCACAATTTTGAAAACAATTTTTTTTTGTAAGGAAGTTATAAGGGTTAAAAGTTGACCAGCGATTTCTCATTTTTACAGCAAAATTTACAAAACCATTTTTTTTTTAAGGACCACATCATATTTGTGTACATGACAGAAAATACCCAAAAGTGACACCATACTAAAAACTAGACCCCTCAAGGTGCTCAAAACCACATTCAAGAAGTTTATTAAACCTTTACGTGCTTCACAGGAACTAAAGCAATGTGGAAGGAAAAAAATTAACTTTTTTTTTGCAAAAAATTTACTTCAGAACAAATTTTTTTTTATTTTCACAAGTGTTAAAAGAGAAAATGAACCACAAAATTTGTTGTGCAATTTCTCCTGAATAACGCCGATACCCCATATGTGGGGGTAAACCACTTTTTCAGAGCACGGCAGAGCAAACTGCAATCTGTGTCATTGGTACATTAATCACTTCATATAAGAAAGGCGGCGAGGCAGCACATACATATCGCAATGTATAGTGGCGGCTCGCAGATGGCATCTGTCGCGATTGGCAAATTATAGGAGGCAGGTTTGAAGCCCACTGCACAAAAAGCACAATGCTCATCTCTGCCTAGGGATTATGTGGATGTGTGATCAGAGGCATGGGAAAGCAGAGATAGGGATGCGGTGCCCAACCCCCAATTACAGTCAATCATGGAGGGAGTGGGTAGGAAAGATTTCGGAAATAATTACAGCAAGAGATTTGTTTCATCAGCCCTCCACCCCCCAAGTGCTGCAAGAGGTCTAACAACAAAATCCACATCAGAACTGAAAGGGTGTACAGGGAATGGCGCCTTTCCTTCTTGATATCCTTGCCGTGTCACTAATAGCGCTCAAATCTTTGTTCCTTAGCAACAGACTTCCACCAAATATTTTGGCACTGTATCCAGAATATCTCATCCTGCACCCCCACCCCCAAACACTTCCCATCACTCTTATATGCGGCATAGCAGGGCTCCCACATCTGACACACAAGGGGGTCCATGAGACAATTCTCCGCATTCACTGAGGGCTGGGTGAGGATGAGGCACGGCAATCTGTAGTGATGGCTTTTAGGGACAAGCGAAATTAAAGAGGCAAATGTTTAGTGGAGATTATTTTCATCAGGGAGGAATTTTCCTCAATATGCAACAAAAGATTATCATATTTGCTAGAAAAACAATCGATCCTGTAGGGAAAAAGGAGGTCACACACATGGCTTTTGGAGATACACTTACAGCAGCAGTTCATAAAGTATCAATATTCACCACATATCATATAGGCTCTGATCGTATACTGTTCAATAACACGGTGGCTCAGTAGTTAGCACTGTATTATATAGAGGGCAGCACGGTGGCTCAGTGGTTGGCACTGTACTACATATAGGGCAGCACGGTGGCTCAGTGGTGAGCACTGTACTATATATAGGGCAGCACGGTGGCTCAGTGGTGAACACTACTATATATAGGGCAGCACGGTGGCTCAGTGGTGAGCAATGTACTATATAAAAAGCAGCACGGTGGCTCAGTGGTGAACACTACTATATATAGGGCAGCACGGTGGCTCAGTGGTGAGCAATGTACTATATAAAGGGCAGCACGGTGGCTCAGTGGTGAGCACTATACTATATATAGGGCAGCACAGTGGCTCAGTGGTGAGCACTGTACTATTATATAGGTCAGCACGGTGTCTCAGTGGTAAGCAATGTACTATATATATAGGGCAGCTCGGTGTCTCAGTGGTAAGCAATGTACTATATATATAGGGCAGCATGGTGGCTCAGTGGTGAGCAATGTACTATATATAGGACAGCACAGTGGCTCAGTGGTTAGCACTGTACTACATATAGGGCAGCACAGTGGCTCAGTGGTAAGCACTAATGTATAAAGAGCAGCACAGTAAGCTCAACGGTTAGCACTATACTATATATAGGACAACACAGTGGCTCAGTGGTTAGCATAGGGCAGCACAATGGCTCAGGGGTTAGCACTGTTGCTGGGAAGCGCTGGGGTCTTTGGCTCAAATCCCAGCAAGTGTTCTCCCCGTTTTTAAGTGGGTTTCCTCTGGGTTCCCCAGTTTCCTCCCACCCTCCAAAGACATACTGATAGGGAATTTAGATTCAGAGCCCCAATGGAGACATCAATGACTATATCTGTCACGTGCCATGGAATTAATTGGTGCTATATAAGTAATTTAATAAGGGAACTGCGTACGTCCCGGCGTTATTTACACAATCCAAGTTTTTAATACGATTGTAGGTGTGCTTTAAAAGAACACGAACAGAGCGTTCACAAGAGAAAACTGCTGTGAGTATAGCTAATGTTATGTGTCGGATGCGGAAACTCCGCTTTCTGTGCTTTGCATTTTCATATTTAACTCAATAAAGACAACGGTGCTCCCACCTCACTATACACACAGAGCTGCTGCGGGTGGCGGGCTCTCTGTTGGTACCGACCCTACGCTTAGAGTATAATCACAAGGAAAAGCTTACATAATCTACTTGTCATTGCTTTCATGTTTATTTAGCGACCAGGCAGCCTTGGATTTTCTTTTATATCATTTTTGTTTATATAGTTTGCATTTTGTTTCTCCTAAACTGCATAAGTAGAAAATAAAATTGGATGTGGCCACTGGACTAGGATTGTTGGTGCGCCCCCAAATCCCAAGAGGTGGCCATTTCGCTGAACCTGTTACAGGAGTCAGCCAAGTAAAGGGAAACTTAGTGCAGCAGGTTAAAATCACATTAAGCTTACTGTCCTTCAAAATCTGAAGATGTTCCGCAGCCATCAAGTCAGAACTAACAGAAAATCAGTGGGACTCAGCTGCATCCATCTACTGTTCAGAGACGCCGGGCCACAAGTGGTCTTCACAGAAGAATGACAACCAAAAACCATACAATCCACATAGAAACAAGGCCAAGCGACTCAACTATGTACGAGAACAGGGGTGCAGAATAATAGCAACAGGTGCTCTGGACTGAGGAGTCAAAACTGCAGCAAGCAACACCTTTAAGGTGCCCATACACAAACACTTAGCTCAAGATCATGGCAGACAAATGCAGTTCTCCCTCATACGCAACTGCTTCAAAAAGGGTACTGGCTCGTAATGGCTCCCACACTTCCACTCGCAAAATCAATTATTTGATAGTAGGTGTGAGAAACCACCCCAGCTTCCCTAAATAGGGTTTTCTATGAGAAAAAACATTAACACTGAAGTAGAATACAATGGAAGGTCCCTTGAGGGGATAACAAAAGGGGCCACATGGGATTGTGGCACCTAAATGAGCATGAGTTTTATGGTTTAGGATCCCTAGTTAGTAAATCAATAATTGTCACAGTTTTCTATCCCATCAGGTGTAATGTTTGTGAGGTAATTCTGCTGGTCACTCAAGGGGCCTCGGGCCCTTACCTTAGTAACAGTGGCTCGTGATCCTTGATTGGCTGAGTTGCCTGACTGGACCTTGGTGCTTATTGGACAGTATTCTGGACAAGTTATAAGCCCTCAGGGGTTTGGATCACCTCAACAGATGTTTAGCATGTGGAACAGATGCACCCACCCACGCCGTTGTGTATTTTCAGTTAATCTTTTTATGTCATCTGCTTTTATTGGAGGGATACATTAACCCATGTTTTGGGGTATTTTTTGGAAGTATTTTGTTTAGTCAAATCTTTGACTAAACTGATTGAGTTGTTTAATTTAATAAAGAGTATTTTAATGATATATAGGTAAAGACTTATGGTCCTCTCACGCCAAAGCTATGTCCGTGGTCTTTATTTCAGCTGATTAGAGTTAAGTTCTAAAATGGGGTTGTTACGCTGCCTCCATCTGTCCCGGTAACGCCACCCCCCCTCCCCGAGCCCCGACATACTTACCGGTCCTCGGCGTCCCAACGCAAGCCCGCTCAGGCTCCTGTCTCCCGTAGGGTGCGCGGGCGCACTGAGTTCAGCGGCGCACGCACACACCGTTCCTCGTAATCCTTGCCGCTCCCTCCAGTCTGCTCTATGGTCTGGAGGACTCTGACCCGGAAGTCCACAGTGCACTCTGCTCATCAGGCCACCTCCTCCTCCTGGCTGTGCCTGTCATTTGTGTTCCACAAGTGATTCTGGCCCCACGTCTCCCTGTGCTCCTTGCCTTCCCTGCCTCAAGCCCTTGTCGCCTAGCCTCTGACCTTACGTCCTTAGTTTTGCTCTCTCCTAGTGCCTGCCCACCTGTGTCTCCAACCTGCCCATGTTCCCTTGTCTCTGCCATGTCCTCCAGCCAGTGTCTCCAACCTGCCCGTATTCCAGGGTCTCTGCCGTGTTTGTCTGCCAGTGTCTACATCCCATGCGTGTTCCCGTGTCACAGCCGTGCCAGCCTGCTGCCAGTCTGCCTTGCATTTTCACTGAGACTCCCACTGTTCTCCTCTGGGTACCAGCTGCCGTGGTGATAATCTCCCTCGGGACTGCCCCTAATGCTCCCTGCATAGGGGGTGGTCCACCTGGTCAGCTTGTTCGAGGGAGGTTCGTTGCCACGGTCCAGCCTTGGAAGTCCACCAGTTCTTACAGGGGTCTACAATCCCATGAACTGGTTATATCTTTAAGGCTGGTTTCACACTTACGCTTTTTTCGCGGTATTTTAGCGCTAAATAGCGCATGCGTTTTTTTTCCTATACTTTGCATGGGATGCGCTTATGTGCGCATACACATGCGTTTGTACGCGTTTTACCGCGCATGCTTTTTTTTGCGGTATGCGCTCGGGCGCACAAAATGCATCCTGTTGCATTTTTTGGTGCGTCCGACTTGCTTCAAAAAAACGCATGCGCGCGCAATGCGTTTTTTTACAGCAAGACACCCATTATAGTCTATGGGTGCGCATATGTGCGCATTGGCATGCTTATGTATGCTTTTTTTGCACATGCGGTTTTTTTTTGTTAACCATGGAATTTAGGGGTTTGGGTTAGAGTTAGGGTTAGTTAAGGGGGTTTAGGGTTAGGGTTAGGGTCAGGGTTAGGGTTAGTTAGGGTTAAGTATGGTTTGGTTAAGGGTTAGGGTCAGGGTTAGTTAGGGTTTAGGGTTTGGGTTAGGGTTAAGTATGGTTTGGTTAAGGGTTAGGGTCAGGGTTAGGGTCAGGGTTAGGGTTAGTAAAGTCATGGTTTGGGTTAGTGTGAGGGGCTACCTAATGTTTGGAAAAAACGCAAACGCTGTAAAAACGCACTAAAAACGCATACAAACGCATAAAAACGCTGCGTTTTTTTCATGCATGCTCATAAAAATGCTTGAAAAAAACGCAGCAGTTGCATGCTTTTGTATGCGTTTTTTCAATGCGTTTTTTTGCGGGAAAAACGCGCTGCAAAAAAAAGCAAGTGTGAAACCAGCCTAACCCCTTAACAATTGCATGATTTTTTTTTGCATTTTTAGCTTAAAGTTTTCCACCTCTTCTTCCAAGAGCCATATCCATTTAATTTTTTTGTCAAGTGCTCCTACCTATCCATGGAAGTTTTCAGAGACTCGAACGTCACAGAATCTGAACAATGGTCATGATTACCCCTTCCACAAACTGTTAAGGGCCTCTGAGCTGAGATCACATCTTACAGATAAGCCAAACATATGCAGGCAAATGGAACAAATGCATAACACGCTAAATGTAAGAGGACCACTAAATAAGCATATGGCGAGACATACGTCAGTGTTCAAACACAGGAATTTTCAAGAGACATGCTCCAAAAAAAAAAACGTGGATTTGCGTTGGATTTTCTGACTGCAATGAAAAGAACTGGACGAATTCTTCAGTAGTCAGCACATGCTGCAGATCACATTTTACTAGATCAGCACTAATGTTATGGGCTCTGTACAGTAGCCAATAGAAATTTCTCTAGAAGTAAGAAAAATCTGTAGAAGAAAAAAGTTCTACAAGAGTAGTTAATTCCTTGGTCAATAATATTTGAAATAATCAGGCATACTCATTTGTTGAGTTACAGACAATAAAATAGTAACTTTCCAGATTCACAGTTGATTTAATTTATAATGAGAGCAGACAGGTTTTTGTACTTTTGATTGAAAGAAAGGTGCGACAGATGGCGGTATTTTCACTATGAAAAGTATCAGACCCACTGATGGAAAGCATACAATGTAACAACCGCTTTTAGCAGTAAATTTTTGGCAGCAGAAGGTTAAAATAGAGCACATTGCATGTTGATGTACAATTTCTCTGTCCCTGCGTTCAGATTTCTTGCAAATTTCTTTCCATCACTGGATATGACGCTGTAGTATCATAAAGTACCATATTTTGCGGACTATAAGACGCACCAGGCCATAAGACAACCCTCAAATCTTGAGGAGGAAATTATTTTTTTAAAATTAAAATGGTGGTGCATCTTATAGTCCCATTTATGGTAAGTTAGTGGGTTGTTCGCGGCGGTGGTGCAGCGGGGTCACAGGAGGCAGGGTTGCTGCTTCAGGAGGTCGGTGGTGGTAGGAGTGGGACGATGCTGCAGGACGAGATCTCAATCTGCACATGCGCTGCCTCCGGCGGCCATTTCCCTGAAGCCTGTCAAAGGGTAATCAATGAGAAAGACGACTCTGGCCAGTGCTGACAGCTTAGGAGAGCCCAGGGCCTGTAGCCTCGGGACACCCTCTCTTCCCATCATGGGGCCCGCAGCATCGCCCCCACTCCTGCTGCCGCCGGCCTCCTGTGACCCAGCTCCACCACAGCCGCCCTCCGCAGTAGAGGTTACCTTCGCACCCCCCATTTTCTATCCAAATATGAAGAAAAGTGCATGTTATAATCCGAAAAATATGGTATACATACAGTATTTCTTAATGTAGTCACAACCCAATAAGTTTGAAGGAACCAGACATGAAATAGCAGTTTTTACTTGCAACCATTGTACTAATCTGAATACCATTTTAAATATATGTGGCTGTCTAACTGGAGGAGAGGTAATGCACAGTCAGTGCACCGTTATCACTCCCCTTTCTCCTTGACAGACATCCTGTTCTTAAGGCCCCATCACACATAGCGACTCACCAGCGATCCCGACAACGATATCAACTTGTCAGGATCGCTGGTGAGTCGCTACATGATCGCTGGTGAGCTGTCAAACAGGCAGCTTCACGAGCGATCAGCACCAGCGACACAGAGCGCGCGGCGTCGCTGTGTACGTTAGCTACCAGAGCGCTGATGCAGGGAGCTGGTAACTAAGGTACACATCGGGTTTCTAAGCAGCTCGCGTCACTTAGAAACCCGATGTGTACCTTGGTTACCAGCTCCCACCATCAGCGCGCTGGTAACTAAGGTACACATCGGGTTTCTAAGTGACGCACGCTGCTTAGAAACCCTGCATTTACCATAGTTACCAGCGCGCTGATCGCTGGTCTCCCGCCTGTCACACACAGCGAAGCGTACTGGCCAGCGGGAGACCAGCGATCAAAAAAATGTCCTGGCCATTCCAGGATGATCAGCGATAACCGGCAGGGGGGCCGGTCAACATCACACAAAAATTGTGACTCAGCAGCGATCTCGCTAGCGAGATCGCTATGTGTGACGGGGGCTTTAGGCATGTGTGCAGAGCACGATTTCAGACAAGATGCAGGGGATTACAGCATGCTCGCTTAGGGAGTGCTGACTGTTCAGAGTGCTCTACTCGGCCCAATGTCGGGGATTAAGTGGCTGCAGGAAGAATAGAACTTCGTTTTCCCGTGCAGCCAAACTTCCAGTTTGGGCTTGTTCACACCAACGTATAAATTGGGCAAGTGCTATACAATTTTTAACCCCTTCACTACCAAGGGTGGTTTGCACGTTAACTCCCGGTCCAATTTTCACAATTCTGACCACTGTCCCTTTATGAGGTGTGGTGTAGTTACCACTGTGTCGGCTAGGGGGCGCTGTGTGGGTGTCCCAGGACGGGTGTACAGGCACATTCAGTGTGGTAACAGGAGCAGGGTCCTAAATGACCATTGTGGGTCTCAAGGTGGGTGGCCTTGGGATGCAGGCTCCAGGGTGTATTGATCAGCAGAGGTACTGCTGATCTTTCTGTTACACTGTATCAGGGAAGCCTGTGTGTCTATACAACCTTTGGTGATGTCATAGCCATGTGATCCCCTTTGGGTGTGGTTACAGGGCTATGTAATTGAGGTGTTTGGCACATGTGAGAGAGTGGAGTGAGTCTGTCTGAGTGTGGACAGACTTCCATGTGTCCAGGCGGGACACTACAGAGAATGTATATGGGGAGGACTACAGCTCCCAGCATGTGCTGAGACTCTCAGTCCGAGTCTGAAGCCACGGACATTTCTGTTCCTTTGCCTGAAGTGAAGGTTTCATTTCAGTGTTATGCTGTCTATGGTTTATGGAGCAAATAAACCTCATGAACTTTGGGAAGAACCTGCCTCATGATTGTCTCCCACTGCACCTGAGCGAGTCACATCCCTACAATTGGTGGAGAATGCGGGCAGCGATTCCCAGAAGCACGTGTGGCAGTGCTGGTGATTCTGAGCCAGGAGAGCGGACGGTCTGACAACCGTGAGTAATACTGACTGAGGTCAGAGAAAGTGACTGTATTAAAATTTGTGGGATACCTCTGAGGAGAAGAGGCGTCCAGGAACCTGTGTGGCTGACACAGGTAACAGACAGGAGTCTGTGTTGCACTGACCAGGGTCAGTGAGAGACTGTGTTCCTGGAGGGGTCAGTGAGCAAGGTCCTGGAGGGTCAGTGTTGGGAGGTTCTGGGAGAGGAATCGGATCCCTGGAACACGTGATATGACCTTGGACCTGATGAGGCGTGTGTTGGGCAGTCTCAGGCGGAGACGGATGTCCTGAAGAGCACCCGCTGAGCCCCTGGACCTGGTGAGGCTGGTGTGTTGGGAGACCCTGGGAGGAGGGTCGGCTCCCTGAATAGCACCCGGTGTGCCCTGTGTGTTGGACGGTCTCAGGTGGAGACGGTACGTCCTGAGTGGCACACGAACAGGACATGTGAGAGACTGTGCATGTGTTTTTTTTTCTTTTCCTCTGCAAAACCTGAAGGTGCTTGCTGTGGCTCAGTGGGGTCACGAAGGTCTCGCAGCACAGGGACCTGGTGTTTTCTTTAAGGGATCTGCCCTGGGAGCATTGGTAGCAGACGCTGTCTGTCTACACCATCCTGCTGCAGCTTTATTGCATGTGACTAAGCGGATACAGTAGTTGTGGCTTTACACAACTATTAAGGGTGAGTACCCTGTATTATTGCTGCATAACCCATTATACCTGCACTGGTAAGGCCCTATGGGCGCACTTTTGTGGCTTTTTTATCTTTGAGGGTGACAAGCGGCTTCCAGTAACCCGGCGGGGTTACGAAGGTGACAAGCGGCTTCCGGTGGATCGGCGGGTCCACGAAGATGGCGCAGCAGGAGCTGCAGTGACACCAGCCGCTGTGTATGTGTGTGAACAGCAGCCGGAGGTGCCAGTGATCAGTGACAGCAGGAGCTGTGGTGGTGCCAGCAAAGACTTGTGTGGTATCGTGAGAGACAAACTGTACTGTGTGAACTGTGGCATAAGAAGTTCTGCAGAACGGACATGGGGAAATCCCAAAAGGGGGCGGTGACCCAAAAGGGAGTGGTAACCAAAAAAGGGGTGGAGTCCCAAAAGGGGGCGGTGACCCAAATTAGAGTGGTAACCCAAAAAGGGGTGGAGTCACAAAAGGGGGAGGTGACCCAAATTGGAGTGGTAACCCAAAAGGGGGTGGAGTCCCAAAAGGGGGCGGTGACCCAAATTGGAGTGGCAACCCAAAGCGGGGTGGTGGTCCAGAAAGGGGCCAAGTTTGAAGAAGTGACAGCACTAGGTGACTCAGTAGGTACGTCTGGAGTACCGCAGTGTATGTGCAGGTCTTTTTCAGAATGTGGAATATCCTTTCCAGGTAGTAATGACGGGCCACAGATGTGTACAGTGATGCTGCACCGGGAAGGAGCCTTTGGTCGGCTGGACTCAGAGAGTCAGGTGACTCTGACAGGAACGCCTCTCGTTTTCTCTCTGACCGAGAAAAACATCAGGGTTCGCTGTAAACACGGGGTCACGGTGAACTACCCAGTAGACACAGTAGTGTTTGAGGGGACCAAAGGTGGTGAGTGCCAAGGTAGAGGGATACCACGGGACTTAGTCTATGCCTGGGAGAGGGGCCGGGACTTTCTTTTGTTTGATGACATTTGGTCGGATGATGGAGATGCTTCGACTGTGGGGCCAGCGGACACTGAGACAGTGACGGCTCCTGACATGGACAGGTCAGAGGTAGAACTGACCAGAGGAAGAAGTACATCTGCCCAACTGACGGACCTGACGTCTCGTGATAAGACAGATGGTGGGCTGGGAGATGAGACTACTGGACTAGACACATTGGTGCTGGACGGCAACTGGAGGGTTCACTCGACTGGTGTGACTGACCCAGTCGTACCCTTTGATGATATAATTAAAGAGGTAGTGGTGAGACACGTGCTGGCCAAAAGAGAACAAGATCATGAGATACAGCTGATAAAGGAGACTGTAACAGAACATGTCGAACGGGAAAGAGTCCTAAGGCAAGCAGCTGAGCACAGAGTGGATGAGCTGGAGAAGGAAGTCTCTGAGCTCAGAGGTCACCTGTCAGCATGTAAAACCATGAACAAGACCCTGTTGGAAGATATGGAGGTGCTCAGAGAGGCCCAAGAGAAGCATCAACAGGAGATTCTCAGGAGAGAGGATCAGCGTCGCTACCTGGCAGAGGAGCGAGATAAAGTTCTGCAAGAACTCAGTGGAGTAGTAAAAGGTCTTCTGCAGAAGAAGTGGATGGGTGAAGACGTACAGCGGCCGTGCCCGACTGATAGCAAGGCAGAACTGCCAAAGCCCATCTTGGAAAAGGGTCCTGAAGACTGTAAATCTCAGGAAGATGGTGAACCAAGAGCTGCACAAGACAGTCACCCGGTCTTGGCAGATACCTTGAGGGAAGTGTCCGTGGGGAACCCAGAGCCATCTGTCCAGGATGAGAGCAAGTCCATGACCTTCAAGTGCGTGATGGAGGTACCCGAAGACGTGCGAGAAGCGTGTGCCAGCGAAGGTGTGCATGAGACTTTTAAAAAGGCAGTAAAGGCCTATAGTGTGAGCTGGGCACCAGAAACAGACCAGTTGGTGATACTGGCAGAAACGGAAGACACAGAGAGAAGGGTGGCTGTCCTGAAGGAGATGCACCTACAATGTCTCCGCACGAAACAGATGCTCGTGGAGCGTAATAGGAAAGCCGCTCGACGTCTGGAGCTTGCAAGGGAAGCACAAAGTCGGCTGGGCTTTGTGGAAGACATAATTCCGGTACCCAGAAATCTGGTGGGGAAAGTCGTTGGCAGACTTGGAAAGGTGATGCAGGAGATGGTGAATCGATCCTGTGTGAAGAGAGTGAGGATCCCACCTGCTGGTGAAATCCAAGTCGTTATTGAAGATGACATGGTTCCTGTCATTGTGGTTGGTTCGGTGGAAAGCATTGGGAAGCTTCGCATGCTCCTGGAATATCGGGTAGCGTACCTGAAGGAGATTGAGCAGCTAAGACAGGATCGACTGCAGATGAATGAGCAGATAGAGAACGTCAGGTGGCGTCCACCTCCAACCCAAGGTGTAAGGACCCGAAGGGATCCTCCAAGGAATGAAAGGACAGGTAGTCGAAGGCAAGAACGTCGAGAGTCCGCAAGTGGCCGTTCTAATCGTAGTAACATAGGCACGAGACCCGGTGGTGGACATAGTGACAGAGGGTCAGACTCAGACCAGCCAGTTGGCCCAGCTGGACGTGGGACTCATGACAGTGTGAACTGGGAGAGCCGGCCGGTGAGAGAAAGGTCGGGTGACGGAGCGCACTGCAAACAGGTGGAGACTAAAGAGTGTCTGATCACACTGACGGACGTTGACGGGAAGGCCAAAGCCCAAGGCCGAGATACTGACCGCTGGGGGCGGGGGAGGCCTAACGTGAATATGAGGCAGTTTGACTACCGAAACAGACGGAGATGGTCCTCTCGACTTGTAGGGCAAGGTGACATGGGTGCCAGGTCTCAAGATACCTGGGTGATGTCATGTGTTCAACCCCACAAGTTTGAACAGAGGGGGGAGGTATGTGGTGTAGTTACCACTGTGTCGGCTAGGGGGCGCTGTGTGGGTGTCCCAGGACGGGTGTACAGGCACATTCAGTGTGGTAACAGGAGCAGGGTCCTAAATGACCATTGTGGGTCTCAAGGTGGGTGGCCTTGGGATGCAGGCTCCAGGGTGTATTGATCAGCAGAGGTACTGCTGATCTTTCTGTTACACTGTATCAGGGAAGCCTGTGTGTCTATACAACCTTTGGTGATGTCATAGCCATGTGATCCCCTTTGGGTGTGGTTACAGGGCTATGTAATTGAGGTGTTTGGCACATGTGAGAGAGTGGAGTGAGTCTGTCTGAGTGTGGACAGACTTCCATGTGTCCAGGCGGGACACTACAGAGAATGTATATGGGGAGGACTACAGCTCCCAGCATGTGCTGAGACTCTCAGTCCGAGTCTGAAGCCACGGACATTTCTGTTCCTTTGCCTGAAGTGAAGGTTTCATTTCAGTGTTATGCTGTCTATGGTTTATGGAGCAAATAAACCTCATGAACTTTGGGAAGAACCTGCCTCATGATTGTCTCCCGCTGCACCTGAGCGAGTCACATCCCTACAATGGTCATAACTCAAACGCTTCCATGGATCCCGGTGATTCTGACATTGTTTTCTCGTGACATATTGTACTTCATGTTAGTGGTAAAATTTCATTCAAATAACTTGCGTTTATTTGTGAAAAAAACGGAAATTTGGCGAAAATTTTGAAAATTTCGCTATTTTCCAACTTTGAATTTTTATGCCCTTAAATCACAGCGATACAGCACACAAAAAACTTAATAACTAACATTTCCCACATGTTTACTTTACATCAGCACAATTTTGGAACCAAAATTTTTTTTGTTAGGAAGTTATAAGGGTTAAAATTTGACCAGCGATTTCTCATTTTTGCAAGACCATTTTATTTTTAGGGACCACATCACATTTGAAGCCACTTTGAGGGGTCTATATGATAGAAAATACCCAAAAGAGACACCATTCTAAAAACTGCACCCCTTAAGGTGCTTAAAACCACATTCAAGAAGTTTATTAACCCTTTAGGTGCGTCACAGGAATTTTTTGAATATTTAAAAAAAAAAAAATGAACATTTAAATTTTTTTCACAAAAAAAATACTTCAGGTTCAATTTTCTTTATTTTACCAAGGGTAACAGGAGAAATTGGACTGCAAAAGTTATTGTGCAATTTGTCCTGAGTACGCTGATACCTGATATGTGGGGGGGAACCACTGTTTCGGCGCATGGCAGACCTCAGTAGGGAAGGAGCACTGTTTGACTTTTTCAATGCAAAATTGGCTGGAATTCAGATCGGACGCCATGTCGCGTTAGGAGAGCCCCTGATGTACCTAAACAAGTTATTGTGCAATTTGTCCTGAGTGCGCTGATACCCCACATATGGGGGTAAACCACGATTTGGGCGCATGGAAGAGCTCGGAAGGGAAGCAGCACCATTTGACATTTTTGGCTGGAATTGAGATCGGACACCATGTCGCGTTTGGAAAGCCCCTAATGTACCAAAACAGTAGAAACCCCCCACAAATGACACCATTTTGGAAACTAGACCCCCCAAGGAACTTATCTAGATGTGTGGTGAGCACTTTGAACCCCCCAGTGCTTCACAGAAGTTTATAACGCCCGGGCTTGAAAATAAAAAAAATCGTATTTTTTCCACAAACATCATATTTTAGTCCCCATTTTTTTATTTTCCCAAGGGTAACAGGAGAAATTGGACCCCAAAAGTTGTTGTCCAATTTGTCCTGAGTACGCTGACACCCCATATGTGGGAGAAAACTACTGTATGGGGACACGTCGGGGCTCGGAAGGGAAGTAGTGACGTTTTGGAATGCAGACTTTGATGGAATGGTCTGCGGGTGTCATGTTGCCTTTGGAGAGCCCCTAATGTACCTAAACAGTGGAAACCCCCCACAAATGACCCCATTTTGGAAACTAGACCCCCTGAGGAACTTATCTAGATGTGTGGTGAGCACTTTGAACCCCCAAGGGCTTCACAGAAGTTTATAATGCCCAGGCATGAAAATAAAAAAATCGTATTTTTTCCACAAACATGATCAATTAGTCTCCACTTTTTTTTTATTTTCCCAAGGGTAACAGGAGAAATTGGACCCCAAAAGTTGTTGCCCAATTTGTCCTGAGTACGCTGATACCTCATATGTGGGAGAAAACTACTGTATGGGCACACGTCAGGGCTTGGAAGGGAAGTAGTGACGTTTTGGAATGCAGACTTTGATGGATTGGTCTGCGGGTGTCATGTGCGTTTGGAGAGCCCCTGATGTACCTAAACTATTGAAACTCCCCCCATTTTGGAAACTAGACCCCCCACAGAACTTATCTAGATGTGTGGTGAGCACTTTGAACCCCCAAGTGCTTCACAGAAGTTTATAACGCCTGGGCGTGAAAATAAAAAAATCGTTTTTTTCCGCAAAAATGATATTTTTGCCCCCAATTTTTTATTTTCCTTAGGGTAACAGGAGAAATTGGACCCCAAAAGTTGTTTTGTAATTTGTCCTGAGTAGGTTTATACACCATATGTGGGGGTAAAACACTTTTTGGGCGCATGGCAGAGCTTGGAAGGGAAGGAGCACCATTTGACTTTTTCAACGCAGAATTGGCTGGAATTGAGATCAGACGCCATGTTGCCTTTGGAGAGCACCTGATGTGCCCAAACAGTGGAAACCCCCAATTATAACTCCAACCCTAACCCCAACACACTCCTAACCCTAATCTGAGCCCTAACCCTAACCCTAGCCCTAACCCTAACGGGAAAATGGAAATAAATACATTTTCTTTTAGTTTTATTATTTTTCCCTAACTAAGGCTGGTTTCACATTTGCGTTTTTTAGCGCTGGAAAAAAACGCATACGTGCGCATGCGATTTTTCCCCTATATTTAACATGGGTGCGCATACCTGCGCACTGGCATGCGCACGTATGCGATTTTCATGCGCTGCGTTTTTTTGGGGTGTGCGTTGGTATTTTCCAGACGCAGCATGTTGCATTTTTTGGCCCTGGAAAAAAGCGCATGCGCACGTATGCGCACGTTTTGCGCTAAAAATGGCCATTATAGCCTATGGATGCGCATACGTGCGCACTGGCATGCGCATGTATGCTTTTTTTTAGCGCTGCGTTTTTTGGGAGGTGTCCACTTGTTATCCTTGTTATAATCTTCTAAAGTCAAAAAAAAAAAAGTCTATATAAAGGAGGTGCCTGCCAAAACTCTGCCACTACTACACTGACAGATTGAAGAGCAGACAGTCAACCAAGAACCCATTATATCAGCGAAGAATGTGAGTATATTACATTATATGCCTGTCCTTTTAAATTATGTATGTACTAATGATTTTTATTATTTTTACATGCAGTATGTCTTCAGAATCCGAGTATTCCCCATCGCGGCAGGAATTGGCGCAAGCAGACCGTGAGGTGATTATTTTCGTGCATCTGGTAAGTATATCTGCTGCTTCTCCAAATCTCTTACGTTTTTTTCAACTTTTTTAAGACATCGTCATCATCATCTGCGGACGGGACTAGTGAGGGCGAAGAGCAGGAGCAGCGAAGCCAAGTCCCGGTGGTGATACGGAATGTAAGTATCAAATGATTTGTAATGTTCTTTATTTTTTATCTTCTATTTTTACTCTTTTTTATGTTTCTTTTTTTGTAACTTTTTATTCAATTTAAATTTTATTATTCTAATGAATGTGTTTTGTCTAGGTTCCACAACGGGATGAAGACGTCTACCTGGATAATGAGCAGCTCATCAGCCTGGTTCAGGAGCGTTCGCCGTTGTGGGACAGCCGTGACCGGCTGTACAAGGACATTGTGGTGACCCGGCGGCTATGGAATGAGGTGGCCGCAGCGTTGATGGATGGCTGGGACAGCGCCACAGCATCCTCCAAAAAGGCGTTTAGTGAGTATTTCCCTGCTCTGTATTGTGCCGCAGTGACTGTTGTCCTTGACGGCACTGTTGGGTTTCGTGCTAGGCATATTCTAGCAGGAAACCCAACAGTGTCATCGGGGTCTACAGTGACTGCTTTGAGTATTGTATTGCTACATTGTGCCGCAGTGACTGTTGTCCTTGACGGCACTGTTGGGTTTCGTGCTAGGTGTATTCTAGCAGGAAACCCAACAGTGTCATCGGGGTCTACAGTGACTGCTTTGAGTATTGTATTGCTACATTGTGCCGCAGTGACTGTTGTCCTTGACGGCACTGTTGGGTTTCGTGCTAGGTGTATTCTAGCAGGAAACCCAACAGTGTCATCGGGGTCTACAGTGACTGCTTTGAGTATTGTATTGCTACATTGTGCCGCAGTGACTGTTGTCCTTGACGGCACTGTTGGGTTTCGTGCTAGGTGTATTCTAGCAGGAAACCCAACAGTGTCATCAGGGTCTACAGTGACTGCTTTGAGTATTGTATTGCTACATTGTGCCGCAGTGACTGTTGTCCTTGACGGCACTGTTGGGTTTCGTGCTAGGTGTATTCTAGCAGGAAACCCAACAGTGTCATCGGGGTCTACAGTGACTGCTTTGAGTATTGTATTGCTACATTGTGCCGCAGTGACTGTTGTCCTTGACGGCACTGTTGGGTTTCGTGCTAGGCGTATTCTAGCAGGAAACCCAACAGTGTCATCGGGGTCTACAGTGACTGCTTTGAGTATTGTATTGCTACATTGTGCCGCAGTGACTGTTGTCGTTGACGGCACTGTTTTTTTTTATCAACAGTGGACAAAGTCCGAACACGTTGGCGTTCGATCAAGGACCGCTTCAACAGTGATGTTCGTGCTGAGGGCCAGGTTCGCAGTGGATCTGCGTCAAGGACCAGAACTAGATACCGTCACTATCACGCGTTGCAGTTCCTAAGACCGGTCCTTGCCACGAGATCGTAAGTATTATAAATTTTGGGTTTTTATTTTTATTAATCTGTGTTTTTCTAATCCACAGCTGATGCTTCTTGTAAAGGCATGGTAGTAATGATTTTCCTTTCTTCCACAGCACCTGGAGCAGCACCCTGCAACCTGGCCCTGGAGCGGTCCTTCCTCGGACGTCCTCTGACCCATCCCAGCCATCCGACAGCCAGGAAGCACCTTGCAGGTCAACCACACACACAGCTGGTGACCAGGAAGCTGGGCCATCAGGTGTTCCCCTGTCCCAGGTCTCTGCCACTGGTTATGCGGGCACTACCCGCCAGCGGCATAGGGCCTTGGACAGGAATGTCTTGCCCGAGTTTATGCATTTGAGCGAGACATTTAATTCCAGCCTCAAGTCACTGTCCGACAGAGTTGAAAGCGGTTTTGCACTCATGGAACGTGGTTTTAACCACTTTGAACACCGCTTCAATTCTGTAGAACAGCGCCTTGACCGTCTGGAGGCCGACCTCAACAGACCAGCACACCATTTTTTTAGTAAGATTGAAAAGGGCATGGCGGAACACCTTAGTCCTGAGCAACAGCTGAATGTGCTGCAGGCCTGCAACAATGCTTTCTTGCAGGCTATGCAGCATAATCGGTACGGTCAGCAGTCAGTGGTGTCCTTTCCACCTGTGCCACCATTGACTCGCTTCACCTCACTACCGACTTGTGCTGCATACCACTGCACGGACACCTCTATTCAAAGCCAGGACACCCACCGTTACACCACCACAAGTCTGAGTGCAGCTGGTCACTTCACCGACACCACCATGGCAAGCGCTGCTCCTGTCTGGAGCACCACCGCCACTCCCATGCATGCGTGGAGCTCAGCCACCACTAGGCAAACATGGAACAGCCCTGCCGCTACAACAACATGTAGTAGCCCTGCCACCACCACTCTGCAAACCTGGACCATCACTGCCGCCACCAGTCCTCCTGCAACGAAGAGCAGCAGCAGCAGCCACCTCAGCAGCAGCCACCTCAGCAGCAGCCACCTCAGCAGCAGCCACCTCGGCAGCAGCAGCAACCACCTCGGCAGCAGCAGCAACCACCTCAGCAGCAGCAGCAACCACCTCAGCAGCAGCAGCAACCACCTCAGCAGCAGCAGCAACCACCTCAGCAGCAGCAGCCGCCACCTCAGCAGCAGCAGCCGCCACCTCAGCAGCAGCAGCCGCCACCTCAGCAGCAGCAGCCGCCACCTCAGCAGCAGCAGCCGCCACCTCAGCAGCAGCAGCCGCCACCTCAGCAGCAGCAGCCGCCACCTCAGCAGCAGCAGCCGCCACCTCAGCAGCAGCAGCCGCCACCTCAGCAGCAGCAGCCGCCATACCAGCAGACGGGGGACCTACATTCAATATTTGCCCCTAGTTCAAGGCGAAATGTATCAAGGCGGGCATTGGGCCAAAGTCGGTCCAGGCACACAAGCCTACGGCGACATGCCATTACAACTAATGTACCTGAACAGATTTCCTCTCCTCCAAGTGTTCCTAGTTTAATTCCCTTAACTGGACTACCTTCCCCCACAAGTTTTGTTGCCCCTTCCCCTCAAACACCGTCTTCAACTGCAAGTGTTGCATATTCCCTGCACACCCCCAAATTGAAACCATCTGCCCCCAAACGCCGTAAAAAATAATTTTTTGGTTTATTTTTGTGATAAAAAATAAATTTACATTTGTGGTTCACCATTAAGTTTCATTAATGTTGTTTGCGCCGCTCACACACACTGATGGGTAAATACATGTTAAAAACCAACCCAAGGCCTAGTATAGTCATATGTGAAATAACACGTACTAGTATAGTCATACCAAGGCCTAGTGTAATAACTCGAGTTTTACCAACTTGGATCTGGTTTCATGAAAAACAAACTGTTGAAACTTGTCTTAAAAATAATTTTCTTTCTAGTTTCACCAGTTTGTTTTTTGTGAAACAAGATGCTAGTTGTTAAAAATTGAGTTATTACAGTAGGCCTTGGTATGACTATACTAGGCCGTGGTATTTCACATATTACTATACTACTAGCCCCAAGGCCTACTATACTCATATTTGAAATACCACGGCCTAGTATAGTCATTACAAGGCCTAGTGTAATAACTCTAGTTTCACCAACTAGAATCTGGTTTCATGAAAAACAAACTGTTGAAACTTGTCAAGTTTCACCCGTTTGTTTTTCGTGAAACAAGATCCTAGTTGGCAAAAATCGAGTAGGCCTTGTTATGACTATACTAGGCCGTGGTATTTCACATATGACTATACTAGTAGGCCCAAGGCCTACTATACTCATATTTGAAATACCACGGACTAGTATAGTCATTCCAAGGCCTAGTGTAATAACTTGTAAGTTGGAATGGAGCAGATTACATTCATCCACTCAATGCTGACTTGTATTCCCCATGGACTTTCATTGGGGTTGGGTTTTGAGGGTTGTGTTTTGAGAAAATCACATACTTTGTTTTCAACTAGTTGCACAATTTTCTCTTGAAAAAAAATGGTTTCCTGATTCATGGCCTGCAGCTTTGCTCGTTCCAATATATTTCACGCAGACTAGCAATGCTGCATTTTAACTCATACGTGTATTTACCTGCCCAGATGTGTGAACATCAAAAAATTCAGTTATACATGGGAAGTTTTTTATTTATTTGGAGTTTAAAAAATATAGTGCACTCAGTAATGGTATCAAATAAGGTTTTTTATTACCATAAACAAAACAAAAACATTACACCATTTCATCTTGCCAGTGCACCCGTCCTACATCAGAAATAAAGTAGGCCGCAAATTGGTCCCTCATTTGGCCAACTTCAACGGATGACCTGAGAGTGTGCTGAGTGAATTCAGGCAATGGGTTAGGAGCATCATCGTCCAGTTCAAAGGTCGGGTGCTCTTTAGCCATCACAAAGTTATGTAGAACCACACAGGCCTTCACCACCTCATCGACTGTTTCAAGTTTAAGATTAATGGCCGTGCCCAGAATTCGCCATCTGGAAACAAGAATCCCAAAAGCACACTCGACAGTTCTTCAGGCCCTGGTCAGCCTGTAATTAAATATTTTTTTGGTGTGGTCCAAGTCCCGGCTGGAGTAGGGTTTCAGTAAGTTTCCGCACATTTGAAAAGCCTCATCGCCAACCATTACAAAGGGCAGTGGCGGAGCTTCGGTGTGAGGAAGAGGCCGTGGCATAGGGAAATTAAATTGGTTGCCATACAACCTCCGGCCCATGTCTGAGTTTTTAAAAGCCTGTGAGTCATTACCACGGCCAAATGCTCCAATGTCCACTGCTACAAACATACATCCGGCATCCGCAATCGCAATGAGTACTATTGAAAAGTACTTTTTGTAATTATAGTACTCAGATCCCGTTCTTTGGGGTTTGATGATCCGTATGTGTTTACCATCAACAGCTCCCAAACAGTTGGGAAAATTGCATACTGTCCAGAATTTGTCAGCAATTTCCATCCACTTTTCAGCGGTGGGCAGGGGCATAAATTCTGGGCAAAGAACATTCCAGAGAGCCCGGCAGGTGTCAGCAACAATTCCAGACAAGGTAGAGATTCCAATACGGTACTGGAAGTGTAGTGAGGATAGGGTTTCTCCAGTCGCCAGGAATCTGTGAACAGACAAAGAAGTAAAATTAATATTTATGTATATTATTTTAAAAAACTATAAAATAAAATATTAGTACATTCACGAAAACTAATTACCCAAGGTTTTGAATACTAAATTTTAAAAAAAACCACCAGACCGCACCCCTTGGTTTTTAAAACATACCGTAATGTCACCAGTAGCCGTTCCTCAGGAGGAATCGCACGACGGAGCTGTGTGTCCTGTCTCCGGATGGATTGTTGGACACGAGCAAGCAAATCCAAGAAACTTTCGTGGGACATCCTGATATAATCTGTAAATTTCTCCGGGTTTGCCTGTAGCTCGCTGTAGAGGGTGTGGTATGCCCCACGGCTCTCCCGGAGTTCAACAATCGGATGTATCCACATACGCCGCCGTCTTCGCTGCCTCTCTCTCTTCCTTTGTTCATGGCAAGCAACTGCATACGCCTGAGCCATCGCGATGTCCAAATCCAAGTTGAAGTGAAAACTCTTCCAGCGCAGATCCATGGTCACGAGAAGAATCAAGCAAATGTGAAGAATACTGTAGACAGGGTCTATATATATTAACATACCACACCCACAATGAAGTCCCATTGGTCTTGTGTGTTGTTGAATGGTTGTTTTTTCTTTTTTGTGGGGTTTTTCCAAAATCTGTAAAAAAACGCAAACGCACAAAAAACGCATACAAACGCGCAAAAACGCTGCGTTTTTTTCCTGCATGCGCATAAAAATGCTGGAAAAAAACGCAGCGTTTGTATGCATTTGTATGCGTTTTTTTAATGCGTTTTTTTGCGGGAAAAACGCGCTGCAAAAAAAAGCAAGTGTGAAACTAGCCTAAGGGGGTGATAACGGGGGGTTTGATTTACTATTTATGGCGGGTTTTTAGGTTTGGCGGCTGTCAGACGCTAAAAGACGCTTTTTATTGTAAAAATAGTTTTTGCATCACCACATATTGTGAGCTATAATTTTTCCGTATTTTGACCCACCGAGTCATGTGAGGTCTTATTTTTTGCGGGACGAGTTGACGTTTTCTTTGGTACCATTTTCGGGCACGTGACATTTTTTGATCGCTTTTTATTCCGATTTTTGGGATGCAGAATGAACAAAAACCAGTGTTTCATGAATTTCTTTTGGGTGGTGCGTTTACGCCGTTCCGCGTGCGATAAAATTGATAAAGCGGTTTTATTCTTCGGGTCAGTACGGTTACAGTGTTACCTCATTTAGGTAGTTTTTTTTATGTTTTGTCGTTTTTTTGCAATGAGAACTATTTTATATAAAAAATAATTATTTTTGTATCGCTTTATTCTGCTACAACTTTTTTATCTTTTTGTGGATAACGCTGTATGGCGGCTCGTTTTTTGCGGGACAAGATAATGTTTTCAGCGGTACCATGGATATTTATATGCGTCTTTTTGATCGCGCATTATTGCACTTTTTGTTCGGTGGTATGATAATAAATCATTATTTTTTGCTTCGTTTTTTATTTTTATTTTTTAAGGGGTTCGCTAAAGGGGTTAACTAATGGGACAGTTTTATAGGGCGGGTCGCTATGGACGCGGTGATACCAAATGTGTACTTTTATTGTTTTTTTTTTTTTTTTTGAAAAAATGGATTTATTGGGGATTATTTTGTTTACTAATTTATTTAGCGATTTTTTTTAAATTATTTTTAACACTTTTTTTTTTTTTTACTTTATTACCTTGTCCCAGGTGGGACATCACTGTCCTGTGACAGATCGCTGATCTGTCACATCACAGATCACGGTGACAGATCAGCAATCTGTCACAGGCAGTTCTGCAGACTTCCTCATGCCTGCGCTTTGCAGGCAGTGAGGAAGTCAGCTCCCTACAGGCCCCCGTCGCCATCTTGGATCCGGGGGCCTGTAGGGAAAGAGACCCCCGCAGCAGCGCTGCACATTGAGCTGCCATGGGGGGCTCAGGGAAGCAAGGAGGGAGCCCCCTCCCTGCCGATGCTTCCCTTTAACCCCCGGTACACTGCGATCGCGTTTGATCGCGGTGTACAAGGGGTTAACGTGTCGGGGGCGGTCCGTGACCGCCCCTGACACATTGTGCCGGTGTCAGCTGTGATAATCAGCTGACACCCGGCCGCGATCAGCGGCGCTCACCATGTGGGCGCCGCTGATCTCTGGGACGTAATATTCCGTCCATGGTAATTAGGTCCAGGGTCACATGGACGGAATATTACGTCCCTTGTAGGTAAGGGGTTAAATCAGATTGCACACTGACCCCTGTTATTCAATTAGGCAGGATAGATTGCTGCTTTTTTCACCGACAGAATCTGTGAAAAAAATCACAGCATACTGCGATTTGACTCTTAAATCAGATGAGATTCACCCATTCAAGTCTATGGGTGTGAGAAAAACTGGATGTCACAGTCTGGAATCTGATTTCTACGGATACATTGATATTCTAGAACACAGTAAACTGTAAATGGTCATGTAAATAGGTGATACTGTAAAAAAATGGATAATATGGACGGCAAGTGAGAAAAAAATCATACCACTTTTCGGGATGCAAATGGAATCGATTTTTTATACTGTTGTATACAGTCACACTGATTTTAAATGATATTTACTTGCGCTTGCAGATTAGCACTATGGGTGCAAGAAAATACGTTTCTTTTGTCTTTTTTTTTTTTTTAATTACAGGAGGTAAAAAAAAACCTGTGTGATGGCCACTAAAGGAAAAGCAATGCACTTCAGACAAAGAAAAAAAAAAAATCTATTTAACCTTATAAGGGCCCCATTCATGTTACATGTAATTGTTTTCTCAGTTTTTTTTTTGTTCATAAACACAGGATGTAATCATTATAATCTATGGTGCTATTCAAATGTCTGGAATTTTTCATAGCTGGGGGGGTTGTGCAAAACTCACGGCGACATGTACCTTACATTATTTCCAGTATCACGGATGAAAAATGGCCAATAGAATCCTAAAAAGTCTATGGATCCATGAAAAACACATACAGCACACGGATGGTATCACTGCGCACTCAGTGTGCCATCCATTTACATAGTAACATAGTTATTAAGGTTGAAGGGAGACTTTAAGTCCATCTAGTTCAACCCATATCCTATCCTGACTTGCCCTAACATGTTGATCCAGAGGAAGCCAAAAAAAAACCCATGTGGCAAACAGTAAGCTTCACATTGGGGAAAAAAATTCCTTCCCAACTCCACATACGGCAATCAGACTAGCTCCCTGGATCAACGCAATATTAAGAAAACTAGTGTATATAACCTGTAATATTATACTTTTCAAGAAAGGCATCCAGTCCCTTCTTAAATTTTAGTAGGGAATCACTCATTACAACATCATATGGCAGAGAGTTCCATTGTCTCACTGCTCCTACAGTAAAGAATCCGTGTCTGTGAGTATACTTAAACCTTCTTTCCTCCAGACACAGAGGATGCCCCCTTGTCCCCGTCACAGGTCTAAGAGTAAAAAGATCATTAGAAAGGTCTTTGTATTGTCCCCGCATATATTTATACATTGTAATAAGATCACCCCTAAGCCTTCGATTCTCCAAACTAAATAACTCCAAGTGTAATAACCTGTCTTGGTATTGCAGACCCCCCAGTTCCCTAATCACCTTGGTCGCACTTCTCTGCACCCGCTCCAGCTCGGCTATGTCTTTCTTATACACTGGAGACCAGAACTGTACACAGTATTCTAAGTGTGGTTGCACTAGTGACTTATATAGAGGTAAAATTATGTTCTCCTCATGAGCATCTATGCCTCTTTTAATGCATCCCATTATTTTATTTGCCTTTGCAGCAGCTGCCTGACACTGGCCACTAAATGTGAGTTTGTCGTCCACCCATACACCCAGGTCTTTTTCAGCGACAGTTTTGCCCAGTGTTTTACAATTAAGCACATAATTATACATCTTGTTCATTCTACCCAAGTGCATGACCTTACATTTATCTCCATTAAAGCTCATTTGCCATTTATCAGCCCAAGCTTCTAGTTTACATAAATCCTCCTGTAATATAAAATTGTCCTCCTCTGTTTTGATTACCCTGCAGAGTTTAGTGTCATCTGCAAATATTGAAATTCTACTCTCTATGCCCCCCACAAGGTCATTAATAAATATGTTAAACTTTTAAAAGTATAGGAGAAGCTTTATAATTTATCCATCTGTGAAAACCACTGTCACGCCGCCTCTGCACACTCACCCGGCCTCCGCTCCCACGCAGCAGCCCCCTGCCGCCCGACAGCCACGGCGGTCCCTTCTGACAGGCTTGCGGCCGACGGGGTCTCTGCATGCGCCATAGGCCGCGCCTCCCTCCTGTTTCTTGTGCTCCGGCAATGCTCTGACCCGGAAGCACCTACTGATCAATGGCAGACCAGACAGGGCCATATCAGGCCGTTCCCCCCCTGAGGGAGGCGCCTGATCATTGTGTTTGCTAGCACACTGGGCCCTGTTTCCTCGTGTGCTCTCTGCAGTCTCGCAGTCCTGTCTTCAGTGATTCCTGCAGTAGCCTCGCAGTCCTGCCATCCGTGGTCCCTGCAGTATCCCCGCAGTCCGGTGCTCCGTGGGCCCAGCTATCTATACTCCAGTCCTCCCTCCTGTGTTCCTGCTCCGTCCGGCCATCCACGCTCCCGTCCTTCAGTCCTGCTCCAGTCCTGCCTCCTGTGTTCCTGCTCCATCCAGCTATCCACGCTCCAGTCAGTCCTACTCCCGGTTCTGCCTCCCGTGTGCCTGCTCCATCCTGTTGTCTATGCTTCAGTCCTGCACTCCTACTCCAGTCTGTCCTGAGCCGCCCCTCTCGGTACCGGCTATCATGGTACCCGAATCCCTGGGCCTGCTCCTAACAAACCCTGTATAGGGGTCAGCTCCACCTGGTAGCTCGCCCGGGGCCCCTCAGTGCCACGGTCCAGAGGGTCCACTCCTGGAGATCCCACTTCTGACTAGCCGTGGTAACAACCACACGACACATTGATGATAAAACGGACACGCGAACCGTACACTGATGACAAAGTGGTGATAGAAACGGACACGCGGACCAGTACACTGATGACAAAGTGGTGATGGAAACGGACTGTATACTGATGGTAAAAACAGCGGACACACAGACTAACACAAATGACATACAGATAGTAAAAACAGATACACAGACCGTACACTGATGGTAAGAACAACAGACACAGACTGACACTGATGACATAAACTGACACAAGGACCATACACTGATGACACAAGGACCGTATACGGATGACACACTAATAGTAAATACGGACAAATGGATCGTACACGGATAACACACTAATCCAAAATACAGATGACACCAGTACCATTTTTTCACACAGACACATGAAGGAGACCTAAAGGTGAGTTCAGATTCCACTGTTGCAGGGAACGAGGATCTCTAAATACAAGCTCTCAACCCAAAAATGTGACTTAAGACCATTATAAGTCCATAATACAATACAGGTCTCATTTGACATGAATAAGAATTATCCCCATTAACATGGATTTTCCCAACAGAACACTAAGCACAACTGGAATATTTCTTGACACTTACAGCTATATAGTACACCTTCGCCTTCTCCACCAGCTGCCAGTTCTCCTTCAAGTCAAGGTGCTTTGTTTTATCATAGCAGTTAGCAGCCGCTAAGTTTGCAACCAGAGACCTGAAAATAATACAGATAAAGCTTTATTTGGGAGAAACCAATATGAATCAGTGAACCCTAAAAGGAATGTCACTGTTTACATCAGGTTTTTACGTTAAATGTCTTTATATTGTTTTTTCAACTGTCTGTAATACTAGATCTATTAATACGAATTGTAAACGCTAGCAATTTGTACACTAGCCACTAAGCCAAATATGTTCTGTACAGCTGACCCTTCAGCATTGTCATCACCATGTGTAGGATTACAATGAAGTACAATGATTACTCGTTCTCTCTCTCTCTCTCTCTCTATATATATATATATATATATATATATATATATATATATATATATATATATATATATATATATATATATATATATATATATATATACACACACACACACACACACACACTGTATACACTTTTTTTAAGCATTTTTGAAGCGTTTGTGCCAGATCAGACGCTTCAGAAACGCTTAAAATAAGCATCCCATTAATTTTAATGCATTTTGGCCTTTTTGTGCTGATTGATGCGTTTTTTTCCGCATAGGAAACGCTTATCGGCTAAAAACGCAGCATGCTCATTTTCCGCTTCAGTCCGCGTTTTTAGTCATTTCCTATGAGTCATAGAATCGTAGAGTTGGAAGGGACCTCCTGGGCCATCTGGTCCAACCCCCTGCTCAAAGCAGGATTCGCTAAATCATCCCAGTCAGATGTCTGTCCAGCCTCTGTTTGAAGACTTCCATTGAAGGAGAACTCACCACTTCTCGTGGCAGCCTGTTCCACTCATTGATCACTCTAACTGTCAAAAAGTTTTTTCTAATATCTAATCTGTGTCTCTTCCCATTCAGTTTCATCCCATTGCTTCTAGTCTTTCCTTGTGCAAATGAGAATAAAGTTGATCCTTCTACAATGTGACAGCCCTTTAGATATTTGTAGACAGCTATTAAGTCTCCTCTCAGTCTTCTCTTTTGCAAACTAAACATTCCCAAATCCTGCAACCTTTCCTCATAAGACAGGGTTTGCAGACCGGTCACCATTCTGGTCGCTCTTTTCTGAACTTGCTCCAGTTTGTTGATGTCTTTTTTAAAATGTGGTGCCCAAAACTGGACACAATATTCCAGATGAGGTCTGACCAAAGAGGAGTAGAGGGAAATAATGACTTCACGTGATCTAGACTGTATGCTTCTGTTAATACATCCTAGAATTGCATTTGCCTTTTTTGCTGCTGCATCACACTGTTGACTCATATTCAGTCTGTGATCTATTAGTATACCCAAGTCTTTTTCACATGTGCTGTCACTTAGCCCTATTCCTCCCATTCTATATATGCTTTTTTCATTTTTATTGCCCAGATGTAGTACTTTGCATTTCTCCCTGTTAAAAACCATTCTGTTAGTTGCTGCCCACTTCTCCAGTTTATTTAAATCTTTTTGAATCCTCTCTCTCTCTTCTCTAGTATTAGCTATCCCTCCTAGCTTTGTGTCATCAGCAAATTTAATCAGTTTACCCTCAATTCCTTCATCTAAATCGTTGATAAAGATGTTGAACAATACAGGGCCCAGGACAGAGCCCTGTGGTACCCCACTTGAGACATTCTTCCAACTGGATGTGCAGCCATTTACAACCACTCTTTGGGTCCGATCACTAAGCCAGTTATGAATCCACCTAACAGTTGCCTTGTCCATTCCATACTTAGTCATTTTTTCAATAAGGATTGTATGAGAGACTTTGTCAAATGCTTTGCTGAAGTCAAGATATACTATATCTACAGCATTTCCTTGATCCACCCAATCAGTGATACCGTCATAGAAGGAAATTAAGTTAGTCTGACATGACTTATTAGTTAGAAACCCATGCTGACTCTGTTTAATCACTTCATTCTTATCCAGGTATTGACATACATGTTGTTTAATAATTTGTTCAAAGATCTTTCCTGGTATAGAAGTCAGACTCACCGGCCTATAGTTGCCTGGGTCCACCTTCTTCCCCTTTTTGAAGATAGGAACAACATTTGCTCTTCTCCAGTCTTCTGGCACTTCTCCTGTTCTCCAAGAATTTTCAAAGATTATGGAGAGGGGTTCAAAAATTTCTTCTGCTATCTCCTTCAGTACTCTGGGGTGTAATTCATCTGGACCTGGAGACTTGAATTCATTTAGGTTAGCTAAGTGTTTCCTCACTATCTTTCTGTTTATAGATATCCTGGATTCTTCTATTCCCATAATAGGACAGTGAATAACAGTTGATGTTGCATTTCCTTTCTGAGAGAAAACAGATGCAAAATAGGAATTTAAAAGTTCAGCCTTCTCAACATCCTGTCTTACCATTTCATCATTTTCATCCTGTAAAAATCCTATAGCATCTTTGACTTTTCTTTTACTTTTGACATATCCCCAAAATCCTTTATTATTGCTTTTGACATCTCTTGCAAGCCTCAGTTCATTTTCAGCTTTAGCTAATCTGAATTGTGCCCTGCAGGTTCTGCAGACAGCATTATATTCTTCTTTAGATATGCCTCCCTCTTTCCATTTTATAAACATTTTTTTCTTCCTTTTTAGCATGTGCTTAAGTTCTGTGTTCATCCATCCTGGTTTCCTTAAATGCTTCCTATTCTTCCCTCTTTTCGGAATTGTTAACAACTGTGCTTTGAGAATTTCATTTTTCAAGATTTCCCATCCTTCCTGGACATTTTTGTCTTTAAGGATATCCAGCCATTGGATCCCTCCAATTCTCTTTCTGAATCCCTTAAAATCTGCCTTTCTGAAATCTAACCTTGACGTCTGAGTCTTCACAGGTCTTCCACCTCTAGTTATCCAAAATTCTAAAATAGCATGGTCGCCAGAAGACGTGCGGAAAAAAACGCATAAAAAACGCGTGGTTTTTGTGCAAAAAACACACGTTTTCTGAGAAGAAGTCCGGTTTTGTATCAGTTTTAAAACGCTAACGTGGGCACGTAGCCTTAATGACGGATGTTCCATTCACAATAGGTGACGGTCACAGTTTCCTTGCTCCCCTTAACCCTACAGTGACTTTAGCTTAGATTAGAACATACATAAAAAGCTCACCAGAAAAGTCAGTGCATCAGAGCCAATTTCTTGCAGTCTTATGTCCGTGTGGCTGCTCAAAGAACAATAAGTATGAGTCTACTATTGGCTTAGGCCTCTTTCACACTTCAGTCTTTCGACGTCAGTCAAAAGACTTGCATTAGGGATGGATTGCAACAGATGGCCGTTCGTTGCATCAGTCATTTGACGGATCCATCGGAATTTCAGTGTCCGTCGTCTGGATACAACGGACACAGTAACGTTTTTTGTCTGCGTAGAAAAGACGGCTGGTGACGGATCCGTCGCTGTCAGTCACTTGCTATAATGGCCGCCAATTTGTTTGTTTGTTTTTTTTAAACTGAGCATGCCCGGAAAAATTTACATTCATAGTTTAACCCCAAAAGCCGTTCTGGCACAGAAAATCTCTCTCTCTCCGAGTCCTGTTCCTTTAAATTTCATACACTGGCTGCTGCGACGGATCCGTCCAAAAAACGGATCCGGTGCATCAGTTTTTGCAAATCTGCAACGGTTCTGTTTTTTCACACTTTGACGGATTGGAACTGACGTCAAAAGACTGAAGTGTGAAAGAGGCCTTAGTGGCAAGTGTAAAAATGGCAAGATTATTTATTTGTTTTTGTAACAAAGTGTGATATGATAATCTAATACATTTAACTTAAAAATTTTATAATTTTTGGTAACACATTCCCTTTAAGGTACATCAGGGAAAACACAGAATATGTGTAATGTAAGCACGTTATGTAAGCATTAAAGGCTCTGTCCATCAACACCTCATCTCTCCATTTTTTTTAACTTCTCCTCTCTCCATTGTAGAGATATTTACTTCTAAACTTTGGAATAATGCCCTAACACATTTTATTCAGACCTTTGGCACTTTTACCATAATGCAGCTAGTTCAGCAGGTATAACATAGTGAAAGGTCCTGTAAAACAAACTCCTCAAATCATCTATGCTGCCTTTGTAATTGCAGGATACATGAAAAAGTGAGAGAAGCTTTGTGATGTGTAGATTTGATGGCATTTGGGGTATGGATTCGAGAAAAATTGTGACAGGATCCTACTGGGTGGGTTAGCAAGACCCGATTATCACTATCCCATTATTGCCAGGCATGCCGGTCTCTTCTAATAGTCTCTGCTCTCGATTAAGACATTTCTATACTACATATATATATTAGAGAAATTCTTATCAATTAACGTCAATGCCACAAAAACTAAAGCAATACCAAAAAGGAGTCTGTCAATTCCAAAATGCAAACTGAATTAAATAAGTACTGCATGTAGAGTGCTTAGCCCCTATATAAATCATATTTACAATACACAATTCACTGTTAATGAAATTAGTTTGATAACGCTGTAATATCTTATACACAAATCAGAAGGCTTTGGTGCACTGTAATGTCTTCAATAATTTGCACACTCAGCACTTCCCAGTCTCTGACAGTGAATGCTTGGCCAGTGCACTCTGAAACCCAACCGCGGTACTGCACACACCTACTGACTATGAAGGAATCAGCAACACACATAGTATGGTGGAGGGTTCCTCTTACACCATTGCCTCCTGTCATGACACCACCGTTTCAACACCCAGAAGTGTAGGAGAAAGGAGAGGTCAGTTATGTGCTCCTCCTGTCTTCAGTGCATCACTGAGTAGGTCTACACTGAAGACAAAAGGAGCACAAAACTGATCTCTCCTTCCCTTTGAAGCTGCTCACTACACTTCTAAGTGTACAAGAGGTGGTGCCATGATAGGAGGCAATTCTAGGTGTAGAAGAGGTGGTGCCATGATCGGAGGCAATTCTAGGTGTAGAAGAGGTGGTGCCATGAAAGGAAGCAATTCTAGTTGTAGAAGAGGTGATGCCATGATAGGAGGCAATTCTAGGTATAGAAGAGGTGGTGCCATGATAGGAAGCAATTCAATCAAATTTATTATCGTCAAGTACATATTACATATATACAAGGAATTCTTTGTGGCAAAGAGGCAACATAATATATAACAGATACAACAAGTAACATCCAACAAGACAGATACAGTATATAGTCTACACATGACGATTTAATTGTTGAACAGAGAGTGGATAGAAGCTGTTCATATGGCGGTTGGTGCTGCATTTGGGGAATCTGAAGCGACGTCCTGAAGGGAGTAGTTGGAATGAGGAGTGTCCCGGGTGAGAGGGATCGGATGAAATTTTCAATGCGTGGGATCGAATACGCTTATCATAAAGATCCTGGATTTTAGGCAGGGGGGAACCTATAATTCTCTCTGCTGTTCTGAAAGTCCTTTGTAAGCGGAGTTTGTCATGTGCAGTGGCTCCCCCATACCAGACTATCAGAGAGGAACAAATCACAGATCTGATGACAGCATTAAAGAATAAGATCAGCAGATTCTTAGACAAACCATATCTTTTCAGCTGACGCAGGAAGAACATCCTCTGTTGTGCTTTTCTTATAACAGCATCCACGTTTTTCCCCCATTTAAGATCATGAGAGATAACACCAAGGAATTTGGTCTCTGTGACCCCAAGAACCACTTCGTCATGGATGTAGATTGGAAGTATCTCATGTTGATCTTTCCTAAAATCCACAACCATCTCAGCAGTTTTTTTAGTGTTGAGTACAAGATTATTGGCTTTACACAAGTCACATATTCTTTTCACCTCACTCCGATACAAGTCTTCAGCATTTCCCCTGATGAGACCAATCAGTGTCATATCATAGGCAAATTTCAAGATTTTTACTGAGTCTGCTGAAGAGATGCAATCATTCGTATAGAGAGAAAACAGTAACAGGGACAAAACACACCCCTGAGGTGCCCCGATGTTTGTGACCAAGGTGTCCGAAGTGAATGGTCCAACTTTTACACTCTGTATCCTGTCTGTCAGGAAGTTATAAATCCACAAGCATAAGTTGAGAGGGACTCCAAGAGCTACCATTTTCTTATGAAGTAAATTCGGATCAATGGTATTGAACGCTGAGCTAAAGTCCATGAAAAGAATCCGGACATATGAGTGCAGTTCATCTGTATGATCCAAAATGTACTTCAGTGCCAGATTGACAGTGTCATTTGCCGAACGATTCTCCTTATAGGCAAACTGAAGCGGGTCCCATAGCTTCTGCGTGAATTTTATCAGGTGGGACATCATAATTCTTTCGAAGACTTTCATAGCTACAGATGTGAGTGCTACTGGTCTATAGTCGTTCAACTCAGAGGATCCCACTTTCTTGGGGACAGGGATAATTGTGGAACTTTTCCAACACTGACGTACAACGCACTCTTTCAGTGACACATTGTATATATTTGTCAGTATAGGGGCAAGCTGGGTAGCACATACTTTCAGACACATTGGAGATACACCATCAGGGCCAGGTGGCTTTTTGACCTTAAGTCCCTTCAGGATGCGTATCACCTCTGCCTCAGAGATCACTACTTGGGTGTTGCACAATGAATGATCTTTATATGAACAGACTGAGGAGCTTAGAGATGAATAGCCACTGTGTGTAGAGCTTGCCTCAAATCTGCAGTAGAATTCATTTAACTCTGCTGCCAGACTTCTGCTGGGGTTCACTATAGTGGGGTGGCTTTTATAATTGGTGACCTCTCTTAATCCTCTCCATGCAGATCTAGTATCTTTTGATGAGAACCTTTCCTCCAGAATATTTGCATACTCGTGTTTGGCTAACTTGATCTCTTTAGATAGCGAGTTCCTAAGTTTCTTGAATTCAGTAATATCGCTTGCTTTATAAGCCTCCTCTTTTCTCTTACGGATCAAACTGACTTTATTTGTAAACCACGGCTTGTTGTTTCCCCGAAAGTGGACAGATTTGGATGGAATAAACGTGTCTTCACAAAAACGGATATATGAGGACACTGCATCAACCCATTCATCCAGACCCGAGCATGTTTCCTGGAATACCTCCCAGTCCGTGCATTCAAAGCATGCTTGTAGTTGCAATTTTGCCTCCTCAGACCATGTCTTCTTTGTATAAACTGTAGGTTTGGATGTTTTCAACCTTTGCCTGTAGGCTGGAATTAAATGAATTAGACAATGATCTGAAAAGCCCACTGCTGCTCTCCTCACTGCCCTGTAGGCCCCTTTTATGACTGTATAGCAGTGATCAAGCGTTTTGTTCTCTCTCGTGAAGCAGTTTATATGTTGAGTAAATTTGGGGAGATCCAGGTTGAGTTTTCCTTTGTTAAAGTCCCCCATTACGATCACAAATGCTTCTGGAGATCCTTTCTTCCATTCTGATATTTTGCAAGCTAATTCACCAATAGCAGCTTTAACAGATGCTTGAGGGGGAATATATACTGCAACCAGAACCATAGATGAAAACTCTCTTGGAGAGTAAAATGGTCTACAATTGAGTGCAAGGTACTCTAGATCTGGAGAGCAACCTTTTCCCAGTATGTTAACATTACAGCAACAGCTAGTGTTGATGTAGAGACATACCCCACCCCCCCTTTGTTTACCTGAAGCTACACAATCATGGTCAGCTCTGTAGATAACAAAACCAGGTAGATCCAGACTACAATCAGGGATGGTCTCATTCAACCAGGTTTCAGTAAAACAAAGAGCAGCTGAATTGGCCATATCAGATCTCATGTTACAAAGTAAGCTCAGATAGTCCATTTTGTTAGATAAGGAACGGACATTAGCCAAGTGGAGTGAAGGAAGAGCTGTTCTGAACCCTCTCCTCCGAAGGCGTGCCAGGACGCCTCCTCTCCTACCTCTCTTGCAGTACACCTCCACAGGTTTCACAGAAGTAATGGATTTTATGTACTCAATTGTTGAATTAGCAATCATGCTCCAAGAAGGGGAGTCCATGAGAAATTGCGGATGATTCCAGAATAATAAATCGTCCCTTGAAATCATAAGAGTAGGTTTACAGAGTGCAGTGGCCATGATTACACTCAGCTTGTAGCTATAAAGACTGAACAGTCACAGCTTAGGCCTCTTTCACACTTCAGTTTTTTACAATCAGTCACAATCCGCCAGGTTTTGAAAAAAAACGGATCCTCAATTTTGTTTTGAGGATCCGTTTTTTTCCCCATTGACTTTCATTAATGGCGGATTGTGACGGATTGCTGTCCGTTGTATCCGTTTTTTTGAGGATCCGCCAAAAGTTTCTGTCCGTCACCATCCTCAAAGATTTCAAAACGGAGCTTGCAACGTTTTTTTCTCTGGCGGATCCTCCAGACACTCATTTAACCCGAAATTCTATCTGGGTGCTGGACAAAAAAAAAAAATTCTCTCTCTCTCATTCTCTCTCTCATTCTCTCTCTCGGCCAGCGTTTCCTTTAAATTTCCTCATTTTAAGGATCCATCTGAAAACGGATCCTGTGGCATCCGTTCACATCAGTTGAGAACGGATCCGCTTGTCTGACTTTTTGGCGGATTTGAACTGATGCAAAAAAAACTGAAGTGTGAAAGAGGCCTTAGCAGAGTTAAAAGTACAACTTTCCATAAAGGGTGCTCCCAGCACTGCTGGGGGGGAGGGCATGGGTGCAACAAGACAGGGACATCAGGGGACACGCCAACAGTCAGTCCAAACCTGCCCAGCTCACCCCTTCAGCTCCACCTGGACCACAAGATCTCCAGAACATCTCCAGCACCGCACACTCCACCAGTTTTCCTATCCCGGGATCATCTGCTTGCTGGAAATGGGTACCAGTTGTAGTAAAGTTGGCAGGCAGCCAGCAGCTTCACTCTCCCAGCTAAAACCAGGCACGGAGCTCCACGAGGACAGAAAGACACCGGTCCCAGCTGGTCGCAGTCTCCACACTACTCCCAGCTCTGCCGAATCCTGTAGCCCTACAGCTCCACATGGACCACAAGATCTCCAGAACAACTCAAGCACCGCACACTCCACCAGGTTTCCTATCCTGGGATCATCTGCTTGCTGGAAATGGGTACAAGTTGTAGGAAAGTTGGCAGGCAGCCAGCAGCTTCACTCTCTCCCAGCTGAATCCAGGCATGGAGCTCCACGAGGACAGAAAGACACCGGTCCCAGCTGATCGCAGTCTCCACACTACTCCCAGCTCTGCCGAATCCTGTAGCTACGCAATGGTGAGTGAACCAAAGGGAGAATTAACAATTAAACGGGGAAAAAACTAAAAAAACTCAGGAGCCTCATGCCAGAGCAGCCATCTCTCGGCGCTCCTCCTCTTCTAGGTGGAGAAGAGGAGGTGCCATGATTGGAAGCAATTCTAAGTGAATAGGTAATGCCATGATAGAATGCAATTCTAGGTGTAGAAGAGGTGGTGCCATGATAGGAGGCAATTCTAGGTGGAGAAGGGGTGGTGCCGTGATTGGAGGCAATTCTCGATGGAGAAGAGGAGGTGCCATGATAGGAAACAATTCTAGGTGGAGAATAGGTGGTGCCATGATAGGAGGCAATTCTAGGTATAGAAGAGGTGGTGCCATGATAGGAGGCAATTCTAGGTGGTGAAGAGGTGGTGCCGTGATTGGAGGCAATTCTTGGTGTAGAAGAGGTGGTGCCATGATAGGAGGCAATTCTAGGTGTAGAAGAGGAGGTGCCATGATAGGAAGCAATTCAAGGTGGAGAAGAAGAGGTGCCATGAGAGGAAGCAATTCTAGGTGGAGAATAGGTAATGCCATGATAGGAGGCAATTCTAGGTGTAGAAGAGGTGGTGCCATGATCGGAGGCAATTGTAGGTGGAGAAGAGGTGGTGTCATGGTAGGAGCAATGATGAAAGGGGGACCTGTTTCCATACTGTTTGTGCGCCAATGATTGCTTCATAGGTTAAGGTTCAGGCAACGCTTTCTCTGGCCAAATGTGTCCTGTCAATCAGAGACAGCAAACTGTTCAGTATGCAAATTGGGGAAGGAGTAAACTCCTGGCGACGGCAATCTCGGCCACGGCAAGAGTGCAAAAAAAACACCATCATTTGCATTTGGAATATAAAAAGCTTTCAAACTAATTTCAACGATGAAAAGCATACTGCTAATATGATTTTTTAAGAGCCAAGTCCCCTACAACAGGGGTCCCCAACCGCCGGTCCGCGGCCCAGCACCGGGCCGCTGCAGTGCCCTTGCCGGTCCGCGGACACAAGGGGAGCCAGGGGCGGTCAGTGGTGTAGCGGGGGCTGGGGCGGCGCGCAGCAGTTCTTAGCGGCGGCCAGGGAGCGATCCAAGCAGCTCCGCTGCCTGCAAGAGGGAATAGCAGGAGCGGAGCTGCAAGGACCTGTCCACTGCGTCCAGCTTCCTGCCGCCGCCCGCGCTTCCTGTCTCTGACTGACACAGAGAGGAGAGCGCGGCCGCTGCTGTGTCAGAGCGAGGAAGCGCGGGCGATGCTGCGGACATGTGAGAGGAGAGAGGTGGTGTGTGTGTGTATGTCTGTCTGTGTGTGTACATGTATGTCTGTGTGTGTACATGTATGTCTGTGTGTGTGTGTGTGTGTTGGTCTGTGTTTGTGTAGCCTGGCCCTGGAGGAGATGGGGACATGAGGAGAAGACCGTGAGGGGAGTGATGGAGAGATGGCAGTGATGGGGTGAAGGGAGTGATGGGGTGAAGGCAATGATGGAGAGAAGGGAGTGATGGGGTGAAGGCAATGATGGGGAGAAGGGAGTGACGGGGTGAAGGCAATAATGGGGAGAAGGGAGTGATGGGGTGAAGGCAATGATGGGGAGAAGGGAGTGATGGGGTGAAGGCAATGATGGGGAGACAGCAGTGATGGGGTGAAGGCAATGATGGAGAGATGGCAGTGATGGGGTGAAGGCAATGATGGGGAGAAGGGAGTGATGGGGTGAAGGCAATGATGGAGAGAAGGGAGTGATGGGGTGAAGGCAATGATGGAAAGAAGGGGGTGATGGAGCACTCATTCAAAACCTATGGTGAGTTGAGTCACATTATAAATGTTATTTAATTATAAGTATGCACTGCTACACTACAACCGTGTCCATAGCCCCACCCCCTTATGACAAAAGCCCCGCCCCTGCCACACCTCCATCCCCGCCCTGCCGGGCCATGGAAGAATGGTCTTGCTTGAAACCGGTCCCTGGTGCAAAAAAGGTTGGGGACCACTGCCCTACAACACTGTTTAATTAGTTCAGTTTCCATTTCAGGGTTGACAGATTTAAATTAAGAAAGAACAAAAGCACATTTCCATACATCATCACGTAATGGTTTTCACTTCAGTGTAACTACTCTAAATCCACATGTACATTAAGAATATGATCATATCTGACTATTTCATGACTTGCACCCTGAAGTTCTCACCAGTTTCCCTTTTGCAGCCTATATGCCTCATTTTCCGTTGTCGCTGAATTCAGTTGCAGAGTCTGAGACAACATGCAATCACGTCCACCATACACAGGAGATTCTGCTCCCCCAGAACCAGAAGCATGGAGGGAACCTACTGCAGTCCTGAGCAGGACTGAGCAAGAACTGGGCAAGAAAGGACACTAATAGTTGTAGCAGGTTTGTTCTCTTCTCTCTGAAGCTGCTTCCTTGCCTCCTCCGGCAGCCCCTCTGCATAGACTTCTATTGGCAGCAGTTGTAACATGACCACATAGTGAAGCTGAAAACCCATCTTTTCTCTTCCTCTTTATAGGCTAATTTTAAAAGTGAATAATCATTGTAGTGAGGGGAGACGCAGCGGCTAATAAGCAAAAAAAAACCATTGTCCTGTTTTCGGAAAATAACTTAAATTTCTTACCTTCACTTGTACCATTGATTTTTGAATTGTTTGTTAAACCGACAGCAACTTGTCCTCTTAGAACGCCATTAATCAGTAATTGATCAATTATAAATGATAATTCAGCAAAAGTCTACGAGTTGAGGCTTAGGGCCCCGTCACACATAGCGACTCACCAGCGATCACAACAACGATATCAACTTGTCAGGATCGCTGGTGTGTCGCTACATGATCGCTGGTGAGCTGTCAAACAGGCAGCTTCACCAGCGACGCCAAGCACGTGGCGTCGCTGTGTACGTTAGTTACCAGCGCGCTGATGCAGGGAGCTGGTAACTAAGGTACACATCGGGTTTCTAAGCAGCGCGCGTCACTTAGAAACCCGATGTGTACCTTGGTTACCAGCTCCCTGCATCAGCACGCTGGTAACTAAGGTACACATCGGGTTTCTAAGGTGACACGCGTGGCTTAGAAACCCTGCGTTTATCCTAGTTACCAGCGCGCTGATCGCTGCTCTCCCGCCTGTCACACGCAGCGATGCGTGCTGGCCAGCGGGAGACCAGCGATAAAATAAAAAAAAAAAATGTCCTGGCTATTCCAGGACGATCAGCGATAACCGGCAGTGGGGCCGGTCGCTGGTCAGTGTCACATACAGCAATCTCGCTGGTGAGATCGCTGTTGCGTCACAAAAATTGTGACTCAGCAGCGAAATCGCTATGTGTGACGGGGGCTTTACACCACATGCATTGCGATGTGAACAAAGACCAAGTAAAAATATTGTGTAGACAAAGAAAGAAGTCATTCTCAAGATCACTGAAAGAGCAAACACGGCACGATGAGGGGGCCGACTGACCTGTTGTCCCCAGTGATACATGCCGCACAGGTGCCTGTAGGCTGCTCACTCTGCTCATAATAGCGGGCATCAACGTGTACCTCTTCAGTTTTCTTTTTCAAGATTTCGCCAAACTTGTCTTTGCCAATGCATCCAAAAAATGTGGCCACCTTAAAGGGCTTCTGGATCATCCACTGTAACAAAGAAAATTGGGATTTTCAAATTTAATGTAGATCAAAGGAAAGCTTCCGTAACAGGATATTCCTTGACGAAACACTACAGAAGTACACAACAGACGTCCAATTCAGAGCTGAATAAAAAAAAACACAAGTATTTGGGTTTTTTTCTTCCTAAAGACAAAGTTACATTTTTAATGGGATGGAACTGGAAATGCTCCTTTTTTGTATCCTGTGGAAGAATTGAGATAGGATTATTCTGTTTCTATGTTTATCAGAAGTGAAAACTAACAAGATGCAACATGGCAGGTGGAGTTCCCAGGTCCAGTAATCACCCACATGAATCACACCCAATGAACAGTCTCAAAGTGATGAAAAGCGGATGCCCTTTAAGGCTATGTGCGCACTCTGCGTATTTGCTTGCAGAAACGTATGCAAGGTTTCGGCATCTCTTGGCAGATCGCAGCGGAAAATACAAGTGTTTTTGCATGCGTTTTTGTAAATCCATAGAGCTATATTATAAAAAAAAAAAAGAAAAGACGAAGGCTGATGACGAAACGTGCGTCGGGGTGGGTTCATCCAAGGGGCACACTGCACAAACTTAAGGTATTAATTGAGTACTTATCCCTTATCTTTTAACCATGGAATTTCTAACAAATTATTATGATCTGAGTATACGTGATTGATCAAGCCAGTTTATCTTTTGCACAAGCACTTTATGTACATTTTTTGATCTCTCACCTTATCTTCACATGCCTGGATAAATTCACTACTTAGTATTGCTCCATTTCAGCAGCATTTAGATATTCATCTTAGGCTGGTTTCACATTAGCGTTTTTGTGCGCAGCGCATCGTGCGCATGCATCATGCGTACCTATGTTTAACATGGCGCACGCATGGTTTTGCATTTGCATGCGTTCGTCTGCGCTTTTCTGTGCATGCGTTTTTTCCAGGTGTGCGTCTAGACGTACCGGACGCAACATGTTGCATTTTTTGATCCGCCCAAAGGCGTAAAAAAACCAAATGCGTAGGCTTGCGCATGAAATGCGTCAAAACAACGCATTACAGTCTATGGGAACACAGGTGTGCGCATGGACATGCGTACGCCTGCGTTTGCATACACATGCGTTTTAAGAGTAAACATGTCTAGAAACTGGTTAAAACGCATGTGCATAAAAAACGCAAACGCATGCAAAAATGCATGTGTTTTTGCATGCATTTCTACTTGCGCACGATGTGCTGTGCACAAAGACGCAAATGTGAAACTAGCCTTACATGCTGTAGTTTACAGTTTGAAATAGTTGCAACTCTGCACACAGGCACAGCATTAGTCAGCTAAAACACTTCAAACTGCTGTCTGGAAAGACACGCCACAGGTCCGTCTCTGTGGGTGAGCCGCGGGCATCGGTACACACATAGTGGGCATGAAATTTCTTGAAATCCCATCCACTATGCTGTAACATCTGGCTGCTGCAGGTTGCATGCTGCAGATGTACGCAGCGTCCAACCCGCAGCATTAACTGACCGTGGGAACATACCCCAATATATCTGTAAAAAGAAAATCTTTTTTTTCTTCCTTCCCAGAATCCAACTTTCAATTAGCTTATTTCAAGTGACAAAAAAAAAACGCATGCAATGAAAAAACGCATCAAAAATGCAGCTGACCTGCCAGTGACCTCAGATGCAGATTTGGTGCAGATTTCACATGTGTCAAATCCTGAGCAAATACTGAGCCATTCCTGACCGTGGGAACATTGCCTAAGGGTATGTTTCCACGGTCAGGAAACGATGAGGATTGGACGCTGTGTATAGCCGCAGCGTCCAGATTTTACAGCATAGTGGAGGGGATTTTATGAAATCCCATGTCCACTATGCGTTCAAAGACGCAGGTGGCAGACCTGCGTATATGCATATGCGGCGAGTCTTTCTAGACTGCAGCATGTCTATTTATCTTGCGGAGATGCTCAGTCTCCGCAAGATAAATTACACAGTCTATGTATAGGATGCGGTGATTCATTGAACAAATGTGGAATCAACGCGCGTACAACAGAGGGCAGCACTCTGGGTGGAGCTGCGTCCAAAGTGCTGCCAATACGCCACGTGGAAACATACCCTAAAGCCCCCATTACATTTAACGATGCACCAGCGATCCCGACCACGATATGACCCGGTCAGGATCGCTGGTGCATTTCTCACTAGCGATGCAGCAGCGGTCGGCGGTCGTTACTTACCGGTCAGACGCGGCGATGATGACGACCGTCTACTGCCCGCGTCCATGGCTCGCTTGTCGGCGCCAGCAGGAAACCGACGACGAGAAGTGGACCAGGCCGATCTCGCGCGATCAGCAATATCCAGCGGGGGGGGCTGGTAGGTGGAGAGTGTCACATGTAGCGATATCGCTATGTGTAAAGCCCCCTTTAGATTACAGTTTGCTCTCATGCTGACATATTAAAGTTCAATTGATTCAACATTACACAATGGAGGTGCAGGCGGTGAACTTTTTATGATGAAAAGGCTTTGCTTTTTATGGAAGAGGAAGGAAGGAATTAAACTATCCCAGAGAGCCCCAACAGACTGCTAATGAAACAATACTCAGGGATGGATGGAGGGAGGATAATGAGGAGGGGGCTGGGGGAGACACTGGAAAGCGAGCCTGGTTCTCATTACAGCCGATAAGCTTATGCACTCAATCTTCGGGGTGAACTAAAAGCTGCACCAAATTGCTGGCACACTGAAGAGACGGTAGGGACACTTTGAATTGATTTCTGTACAACATAAAAAAAATTCCATTAGTAATCATAGGCATTGTCTTGGTTCACAGAGAGGTGAACAGCGATTAAATCTAAATCCTACATAATGCATACAGTTCACAGGCACTGACAATTATAGCTAATTTGTTACGAATATTTGTTGTAACCTTGCTAAATCAATAAGTCTTAGGGTACGAGCAGACAATTCTGCATCCCTTGGCAGGAAAAAAAGCAGAGCAAAATAGGTGTGTTTTTGTTGTGTGTTTTTTTTTTTTTTAAACATGCATGCATGTGTGAAAAAGTGATTGCCCAGAATACAAATGGCAAAAATGATGCTGCCTAAGATTACCTACTTGTTTAGATGTCTCCCCCTCAAGTTCCCATCTAGATGGATAGGGCTCCTGCAATCCTTATTGGGCAAGTTTATTTGGAAAAACAAAAAAACAACAGTGGCACTCGGGGCTCTGCATTTCCAATATTCCTGCGGTGGCATGGGTGTCCCAAATCTATCTTTGTACCACAAGGCAGCCATTCTCAAGGCCGCAAAGGATTGGTGGTGGGCTGGGGTTCTTAATTATAGATGGCTCCAAATAGAAAGACAGTTTGCTTCCCACATGTCTACTAGACTTTTGCTAGAGATCGAACTGAAGCCTCTGAATTTGAATTTTCCCTTACATACAATGTCCTAATTGATTTCTTATTGGAATAACCTTAATAGAACACTAACAAAATCCCTATTTACATGCATTTCTGTAAAAGCGATAGAGGCACACATCTCTGGGTTGTTGCTAGACCTGTGGGTGGGGTCAGGTGTAAGCACCCTTGACAAATTCTTAGATGGCCCTGTTTTCCCCCCTTTTGCAGATTTGTCCCAACTTTACAAGAATCCCAAAATGTGCTTTTATCAGTGCCTCCAAATTTGTCATTTTATCCATTCGTGTACATTTCCAGCTGGGTGGAGTCCTGACCCATCAGACACGATGCGGAAATAATTTAAAGTAGAATATCCAAATACACATGGATTGTCTCTGTTTTATATGGATCTTAATTTGACAGGGGAATCTGTCAAACTCCCTTATATGAATGTCTGGGAGAAAGCACTATCTTTTTCATCCACCCCCGAACACTGGTGGACTGCGGCCACACTTACTAAAAGGTACTCCTCCTGCATTAATCATGTTGAACAACTAAAGATACATATGAACTGGTATATGACCCCTTATAAAATTTCCAAATTTCATAAATCATATTCCTCATTATGCTGGAAGGGATGTGATAAAAAAGGGGATCTGGATCATGTGAAAAGTGATTGCCCCTTCCCTTTAAAACATAAAATAACTGTAGTTTATCACATCTTTGGGAAGCGGAGTTCAAATTCCCTAGCCACACCCAGGCCTGATTACTGCCACACCTGTTCTCAATTAAGAAATCACTTAAATAGGACATGCCTGAGAAAGTGAAGTAGACCAAAACATCGTCAAATTTTATACAGGTGTATCTCACAAAATTAGAACATCATCAAAAAGTTAAATTTATCTCAGTTTTTCAATACAAAAAATGAAACTCATTATATAGAGTCAATACAAACAGTGACCTATTTCAAGTGTTTATTTGTGTTAATGTTGATAATTATGGCTTACAGCCAATTAAAACCCAAAAGTCATTATCTCAGTAAATTAGAATACTTTATAACACCAGCTTGAAAAAAAATTATTTTAAAATACGAAATCTTGGCCTACTGAAATGTATATTCAGTAACTTCACTCAATACTTGGTCGGGGCTCCATTTGCATCAATTACTGCATCAATGTGGCGTGGCATGGAAGCGATCAGCCTGTGGCACTGCTGAGGTGTAATGGAAGGTTGCTTTGATAGGAGCCTTCAGCTCATCTGCATTGTTGGGTCTGGTGTCTTATCTTCCTCTTGACAATACCCCATAGATTCTCTATGGGGTTAAGGTCAGGCGAGTTTGCTGGCCAATCAAACACAGTGATACTGTTGTTTTTAAACTAGAAATAGGTACTTTTGGCAGTGTGGACAGGTGAAATTTCTATCTCCAAAAAGCTTGTCGGCAGAGGGAAGCATGAAGTGCTCTAAAATTTCCTGGTAGACAGCTGCGCTAACTTTGGTCTTGATAAAACACAGTGCTCCTACACCAGCAGATGACATGTGTTCCATAAACCATCATTGATTGTCTTCAGCTCCTGCCACCGGGGAAAAGCGCTTACTGTAGCGCTTCTTCCCCTGTGCCAGTGCATGTCACACGGAGGACATCAATTTGTGTTCTCCGTGTGCGAGACGTTTGGCAGTCCATGCGGATGGTAAAAAACGGACATGCCTGAGTGGTTTGTCCACAGACATACGGTCCGTGGAAACAGACTGACGTGTGCATAGACCCATTCATTTGAATGGGTCTACGTGTGTACGTGTAAGACACTGATGTGTGAAACAGTCCTATAACTTTGTGCCAAAAAACAGCAGCCATGGGTTCTTCTAAGCAGCTGCTTAGCACTTTGAAAATGAAAATGGTGGCGTCCCATAAAGCAGGAGAAGGCTATAAGGAGATAGCAAAGAGTTTTTAAGTTGCCCTTTCCTCTGTCCAAAATTTAAGAAATGGCAGTTAACTAGAACAGTGGAGGTTAAGATGAGGTCTGAAAGACCAGTCAAATTTTCAGTAAGAACTGCTCATAGGATTGTTGGAGAGGCAAGTCAGTACTCCTGCTTGACTGCAAAAGACCTTCAGAAAGATTTAGCAAACTCTGGAGTTGTGTTACTTGGTTCTACTGTTCAGAGACACCTGCACAAATATGGCTTTCATAGAAGAATCATCAGAAGAAAACATCTCCTGCGTGATCACCATAAAAAAAGAATTACTCTTACCGGTAATTCGGTTTCTAGGAACCTTCCACGACAGCCATATCGGAGGATGTCTCCCTGCACTAATGGGGGACAGGAAATGCACAAGAGGTTAAATAACCCTCCCCTTCCTACTACCTCCAGTGTTTTTTCTGTACACACTAGCATGTATAGTTACCACCAAAGTGCAGGAATCATCCAGTAGAATATCAGATAGGGAGGGAAATTAGTGCTGTCGTGGAAGGTTCCTAGAAACCGAATTACCGATAAGACTAATTCTATTTTCTCTAGTCACCTTCCACGACAGCCATATCGGAGAAATACCAACAACTAATTTCTTAGGGAAGGACAACAGCCTGCAGAACACGTCTGCCAAACGTTAAATCCCTGTTGAAATTTAGACTATAATGTCTAGTGAATGTGTGGACAGACGACCAGGTGGCGACTCTGCATATCTGCTCTGAAGATGCGTTCCCTCTTTCTGCCCATGATGTTGCTACTGAACGAGTAGAGTAGGCTCTTAATGATGTAGGAGGGGGAACGTTCTGTGACAAGTAGGCGAGGTTGATCGCTTGCTTAATCCAATTCGCGATTGTATTTTTTGCCGCCTTTTTGCCTTTATTTCGACCTGAAATCTAAATGAATAAATTCTGGTCAATCCTCCAACTCTCCGTCTGCTGGAGGTAGAAGAGAACTACTCTGCGGACATCGAGGGTGTGGAACACTTCTTTCGAGTTGGAGGGGTTTGGGCAGAAGGAAGGCAATATAATGTCCTGAAATCGGTGAAGATTCGAGACTATCTTAGGCATAAAGGAGGGATCTAATCTCAGGATGATGCTATCCCTCCATGATGGTTAAATATGGCTCCTGTATTGAAAGGGCCTGCAATTCACCTATGCGTCTTGCGGTAGTAATTGCTACCAGGAACACGGTTTTTAGAGTCAAGTTTTTCAGAGTTGTGGAACACAGTGGTTCAAATGGCTCACTGGTCAAGCCCCTGAGAACTAGGTTCAAGTCCAAGGGGGGGGATCTGGCTACGGAGTTGTATTGTAAGGGTTCCAATGGATTGTAATGAATAAGAAAATGCTCACACAAGAATTGAATTTACTGAATTGATTTACTATATAAATGATAAGATTAAAATATAAAACTATAAATACATATGCATTAATCTGAAACAGGCATTCATACATTACATTATTCAGATAGTCTCATCTCAGTCCTCTCTGGTCTGTCACATCTCTTTCGCTGTCTATCCCTCTCTGCTAATCAGTACCCTCCTTTTATATATAAAAACTTCTCTAAAGCCTTTGATGTCCCAAAGTAAGTGTGAAACTTAAACAGTATCTATCCTTGGACACCAGTGAGACGACCCCCTAGGCCAAATAGATGAGATTTCACCAGTTGACAATCTATGGGGAAAGTTAACACACCCAATCTAATTATGCAACGAAGGTAATTTGTTGGTAGATAAGTGTAAGCCAGTTACTTGCTCTGCTTGGACAATTTGACCATCTAGTTGAAACAAGTTTCATTGACCTTCCAGGAAAGTTCAAAGAGATTATATATATATATATATATATATATATATATATACACATATACACATACACATATATCTGATTGAAACTATAATTATAGTTGGTATTAATTAATTGGAGTGTTGAAACGATTAAAAATAAATCATAGTATACATTCCACCCCTTGGTTTCCATCACTTTAATTAATTAACCTGCCACTAAAATATACCATTTATCATTATTTGCATTGCTCCTTTATATATATTTATTTATTTGCTACCAATAGAAAACCGCTTGGTAAAAAATAACATCCTGGGCTTAAAACGGAACAAAAACAACATTGGACCAGCAGGTACTGAAATATCAAATGTCTGTAGAAATCTTCTTTCTTCGGATCTTCTTGACCATAATTTTTAAATGGGTCTCTGTTGCAGGGAAGCATGGGGATTATTATGCCCTCATCACTTTGGGGTGACTTCACTACTTTCCCTGTTTAGCAAAAGAACAGACTCTAAAGAGCAATCTGTCCCTGCCCTTCATGACATTAACCCCTCGTTTCTCCAAAGCAATGGGTGAGGGAAGTGCAGGTGTCCATGGCTGAGCATAAGAGTACCTTTCATCTTCTATTGCTGCAGCTGTTCAGGGCCTCACTTTATATGCCATTTGCATCAGCTGGCAGTCATGAGGATTGACCCTGGTTGACGGTTCAGCATCATCTGGGCTCAGTCTCAGCGCTCAATTAGACATCTTCAGTCTACACACAAGACACAGCCTGCACTGGGGGAAAGTGAAGTTCACAATCATACTTGAAAGTTCCAAAGTCTTGGCAGAGCTAACTCAGTCCAAAGCAACAGCCCAAAATAACTCAGTCCTGGTGGCTTGTTTTCCACCCCTTGATCAAATGAATCAAACAAAATTACTTTAGGTTTGTTGGTCCAAATTGTGCCCAAAATGACCTTTGAAATTTTCTACTGTAGCAAATATTTCTACTCTAGATAATACTACATAAAATATATATCATATGTGTATGGACTTATACACTGATCAAACACATCAAATTCAGGTCAATCACATTTGCATATTAATGATGATCATAATTACCAGTACAATCATGTTCATGGAGATCACAAAATAATGTTACTACTAATCAGAATCAAAACAATTACATGTTAAGGAAAACCGAACCCAAACCAATTTGCTATTAACCCAATTCTAGCAAATTATTTTTACATAATATACACATTACATCAACACACACTCTGGCTAAACCTAATGCATTCATTCAGTAAGCAGGAGAGATTCTCATTTATATATAAACACACACTTTGGGTACCCACACATTTGCATTGCATGACTCAGGTGTAGGTGAACAAAGCTATATCAAGACATTAACAAACTAGCATTCGTTGAAATCATTTAACATATATATTCTTCAAAACCCAATTTGCATGGGAGATCCCAAAAAAAAAAAAAAAAATGTTAAAACTCAAAAATAAGTCATAAAATATAATCTTATATGAGGTAGATGGACTCCTTTTTTACTACTGCAGGAATGAACTATTTACTGTGCACTGTATTTGCATGTTAATTAAATGGCCAAGGTTTCTTCTTTCACTCCTGCAAACAAAAGGTTAATTACACCCCCCACCCCCCAATCCAACATGTAGTGGACTGAAAAGAGAAAAAAAACAATTCCTTTAAAAACCAAGAATGCTAAACACAGTACAATTAAAATTCAGAAAATGAGCTCATAAAAAATAAAAATATACCAAATAAAAAGTAAAAATACCAATTTTAATCAAGAGATATCCATGACAAATACACAAAGCACATACAGTGACAAAGACAAACACTTAAGATAAATAGATGACTTATTTGCACTGTCAACCCCCCCAGTATATTATCAGTCATCTAACTTTAGGTCAGTCTTAAATTCATTGTCTGTACTGTCACTCCCTCGTTGCCTTATATGTTTCTCTCACAATGGCTCCCACATACAGAATCATCTTATATCTGCTGTGGTCTTTTGCCTTTTAAAACATCAAGGTCTATTACAAACCCTCAGGTGAGGAATGCACATTTATGCATCACCAAGACCAAACCCAATTCATCATATATCAGCCAGCGCATACGTCACAGTAAGCTCACAGGAGTATTTATCATCATATATCAGCCAGTGCATACGTCACAGTATGCTCACAGGATTATTTCTCTAAAAAACTCTAGAATGAAAACAAACATCATTAGACATCAAAAAATGGCAAAACTGTTCAAACAACAATTTTCAGGGATGTTCCACAACTTTTATAATTAGTCCATGAGGGAATCTTGGCAGGGGGTGTAGTATGCCATGGTATTGGAAGAGTGCAAAGGGGGGTTACAGTGGGGGCTTTGCATGCCTCCATCAGGTGTCCCACCTCTATCTTTCCAACCCCCTATCTCATTTGTCGCCACCCTCTTGGGTCTGGCGAGTTGCAATTTACCTTTTCTCCTTAGATCTTGCCATCTCCTCAACAGGTCACTTGTAGAGATCCCGTCTATATCCTGGAATGGAACTCCACTAGCTATCAGGTCACAAAACAACTCCGTCCTGCTCTTTCTAATTTGAGTATCATCCTCTTTTCTCCTTTCTTGATCTACTCTCTTTACTGTACTATTTATTGAAACTTTTGCTCTCTCTAGAGCAGATAGCTGGGAGATTAAATTGCATGCTGTGTAGACAGTAGTGGAGTTTCCCATAAGTGCACTGAACATAGTGAATAATGGGGCTCTGTAAGCAGCTGGGGCACCTTCTATGAACTTATTCTTCATCAATACTGTCAATATTGCAGCATCTGGTCCCTTCCAATCCTCAACAACAGCAAAATGATCATTCAGATCTGGCAAAGGATTGCGAGTTATGCCACCTATACCTGCAATTTCTCTCAACCTCTGAACTCCATCTGCAAGAGTCTCCCATCGTGTCTGTGGTATTAATTCCATGGGAGAGTCATACACTTGTGCCACAGAATGCCTCACCAAATGCAGCAAAGAGAAAGTCTCTGTAGTGTCCCTTGCACGTCTCATTTTTAGACGCACCATAGGATCAATACAAATACTACAAAGTCCTACTGCCTCAAGACGGTTCAAGATTATAGTATCGGCTCCCTGATCCCTTAATCTGAGAATCCATGCTAACAAAGGTTCTCCTGCTTGCTGCCTGTACCCGGTAGCTAATTCTGATAATTCTCCTGCTGTATAATTCCTAGTTTCTTTGGTCATTGAAGCTTCTGCTCCTGTAGCTGTGTTTCCTGCATCAATCCTATCTCCACTACGCTGTGTGACTTCTCTCCTAGTTTTAGTAGTCACAATCGGTCTGGCTTGCTTTTCTTCCTCATCTGTCTCACAGCCATCCCCCCCATTCTAGCAAATCTGACCATTTCTCACGTGCAATCATGGTTCTAATCTGTGCAGTACAAATATCTGACACTGGCCGCTGTCTCCTCCTGCGCCTATTCTTATTCATATTTTTCATTACATAAGCTTCAAAATTCCTTTGCATATTGTCATGCTATTTCATTTGGTCTCAAGGCTGATTGCAAGCTAATCCTTTGCTCTAAAACTGTATGCAGCTCTAAACGCAAATTGTCTATCTCCTCCTGTAATCTTTGGGACACTTGCACACAGATCCATCCAAAGGCTGCTGCAGCTTTCTGCTCTTTTGCATCATACCTTGAGAGATCAAATTTGCCAGCCACATCCTGAGGATTTGATAACCGCTGTCCCTCCATATATTTGTTACATTCCTGTGCCATTGGGGTCCACTTTCCTGGTAACACCCATTCTGGCAAAGATCTGACACTACTCTCAACTGCTTTCCTACTCTTAACAAACTTATTCAATTTTGCAAACATTTTTATTCAAAACAATCCCACTTCTGACACCAATTTGTATTGTAAGGGTTCCAATGCATTGTAATTAATAAGAAAATGCTCACACAAGAATTGAATTTACTGAATTGATTTACTATATAAATGATAAGATTAAAATATAAAACTTTAAATACATATGCATTAATCAGAAACAGGCATTATTCATACATTACATTATTCAGATAGTCTCATCTCAGTCCTCTCTGGTCTGTCACATCTCTTTCTCTGTCTCTCCCTCTCTGCTAATCAGTACCCTCCTTTTATATGTAAAAACTTCTCTAAAGCCTTTGATGTCCCAAAGTAAGTGTGAGACTTAAACAGTATCTATCCTTGGACACTTGTGAGACAACCCCCTGAGGCCAAATAGATGAGATTTCACCAGTTGACAATCCATGGGGAACGTTAACACACCCAATCTAATTATGGCAACGAAGGTCCTTTGTTGGTAGATAAGTGTAAGCCAGTTATTTGCTCTGCCAGGACAAGTTGACCATCTGGTTGAAACAGTTTCAATGACCTTCTAGGAAAGTTCAAAGAGATATATATATATATATATATATATATATATATATATAGATATAGATATAGATATATTATAACTGATTGAAACTATATCTATAGTTGGTATTAATTGGAGTGTTGAAACCATTAAAAATAAATCATAGTATACAGGAGTCTGGGACGAATCCTAGTCGCTAAGGTTATGAATCGTTTGATCCATTGATGGCTTGCCAGGTCCTGGTCGTAGAATGAGCTAAGGGCTGACACTTGCACCTTTAAGGTACTAGGAGCGAGTCCCAGATCTAGACCGTCCTGAAGAAGTTCTAAGATCTGTGCAATATTAGGATGAAAGGGATCTGGAGAATTTGGGGAGCACCAAGATGAGAACTTCTTCCAGACCTTCCCATAAATGGCGTTAGTCACTGGTTTCCTACTCTTTTGTAGGGTTTGGATTACTTTTTCAGATAGGCCTTTAGAATTCTGGCTTCAGTAGCCAGGCTGCCAGGTTCATTTTGCGCGGGTCTGGGTGCAGCAGAGGACCCTGGTGAAGAAGATTGGTTCTCTGGGACAGAAGTATTGGACCTTCCTGTGCCATGTTTCGTAGGGCTTCGTAACAGCCTCTCCCTGGCCACAAGGGAGCCACTAGGATTGTAGAGACTTGCTCTGCTCGTATCTTCTGTAGCGTTCTCGCTATCATGGGAATCGGAGTGAAAGCGTAGGCTAGATCGAAGTGCCACGGATGGGAGAAGGCATCCACTTTCCACACTCCGTCAGTGGGGCTGAGGGAGAAAAATGTTTCTACCTTCGCATTTTGACCGCTGGCAAAAAGGTCTAACTCAGGATATCCCTATCTTGAAACCAGAGACAAAAAGCTGAGGAAGTCTGCCTCCATGTTGTCCAACGCCCTTAGAAGCACTGCTGATATGGACAGTAGATGTTTCTCTGCCCAAGAAATGATTCTTGCAGCCACCAATTTTAGGTTGGAAAATTTCATGCCTCCTTGGCGACGTATGTAGGACACTGTAGTCATATTGTCTGAGTAGACACATACATGATGATTTCGGACAAGGGTTGATGCTGCCTTTAGCGCTTCCTCTACCGGTCTTAGTTCTCTCACCTTTGAGGAGCTGGTTCTGACATCTGGAGCCCATATCCCCGGGAAGTGCGATTTCTCCACTATAGCACCCCAGCCTCTCTGACTGGCATCTGTGGTGATAATTTTCAGGGGAAGCTGATCCCAGCTGACCCCCTGCTGGAGATTCTGGTGGCTCAGCCACCATAGAAGAGACGCCTTCACGTGACCGGGAAGAGGGGTTCTCCTGGTCAGTATATTCTGGCGTTTCCTTGAACACCGGAGTACGTAGGACTGAAGGATCCGAGTATGGGCTTGGGCCCAGGAGACGGCTTGGATGCATGCTGTAAGCGAACCTAGCATGGACATTGAGTCTCTCAGGATTGGTGCTCTCTGGGCCCTGAACTTGGAGACTCTCTGAACCAGGTCGAGCTTTTGTTCCCTGGGTAGAGAGGATGTTCACTTTCCCGAGTCCAGGAGTATCCCCAAGAACTTTTTCCTTGTTGAGGGATGAAGGTCTGATTTCTTCAGGTTGGGGATCCAACCCAAGAATTGCAAGATCTCCAGATATTTCTCTACATCCTGGTTCAGGCAAAATATGGATGGAGCTATTATTAGAAGGTTGTCTAGGTATGGGACAATGCAGATCCCCTGCTGGCGAATGAAGATCATTGCCTCTGCCATCCTTGGTAAATACACGAGGAGCTGATGACACCCCAAACGGCAGGACATTGAATTGGTAGTGGTTGACCTGGGACCCCTGGGATACCGCAAACCTGAGGAATCTCCTGTGGTCTGGATGAATCGGGACGTGGTAGTAAGCGTCCCTCAGGTCTATTGTAGCTATCACCCAATCTTGTCCTATGAGGGGAATTGCTGTCTTGACCGACTCCATCTTGAATCGCCTGTACTTCACCACCTGGTTTAAGGGCTTTAAGTTTATAATACCTCTGTGCTTCCCAGAGGGTTTTACGGCTACGAAGACTCTCGAATTCCAATCTCAGTCCGTCGCGAATGGTGCGAAGAACCCATCGGTTTGACGCTATGGACTGCCATTGATCTATGAAATTCGAGAGTTGGCCCCCGACCGGAATACTGTCATTGTTTGTTAGTAGGGTTTTGTTGTTGTTGGGGGGCCAGAATATTTCTGCCCTTAAATTCGTTTTCTAGGTTTCCTTTGTTCTGAAAGCGACTTTTTATCCATGGCTTTCTCTAGCATGTCATCCAGAGCTGGGTCAAACACATTATTCCCCCCGGAAGGGAATCGCACAGTTTTGTATTTGACGTAAAGTCTCCTCCCCAGGATTTCAGCCACAGTGTTCTTCTGGCTGAGTTGGAGAGGACCGCAGACTTTGCTGCTATCCGTATGAATTCCACGGAAGCATCGGCTAGGAACCCTGTTGCTTTTTGTAATAGTGGAAGAGTCAAGGATTTCTTCCCTGGAGGTTCCCCTGTGTGAGGTGGTCTTCCAGTGTACGCAGCCAGTGAAATAGGGACTTTGCTACACACGTAGAGGCTATATTGGCCTTGAGCAGGGTTGTGGAGGCATCCCAGGATTTCCTGAATAGGCTCTCTGTTTTCCGATCCATGGGATCCTTGAGCTGAGACGAATCTTCGAACGGAAGAGCCGTTCTTTTAGTCACCCTGGACAACTGCACGTCCACTGTAGGGACCTCCCATAGGGAGCAATCTCCCTCTAGGGGAAACCGATTTCTCAGGTCTGAGGGAACACTAAGCCCTTTCTCGGGGAGGGCCCATTCCTGCATAACCAGGTTTCGGAAGTTTTCGTGAATGGGAAACCCTTTTGGTCTTTGGGCTTTAGTCCCCCAAACATTTCATCCTGAAAAGAGCATTCCACTTCCGCCTCCTCCAATCCCATAGTGCCCCTTACCATACTAACTAAATCCCCCATGTTCTCAGATGAGAGGTAATATTTCTCATTATCGGGTTTGGGGGCGGAAGTGGAACTCTCATCTTCCCATGCATCCTCTTAGTTAGCGGTATCAATCTCGCCCAAGTCCGAGTCAGATTCCACAGGGGCCGCTTTCCTTTTCCTAGCAGGAGGGGGCTGTGGTGTCGGGGTCTGGACAACAGTCATCATAGAAGTTTGGACTTCATGTTTGATGAGGGTTTTTATACTGTCCAGTAGGGAGGGCTGCTCTGCATGTATTACGTCATCCGTGCAGGGCTGACAGTTTCTTCCTATAAGTCGAGGAAAGTTTGGTACCACACACGCACTTGCGGCTTGGTTTCTTTATAGGGTCAGGGGCCTTGTCTCGCTAAAACAGAGAGAGAAGGCATACTAAGTCACCTCAGAGACCATTCGGACAGAATAAAGGGGGGACCCACCCCGCTACTTACAGTAGGAGGGTGAACGCTGGGCTCCGCAGAAGCAGATTGTGAGGGCTTATCGCCATCCATGGTCAGTCTGTCACAGTCACCAGTGCAGAAACGGCCTTACCTGGACGCCCCCAGACCAGGGTTTTAATAGCCGAGGTCCATCAGTGAGTTCTGTGCTCCTCCTCCCCTGGTCCACAAGTGGGTGTAATCTCGATCACCGTTCCTTGCGGCTGATTCCGCAGCTGTCAGCCGCCGTCCTGTTCCCCTGCCCCTTCTGGGGTTGCTGGCACCGCCCCCTTGGTCTCGGTTCACCTTGCTTGACCGGTGTGTGTGTGGGGGGGGGGGGGCAGTGCTTCAGCTCGGGCCTGAGACGCTGCCAGCCTCTATAAGCGGCCGCCATGCTGGCCGCATAAGCGTTCCACCCGGAACGCTGGAATGATCAACCGGAAGTTCGGCGCCGCGTCACTTCTGGTGCGCACGCCACTGTGGGGAAGAGGATGCCGGGGAGCTCACCAAGGACCCCGGCTGCACGCCGCCACCTCGCTTTACCCTGCGGCGGGGGGGCACAGGAGAGGCGGGTGGAAGTCCCGAGTCACGCCGCAGCGGAGACGGGAGCGGCCTGTGACACAGAGGAGAGCGGAGCCCCCGACCGTCGGCCGCCTGGCTTCCAGGTATTCGGTGTAGTGCGTCCGGTCGCCGGCCACGGCAGCACTATCCGGACCTCTTCATGCCCCATAGGGGACAGGAAAACCATTGGAGGTAGTAGGAAGGGGAGGGTTATTTAACCTCTTGTGCATTTCCTGTCCCTCATTAGGGCGGGGAGACATCCTCCGATATGGCTGTCGTGGAAGGTGACTAGAGAAAGTTATGGTTCAGAAGTATGCAATAGACCATCTAAACAAGCCTGATGTGTGTCAAACAAGTTCCGTGGACCTATGGAGTTTAAAATAGAAGTTTTTGGCCACAATTTTCCAAAGGTATGTGTGGAGAAAAAAGGGCACAGAATTTCAGGAAAAGAACAGCTCGCCAACCATTAAGTATGATTTTGGATCAATCATGCTTTGAGGTTGTGTTCCAGCCAATGGCAATGGGAACATTTCACAGGTAGAGGGAAGAATGGATTCAATTAAATTTCAACAAATTCTTGATGTAAACATAACACTATCCGTGAAAAACCTAAAGTTGAAAAAAGCATGACTTCTACAAATGGATAATGATCCTAAAAACACATCAAAATCCACAATAGAATACCTCAAAAGGCGCAAACTAATTGTTTTACAATGGCCCTCACAGTCCTCTGATCTGATAATCATTGAAAATCTGTGGCTAGACTTCAAAATAGCAGTGCACTCAAGATGATCCAGGAATCTCACAGAACAGGAAAAAATTTCCAAAGAAAAATGGATGAAAATATGTCAAACAAGAATTGAAAGAGTCTTGGCTGGATACAAAAAGCGTTTACAAGCTGTGATACTGTCATAAGGGGATGCTAGTAGGTACTAACCATGGTACTAACATTTGCATAGTTCAATTTTCCTTTTTTTTAATTTTTAAAACGTAAAAGATGAAAATAAATATATTTTTTGCCTAAAATACAAAGGAAATGTGTCATCTTTAATTTTAGGCCTTCTAGAAATCATTTCATTTTCAACTTGCAAAATTGTTCATAATAACAGTAATTGTGACCAGGGATCCTCAAACTTTTACATGCCACTGTATACAAGTTCTAGCAAAGTAAAAACATAAAAGTCATACTTAAAAATCTAACATCTGAATTCGTCCTTTCACACATTGTATCAATCACTGTACCTATAGGCACACAATCTAAATTTCCTATCGGTATGTATGAACAAACAGGCATACTCCATAGAAACACACATACGGGGAAGGAACATATATATTACATGCCTGATTTTGTCCTTTGGCAGATTTAAACTTGGGACCACAGGGCTCACAGGCAATAGTGCTAACTACTAAGCCACCATGCATTAGGCTCCCTGTACATGTTCATTTTCACACATACCAGAGACACGTACACATGTTCTAGAATTTATGGAGCTGCGCACATGTTCATGTTCTCACACAGATCGTGTGACCAACACGTAGACATGTCCGTATTTTCCGGCAGCATGGATGACAATACGTATCGCACACAGATTACATACGTGTTTTATCAGTGTGCAGTCCATGACACGTACTGGAATAAACTGCATAAGAGAAATTAAATATATTTACCATATAAACTCGCGTATAAGCAGAGATTTTCAGCACATTTTTTGGGCTGAAAGTCCCCCTTCTCGGCATATACGCGAGTCATATACGCCAGGGGGTCGGCGGGGGAGTCAGATCATACTGACCCCCCACCGCGTCTCTGCAGCCCCCCGCTTCTCCCATGGTCTCCCTTTAGCGGTCACGTGGTACTACTCATTAAAGTCATGAATATGCACATATTCATGCCTTTAATGATCGGTACCACGTGACCGCTGAAGGAAGGAAGGGAGACCGTGGGAGAAGCGGGGGGGGGGGCTGCAGAGATCACGCCAGGAGGGGGTAAGTATATGCAGTGTTCACCTTTCCCCGTTCCAACGCTGCTTGCTGCTGTCTGCCGCGTCCTCTGTCAGTGACGTTCAGGCTGCCTGAACAGTCACTGACAGAGGACACGGCAGACAGCGGCGAGCAGCGATGGACCGGGGACATGTGAATATCTCAGGTGCCGAAGTCCTGAGCCAGCGGTGACACCGGCACCTGGCCCCCAGCGACGAGAGGTGAGTATGTAATTTTTTATTTTATTTGCAGCAGCATATGGGGGCATAATCTATGGAGCATTTTATGGGGCCATTATTAACCTTTGTGCAGCATTATATGGGGCATATTTTGTATGGAGCATCTTATGGGGCCATCATGAACTGTATGGAACATTATATGGAGCTCCTGATTCAATATGGTTATTCAAAAACATTTAACCTACTAATGTCTCCATTAGTTTTACTTTTATTGGTATCTATTTTTATTTTTGAAAATTACCAGTAGCTGATACATTTTCCACCCTAGGTTTATACGTGAGTCAATAAGTTTTCCCAGTTTTTCGCGGCAAAATTAGGGTCGGCTTATACATGAGTATATACGGTATGTGTTAAAGATATGCCAAGATAGAGAAGTTCCCACACAGGTTTGACCTAGTCCACCCTATCCGTCGTAGTCCAAGCGGGTTCAGCAAAGTCCACCAAATCCTCCACACAAAGACTACGAAGCAAATTTCAATTGAGAAAACGCTAGTGTGATGAACCCGCACCTCGCAACCCCGCCTGACGTCACTATTACTTCAGAAAGATTAATGCTGTCTCTCCACTTTCACAAATGTGACATTCCGCACTCCCTGGGGAGACGCAAAATTAGCCTGAAACAGTTTTACAGACACCCCCTTTGTACACACAGGCCCAGGGAGTGAGGGGATGTGGCCCACACAGTCACTGGCGTTACATCACACTCGCTCACAACCCTGATGGTGGGCCCCTTTCAAGGATCTGGTGTCAGTCCTACCGGGCTGACCAGGCACTGTTAGATATAAGCCGGTCTGTTAACAGAATTATATCGTGCCAGAAACCAGCACCGATAGAATGGAAAGTTAAGCCGAGAAAAGGACATGTTGATTTGTGGATCGAGATAAAAGAGCAGCCATTTCCTAACAGTCCATTTATGACCCCAGGGCTCTCAAAATGCCACAAATCACCTCTTGTAGTGCCTTGATCTCTGACGCACTGTTCCCAGGTCTGGGGGGCCTGAGAATCCTCCACCCTGTCTGCCTACCACTGGATATAAGGAGACGCCCTGAGGAGGACATTCAGAACAGTAAGATAGATCCTTTGTGGGATGCGGATGCTAATGGACAAGTGCTGGAGACAGGGATCCCCAACCCAAAACGCCATTGGTTGGTGTGGATTGAAAAAGAAATGTCGGTTTTGGCCCCACCATATCTCAGGAGTTTAAGGATGAAGCTTCTCAACAAACACAGCAGAGACAAGAAGCCATAGAACCTGAAAGAGGGAGTAATGTGATTTGGAGTGCAATCCCAACGTTCTAGGAATCTATACGGTTCACCGGGACAGAATTCAAGACATTTGATGAGGCTTCCGGAGATGTGGAGGGGTTCTTCAAGGACTTTGAGCAGCAGTGGGTTCTGGCTGGATGCGTTTGTTAGAGGGACTCCTGAACGGAAGTGTGGCAGAGCCTGACCGAACCAATGACTCAAAGCAGAATTGGGATTATAACATTGTAAAATGGACTATCCTGGACTGTCATTCGATCACCCCAGGCTCACATAGGGCCCAGTTCTGAAACCTCCTGTGCACCATGGGAGGATCGTTTAGGATGTATGCCCATAAGATGTCCCAGTAATGTTGGAGATAGCTGGAAGTTGAAAATACCTTCACTGTGGGAGATAATAATAAATTTTATTTCTATAGCGCCGACATATTCCGCAGCACTTTACATTTCGGAGGGGATTTGTACAGACAATAGACATTACAGCATAACAATAATCACATAGATTATAACAAATACCAAGAGGAATGAGGGCCCTGCTCGCAAGCTTACAATCTATGAGGAAAAAAGGGAGACACGAAAGGTGGGTGGTAACAGTTGCCCTGATTGTATGGACCAGCCATAGTGTTAAGTGTGTATCAGTACAGACACAGAGGGCTAATGGATGCATAAAGCATGTGGGAACATGATGCTGGGAACCTGGTTATGGTAAAACTTTTGGCTGTGCCACACAGGGATAGACTAGGTTAATATGTTGAGGCGATAGGCCAGTCTGAATAAATGTGTTTTCAGGGCACGCTTAAAATTGTGGGGATTGGGAACTAATCGTATTGACCTGGGAAGTGCATTCCAAAGAATTGGCGCAGCACATGTAAAGTCTTGGAGACGGGAGTGGGAGGTTCTGATTATTGAGGATGCTATCCTCAGGTCATCAGCAGAACGGAGGGCGCGGGTAGGGTGGTATACTGAAACAAGGGAGGAGATGTAGGGTGGTGCTGAGCCATGGAGGGCTTTGTGGGTGAGGGTAATAAGTTTATACTGAATTCTGGAGTGGATGGGTAGCCAGTGTAATGACTGGCACAAGGTAGAGGCATCGGTGTAACGATTGGTGAGGAATATGATCCTGGCTGCAGCATTCAAGACAGATTGGAGAGGGGAGAGTTTGGTAAGAGGGAGACCGATTAGAAGAGAGTTACAATAGTCGAGACGAGAATGAATAAGAGAAACCGTAAGTTTTTGCAGACTCAAAAGTAAGAAAAGGTCGAATTCTAGAAATGTTTTTGAGGTGCAGATGACAAGAGCGAGCCAGTGATCGAATGTGGGGGGCAAAGGAAAGCTCGGAATCAAGTTTGACCCCAAGACAGCAGGCATGTTGCTGGGGAGTAATAGTGGAGCCACACACAGAAATGGCAATGTCGGGTATAGGTACATTAGTAGAGGGAGGAAACACAAGGAGTTCAGTCTTTGACAGGTTCAGTTTCAGATATAGTGAGGACATGATGTTAGACACAGCGTTTAGACAATCGCCGGTATTTTCTAGAAAGGCTGGCATGATGTCAGGAGAAGCAGCGTATAATTGGGTGTCATCAGCATAGAGATGGTACTGGAAACCAAATCTACTGATTGCTTGACCAATAGGGGCAGTGCACAAGGAGAAGAGGAAGGGGCCTAGGACTGATCCTTGAGGAACCCCAACAGTAAGGGGAAGGTGAGAGGAGGAGGAACCGGCAAAAGATAAAGGAGCGGTCAGAGAGATAGGAGGAGAACCAGGAGAGAACGGTGTCCTTGAGGCCAAGGGAACGGAGCATAGTGAGGAGGAGCTGATGATCCACAGTGTTGAATGCTGCAGAGAGATCCAAGAGAATTAGCATGGAGTAATGACCATTAGATTTAGCTGTTAGTAGATCATTAGAAACTTTAGTGAGGGCAGTTTCAGTAGAATGTAAGGAGCAGAAGCCGGATTGGAGAGGGTCGAGAAGAGAGTTATCAGAGAGATAGCAGATAAGATGGGAGTGGATGGGTGGATGGGAGGGTGTTGAAATAGGTTTGTTTGGAGAGGTGAAGGGCAGTGTTGAATGTTCGAAGCATAAACTTATAATGGATGAAATCTTCGTGTAGATTGGATTTTCTCCACAGACGTTCGGCGCACCTGGAGCACCGCTACAGGACACGTGTTTGCAGGGTGTGCCAGGGTTGTCGCCGTCTGTGTTGTGGTGTTCTATTTATAGCGGGTGCAAATTCATCCAGGGCACTTTGAAGTGTTTCATTGTAATGCTTCAGTGCAGAATCCGGACATGAGAGGGAGGAGATAGGGGCCAATGAAGACTGCAAGTTCCTCGTAAGTTTCTGGGTGTTAATGGCCTATATGTTTCTATAATTATGGACAGTGGGGGTGACCTGAGCAGCCTGGCAGTTCTTGATAGAGAATGAAAGAAGATTGTGGTCAGAGAGCGGGAGAGGGGAGTTTGTGAAATCATCCACCGCACAAAGACGAGGAGGTTAGAGATAAAAGGTGAGTAGCAGATGGAGAGGGGAAGAGCAATGGGGATGTTGAAATCTCCCATGATGAGGGTAGGGATGGTCACAGGAGAGAAAATGTGGAAGCCAAGTGGCAAAATGATCCAGGAACTGATGGGAGGGGCCGGGAGGACGATACACCGCCGCCACTCGCATGGAGAAGGGGGTGTAGAGTCTGACGGCATGGACCTCAAAAGAAGGAAAGATTAGTGAGGGTACTTGAGGGATAACCTGAAAGGTACATTTTGGTGATAGAAGCAGACCAATGCCTTCACCTGCTCTATTGTCTGATCTTGGGGTATGAGAGAAGTGTAGTCCACCATATGAAAGAGCAGCAGCAGCGGTAGTGTCTGACTGCTGGACCAAGGTTTCAGTAAGAGCCAGGAGGTTAGGATTATATTATATAGAGATTCCTCATAGAATAATGTCTTCCCAAGTGCCCCTCAGAAATACAAGAATGGGTCTGGGAGCACACGCTACGCACCTTGGATAGAGCTGCAGCCCTGGCTGATGAGGCCTTTACTAGCCGACCGTAATGGAGGAGGTATCTGAACAATAAACCACAGCCTGCTCCCGTGCCTCTTCCCCCTCTGGTTGTATTTGCCCCTTTATCAAGCCGCAGTGTGATGACAACCACACATCACAATCCCGGGACTCAACAGTTCTGACCATGACGAATCACGGAGAGATGTTGCGGGTGCAGGTAACTACGACACCTGCAATCCAGCTATCCCTCAAGGACTCGGAGTAAGCCCCATGCAACCCCACCTTGTCCAGTACATCTCCTACACTCCATTCCGCTTGAGTTAGAGTTACAGTGCTATGTTGTGGGAGCAGGCCCTTCAAGCACCATAACATCTAGACTTCACCGGGGAGCAACCACCACGACCCACATGAGAGTTGGTAAGCAATCTGTCCTCTGCTACTACATTGGGAGAGACCTGGGATAGAGAGGAGTTTAGAAGAGAAATAGAAGTTGACAATACCTTCGCAGCCCTTAGACTAAGGGCAGAAGCTGGGCATGCGAGTGATAATCGTGATAGCTTCACCCAAAAAAGGGATTGTATTATCGCGTAATAAAGGTCTTGCGACTTGCAGCTGAAATCGCAGCAAAAGGTGGTGCAACAAAGTATTAAAGGGGCCGAATAATATTGCACGCCCCACTTTTCAGTTTTTGACTTTCCACAAAAATTTAAAACAACCAATAAATTTTGTTCAACTTCACAATTGTGTTCCACTTGTTGATTCTACACCAAAAATGCACATTTGGTATCTTTATGTTTGAAGCATGATATGTGGGAAAAGGTTGAAAAGTTCTAGGGGACCGAATACTTTCACAAGGCACTGTATCTGCCTTTTGACATCGATCAACAAACCACACAGTATTTAGAATTAAGGGAAAAAAAAGAATTGGATCCAGAAAAACGAAATCTATCATCTGGTGCAATACATAAACATATTACTTGTGTCAAAGTCACTGGCAAAGTACTAGAGTGGAGATATTTATCACTGAGCTTGTTAGCTTTGTTGATAGGAACTTAGGAAAACGCTCCAGCACACTAAAGGCCCTTTTACATTTAGCGATGCACCAGCGATCCAACCAGCGATCCGACCCGGTCAGGATCGCTGGTGCATCGCTAAATGATCGCTAGTGAGCTTTCATACAGAAAGATCTCACAGCGATGCAGCAGCGACGCAGCGCACGATACTTACCATTCACACACAGCGATCCTGGCGTCCTCCCGCCCGCCTCCACGCGTCGCTGGACGTCACAGCAGGAAGCCCAGCAGGAAGCCCAGCAGGAAGCAGATGACGAGAAATGGAGCCGGACATTCTCGCGCGATCAACGATGGACAGCGGGGGAGCCGGTCGTTGGCAAGTATCACACATAGCGATATCGCTAGCAATATCGCTAGCAATATCGCTATAACGTCACAAAACCAGTGACGTTTTAGCGATATTGCTAGCGATATTGCTTAGTGTAAAACCCCCTTAAGTGCGGAGAGGGGTAAATAAGCCATGCTTAGGGCTAGGTTGAGTAAACTGTTGTAGAGTGGATGGAGTCCAGAGAATAAATACACAACCTCCTGGCTCATTCAATGTTGGGTGTTCCTGGAGGTGCAAGGTCCAGAGCTGTGTTTTCTTGATAATGAAAGCTGAACTTTTTGTGTTTTATTCCTGAGCAGGGGGATCAACGCAGCAACACTGACTGTGCCATACATTACGGTTTTTTTTTTTTTTTTTTTTTTGGGACAGTGCAATTTTGAGCCTGAGCGATCAATAGCTCATTGTTTTGGGCATGATGCAATATGAAAAATGTGTTGTTGGGGATTAGAGGTAATAGCAGCGTTCTGTGATGTGAGAAATGTACATTAATGCTGCTTAAGAACATTTAAATGAGTCAGTATGTGCTCTGATTGATATCTTACCCCCTTTACTTGCAACTGCCTTTGCTAATGCACCATTATCCCGTACACTGTATACATTGGTTTGCAGATACATTTTTCTATTATTATTAAAACATTTTTTGTCTTTGGGGGGGGATTTTTTCAGGGATAATTCTAAGTTATTACCCCTGTCTCCCTTGGCCATATGTTCTGACACCCTCTTTCCTCTTTCTGGGTGAGAAGTGTAGGGGTCAGTAAGGGTCAGCCCACGTGGAGCGGGGGCACCAGAGTAACGTAGGGTGTAAAAGCTCCGCTGTCAGGCAGGGAGACACCTAAATAGGGTTATTTAGACCCCTTTTCCTCCCAAAGCAAATGTTTACAAATCTGCCATAAATTAGAGTTTTTTCCAGTTACTATTCCTTACATTTTTGTCTTGGTGGTTTGTGGCATGGGGTTATTATATATTATATTTTTGTCCCCGGCCATCTGTTGTACTCCAAGCTGATGTTATTTACATAGGAGTCAACAGGGTGGTTAGGGAGAGCCGCCGAGGAGCGGGGGCGCCATTTGCGTATCAAGAGGGTGCCAACCTCCGCTGTCAGGTAGGAGAGAGATATAGGGCCCTATAGGGACAAATAGGTTTGTGACCCTCTACCTGACATTGGAACGACTCTCTAGTGTTTGTGGCTGGATCTTGAAAATCAGCAATAAGCCTATTTTTGTTTGCCTGTTTTTTGAAGTTTTGAAAACTTTTTAATGATTGGTCAATAAAGTATCTTTTAAGGATTGATTTTCTTGTGTAAAAGTCACTGGCAAAGTACTAGAGTGGAGATATTTATCACTGAGCTTGTTAGCTTTATTGATAGGAACTTAGGAAAACGCTCCAGCACACTAAGTGCGGAGAGGGGTTAATAAGCCATGCTTAGGGTTAGGTTGAGTAAACTGTTGTAGAGTGGATGGAGTCCAGAGAATAAATACACAACCTCCTGGCTCATTCAATGTTGGGTGTTCCTGGAGGTGCAAGCTCCAGAGCTGTGTTTTCTTGATAATGAAACCTGAACTTTTTGTGTTTTATTCCTGAGCAGGGGGATCAACGCAGCAACACTGACTGTGCCATACATTACGTTTTTGTTTTCTTGTTTTTGTTTGTTTTGCTAACACTGCACTGGTTTATGCAGTATATTTAATAAACCAATGGAAGATTTAAATTAACAGAATTCCTGTGTCTACGTCTGTGTGAAGCAGAGTGAGCCTTTCTACCACACACTAGATAAGTAATTTAAAAGTAGTAAAAAAAAAAGTCACAGAACAAATTTGAACTATTCCAACCTCCCCTCTATATCATTTACAATGCAAAGAACAGATTTTTAACTTGCATAAGCACTATTACCACTACCATATCATTTTTTTTCTCAGATGTGAAATTTGTGTCTATAATGGGGTCATGGTGATTGTCACCAGGTTTTTCCATCTAATCTGAGTGTGGCATAATGTAGAGGCAGATATCCTGATTTAAGCAATATACTCGTATCACTTACACCATGTCAAGAGCTCTGTACACAGGAAGCCATCAGTGGGGTGGGCGGGGTTATACAGAAATCTGCATTCAGAGAACTGATCGATCTTTAGGAGAGAAGACAGTGATTTTTATAAAAACTACAGCAAGCAGTTGAGTGATACATTGTTGGAATTGGGGTATCTGCCCCCACATCATGCTGCTCTCTCAGATAGGGTAGTAAAAACTTGAGGACCAATTCCCTTTTAAATGTCGCCTGATTCTTTTCATATCACAGTAGTTCATATCGGGTCACAGAATCTTGCTAATGCCTACTTTTTTTGGCGTTGTGTAGAATAGCTGCTATTATTATTTAAGAGAGGATATGTCATAGGCTCAAAAAAAAAATAGACAAGGTGTTCTGGGACCAGGGGCTTTTTCCCGTCCCTAAAGCTAGAGGCGCCCTAGCTCATCCTGTTACCCGGATTACTTCTAATGGTGAAGTCGCCGGGGCCACTGACCTTGCCTTAAGGTACTGTCACACTTAGCGATGTACCAGCGATCCCGACCAGCAATATGACGCGGTCAGGATCGCTGGTACATCGCTAAGTGGTCGCTAGTGAGCTGCCACACAGGCAGATCTCATCAGCGACATAGCAGGGGTCGGGGGTCGCTACTTACAGTACCTGTCAGACGATGCGATCCTGACGTCCTCCCGCCCGCGTCGTCACAGCAGGAAACCCAGCAGGAAGCTGACGACGAGAAACGGCCCAGGACGTTCTTGCGCGATCAGCGATAACCAGCGGGGGAGCGGTCGGAGCTAAGTATCAGACATAGCGATATCGCTATAACGTCACAAAAAACAGTGACGTTATAGCGATATTGCTAGCGATATCGCTTAGTGTGACAGGCCCTTTAGCTCCTGAATCCATCCTCAATCTGTTCCATCCCCCCACTCCGGAATCAGGGGAAAAGTAGTGAATGGCAATACACCAGACTAACAATGCAATAAGAATAGGGATAAAAGGAAAATACCAATCATACAAACATACTCACACTAACAACAGAGGTATATAATGGGGAGTAAAGGAAGGGGAAAAACCAAAGTATCAGAGGAAGGGGAATTAGCAAATACCCAAAACATAGCAACAGTCACAGATAAATCCACCAAATGCTTTCTCAAGTAACCACCAACCAACAATCTCCAACCATGCAGCAAAAGCTATCTCCGACAATGAGTGCTTACCAGTCCCCAGATTATATTGCAGATGGGAGTGGCAAACAGGGAACAGTTGTGCCTTAATGCAGGAAAGCTTCCAAGCGTGCTCAACTGAGCAGATTAACCCCTGCACTGCTAAAATAAACCTGCAACATTTAATATGAAGGAGAAGTGCTTCTAATCAGTGCAGCAGTAGGAGAAATCAGACGCTGCAGTTTTCTGGCTCCTTTCTGTAGCGGCAAACCCATGACACTCGCCTCCAGAGAAGTCTGTGATGAAATGCTCAGTTGGACTGATTAACAGTGCTCAGATACCCAGAGTGAGAGCTGCCTAAATGGAAACGCACATGTGCCCTAGCGCTCCAGAAGCCCAAGAGCAAGCACCCAGTGCTCCTGACTGTAAAGTCTGATCTTTACACTGATACACCAGTTAGTGTAGGAAGTGGCCACTGATACTCCAGTGATTGTAGTGTGCAGTCATTACAGTCAGGAATAAAAAAAAAAAAAAAAAAAAAGGTGAGGGGTAGGTAAAGTCACACAACCAGTTTCTCCCAAAAATGGGCTGATTATTCTGACCAGATTTTGATCAGTGACATCAGTTGCCAATTTTGATTCGACAGTTGGATCAAAAATCAGACATGGCTCCGATATTATTACTCTGTGTTAGGAGAAAAAAAATGAATTGAACATATGCACAGCCACATAGAATATCACAGGAACAAATACTATCCCTAAAATCTTTGAGTAGCACTTGTTCGAGAAAATCGGTCATGTTCATGAGTCCTTACAGAGAGTGAGCGCCACTGGGTTCCATGAGTGTCTGTGTGCACGCAAAATTCATTCAATGCAGCCCTTGCTTTGGGCAAGAGAGCACTGTCAATCAAGCTAAGAGGCAGTGCTGATCCTAATGAGGGGATGCTTATGGTGCATGGAGTCCTCGGCCACATTGGCAACTATTTTTGGTTACGTAGACAATTTGACTGTGTATGACGTCACAGTAGTTGCTAACCAAGATATCCATGATTACCAGATGTATTTTCTAGCGTTTTGTCATCTAGTGGAAAATATACTATAATGTCATTAAAAAGTTTTATTAATAACTATCTGAAGAGCCCGGCGCGGCCCGGGCATAGTAACTAACTACAATTAGTTATAATAAATTATGAGAATATACTGTATATATATATCTCTATCTATCTCTATCTGAGTGTAGAGCCCCACCCATTCCGCATAGCCACATTCATTATAATATCCCACATCATCCCGTCAGCCAGAGCTACCGGACTACTACCCATAATATCCCACATCATCCCGTCAGCCAGAGCCACTGGACTACTACTCCTAATATCCCACATCATCCCATCAGCCAGAGCTACCGGACTACTACCACTAATATCCCACATCATCCCATCAGCCAGAGCCACAGGACTACTACCACTAATATCCCACATCATCCCGTCAGCCAGAGCTACCGGACTACTACCACTAATATCCCACATCATCCCGTCAGCCAGAGCCACTGGACTACTACTCCTAATATCCCACATCGTCCCATCAGCCAGAGCCACCGGACAACTACCACTAATATCCCACATCATCCAGTCAGCCTGGAGTCAGAACCAGAGCGCTGAGTGGAACGGTCCTAACTTCCATACTGGGGATCCCTTTAAGAGAGGCCTGACTTCAGAACCAGAGCGTTGAGTGGATTTGCCCTGACTTCCATACCAATTATCCCTTTAATAGAAGCCTGGGGTGAGAATCAGAGCGTTGAGGGATTTACCCTAACTTCCATACAGGAGATCCCTTTAAGAGAGGCCTGGGGTCAGTACCAAAGCGAAGAGTGGATTTTCCCTCACTTCCGTACCGAGGATCCCTTTAAGAGGGGACTTAGGGCAAATCCACTCAGCGCTCTGGTTCTGACCCAACTTCCATACCAGGGATCCCTTTAAGAGAGCCTGGGATCAGAACCAGAGTGCTAAGTGTATTTGCCCTGACTTGCATACCAATGATCATTTTAATAGAACCCTGGGGTCAGAATCAGAGCGCCGAGGGATTTGCCCTAACTTCCATATAAGAGAGCCTGGGGTCAGTACCAGAGCATTTGAAGGCAATTGCCCTGACTTCCATACCGGTGATCCCTTTATGAGAGGCCTGGGGTCAGAATTAAAAGCGCTGGATGGATTTGCCCTGACTTACATACCGGAGATCCCTTTAAGGGCCTGGGGTCAGTACCAAAGCGCAGAGTGGATTTGCCCTAAATTCCATACCAATGATCTCTTTAAGAGACCCTGGGGTCAGAACCACAGAGCTGGAACGGTCTTAACTTACATACTGGGGATCCCTTTAAGAGAGGCCTGGGGTCAAAACCAAAGCGCTGGATGGATTTGCTCTGACTTCCATACCAATGATCCCTTTAAGAGGGAAGATGTGCCTACGGGATGGAGGATGTGTGATGTGTATATAGGCACGGGAGGGGGGGATTCATTTCTGTCATGTGCTCTGCTCCTTTCAGGGGGGCAGACAATGGCTGGGAGCTTATGTTCCCAGGGATGCTAGATTTCTCCCACCATGTCAGTGTCTGCTGAGGTGTTGTCAAGTAGGAAAACTGTTGGTCATAGCAAGAATCACAGCTCAGCGTCTTTTAACCAGCTCTGGTGAAATGAGAGATGCTTAGTGATTGTTTGCAAGTAAAACTGTTGCTCATAGCAACCAATCACAGCTCAGCTTCTTTTGAACAGCTCTGGTGAAATGAAAGATGCTTTGTGATTGGTTGGTGATACAAACACATTCATTTTTATATATAGAGATTTACATAGAAATTGGATAAAGTATTCAAGAATAACCAAAACTAGATATTTATATACTTGCAAATCATACCTCCAAATTTCTATTGTGGCCATAAATAAAAGTCATATATAATAGTATACTGAAGCAGTGTAAATAATTACTGCACATACAACGCACATTAACAACTACTGTTCATTTCACAGGAGGAAAAAAAAAAAAAAGCTCAAAACATTGCTGGTTTCTAAGAATGAATGTATATTGCTCGTTTTGTCACTGACTACACAGCAGTTTCCATGGTAACCAATGTGTTTTTCTAGAACGTGTCACGATTTGGTAAGAAATGCAGGGTTATTTTGTACTTGTACATTTCTCCACACAGCGGTGACTCCTCCTGCTTGACTGACAGCCGCTATACTGAGTGACTTTTGGCATAGGTGCTGTGTGTCAGGTCTCATTCATACATCCAGTATTTGTAAACCAAAACCAGGAGTGGAACAATCAGAGGAAAAGTCTAATAGAACCACGTCACCACTTCTGCAATTTTGACCATTTTATGGCTTTCAAATACTGATGTAAAATACAGAGCAATTACTGAACGTTTGAGCATGGCCTGAAAGAGGAGAAGCGGACGCTGGGCGGGAAATAGAGCTATAGAGTGACACAGGCTTCAGATCTACCATAGCGCTTAAACCTCATTTGCATATCAATTCAAAGGTTGATTTCTTGGTAAGGGCAGAGAAAGACTGCCATATAACTCACGCCAGGATCGCATGGTAAACCGCTCATACTGGCTGTCTTCTCTCCTGACCCGAGCTTGACGGATGCATAGAAATACATCACGCTGTCATGCTCAGGTCAGGAGAGCCACCGGGCCAGTCCGTCCAGTGCGATGCAATCATTGCACGAGTTATACGGCAGTCTGTCTCTGCCCTAATGGAGGCACTGACTGGCCATGTAAAAGGTATTACTAGACTTGTATATGCAAAACAAAAACCTAAAGAAATGAACTGGAATATAAATTGGTATGCATATAACGCATGTTCACACTGGTCACTAAATAGACAAAACCTAAGCTAAAAACAAAATGAACAAATGCCCTGCAGTAAGTATTGTAAATCACAATAGTGCATAAAAGTAACATAGGTACTTAGTTAAACACTGTTTGGATAAAAAAAAAAAAAAACATAAAAAGGGACCATAAATACAAGCTTTAAAAGAGAATCTATTAATTTCCTGTGTTTATAGTGAGGCTCCCACACACCAATCCTTCCACATATAAAACAGAACACTCCAGTGGTGTCCGCTCCCACCTTTCCCTATGTTCTTTCCACTGAACCACTATCAGCTCATAATAAAGCTTGCCCCGATATTCAATTTATTCCTTTATGCAATAAATATGTTAAAACTACGCTTTTGTCAACGATGTCCTCTTGTCCCTGACAAATCCACATATTTCACTACCAAAAGTTGCACCTACAGGTGTTTTTAGCAATACTTCTGGCAGGACTTCAGCTTGCCCATACTATGTACCTTGTTCTCTAATAATTTGCCTCTCCAGGTCGATGACCCTCCCTTTGTCCCTACATGCTATAGCAAAAATGACATCCTCTGCAAATACTTGCTTGAGAACGCACTAATAAATGTCTTAAAAATCTTCTCTTTATCTGTCCAAACAAGCCTACTTAAATACCCTCATCGCATCACTAACTGAGGATCCAAAATGACTTTTCAAAACTTTCTTCTCCCTCCTGAGTCCTAAAGTACAGGCCCCTGTCACAAACCTCAATGCTGATATCCTCTTATTTCCTAGAAAAAAAAAAAAATCAACCACGTCAATTAGGACATTTTCATACAATTCACTCACAGCAGCCTAAATCCTCTTGCCTCCTGGACCTCAAGCTCACTTTCTATTATGGAAGAAGTTACCTGGCTCCTCACCTTAAAACCTGCTCTAGTGACTATTCCCTCATCTCCTCAGTCCCCTTCATCAGCTGTCACTGACTACCTAACTAAAATATTTAACCTCTCTTTCTTCCCATATCTTTCCCTCTTTATTTCAACACGCCATATCATAACCCCGTTGCTAAAAAAAAAAAAAAAAATCCTTTGACCGGAGCTGCATTGCTACTGTCTCATCTTCCCTTCATCTCAAAACTGCTGGAAAGGCTCAAATTGACACTTTATAATCTGGTTTCCGCTCATTACACTGAAGTCTCTAACGACCTACTAATAGCAAAATCTAATCGCAACTAATCCCTTCTTCGGGGTCTCTCAGCAGCACTTGACACTGTGGATAACCAGCTCCACGTCACTATGCTCAGCTATATTGACCCGAAGGAATCCGTTCCCTCCTAGTTCTCTTCCAACTTCCTTGAACGCCCCTTCACTATTTTTTGTTCCGCTCCTCTTCCCCTTCCTGTCAGGGTTCAGATCTAAGCCCACTCATCGTATTCACTGAACCTACTGGACAAACCATTAGCAGATTTTGTTTCAAGTATCATCACTATGCTGTTGACACATAATTATACCTCTTCTCCTGACTGACATCACCCTCATGTTAAAACAATACCAGTGATTGTCTGTCCGCTGTCTATAACATCACATCCTCCCTCTATACCAAACTGAATGAATCTCTCCAAAACTCAACTGACTATGCTTCCTCTAATTACTTACCCACAGTGGGGTAAATAAGTATTTGATACACTGCAAGTTTTCCCACCTACAAAGAATGGAGAGGTCTATAATTTTTATTGTAGGTACACCAACTGTGAGAGGCAGATTTTTAAAAAAAAAAAATCATATTGTATGATTTTTCCAAAATTTTCACAATTACATAATTAATTTGCATTTTATTGCCTGAAAAAAAAGTATTTGACACAATATAAAAAAACATAACTTAATATGTGGTACAAAAGCCTTTGGTTTTCAATTACAGAGGTCAGACTTTTCCTGTAGTTCTTGACCAAGTTTGCATACACTGCAGCAGTATTCAGGTCTGGAGACTCCTTCCTCCGCCAAACATGGCAAGTGCAGTACATATCAAAAAGTTTTATTTTGGTCTCATCTGACCACATGACTTCCCATTCCTCCTCTGGATCGTCCAGACAGTCATTGCCAAACTTCAACCGGCCTGGACATGTGCTTGCGTGAGTAGGGGACCTTGTGTGCCTTGCAAGATTTTAATACATGATGACGTAGTGTTTTACTATCGGTAATGTTTGAGACTGTGGTACCAGCTCTCTTCAGGTCATCGTCCAGGTCTTCCTGTGCATTTCTGGACTGATTCTTGACCTCTCATAGAATGATCCTTGCCTCGGGAGGCAAGATTTTGCATGGAGCCCCAGACCAAGGAAGATGATTGACAGTCATCTTACCTTTCTTCCATTGTCTAATAATTGTGCAAACAGTTGTTGCCTTCTCACCAAGCTGCTTGCCTATTGTCCTGTAGCACATCCCAGCCTTGTGCAGGTCTACAATTTTGTCCCTGGTGTCCTTAGACAGCTCTTTGGTCTTGGTCATAGTGGAGAGGTTGGGTTATGATTGAGTGTGAGGACAGGTGTCTTTTATAGAGGTAACAAGTTCAAATAGGTGCATTTGATACAGATAATGGGTGCATAGTAAGGTCTGTGAGAGCTAGAATTCTTGCTGGTTTGTGGGTGATCAAATACTTATTTCATGCAATACAATGTGATTTTCTGTTTATTTTTCGATTCTGTCTCTCACAGTTGAAGTGTACATGTGATAAAAAAAAATAAATACAGACCTCTCCATTCTTTGAAAGTGGGCATACCTGCAAAATGAGCAGTGTATCAAATACTTATCTTCCCAACTGTGTAATTGATATTGCAATTGCCTTGGATAGTTTAACCATAACTCTCAAGTAACATGCTGTTATGACCAGGGCTGTGGAGTTGGAGTCGGAGCACATTTTGGGGGAGTTGGAGTCATGGAAATTGAGGAGTTGGAGTCGTAGTCGGAGGTTTGGCTTAGGCTACTTTCACATTAGGGTTTTTTTAGCGCAGCGCTTCGTGCGCAATAGAAACACATGCAAAAAACGCATCATGCGTTTTTAATGCGTTTGCGTTTTTTAGGTGCATGCGTTTTAACCAGTTTCTAGCCATGTTAACTCTTAAAACGCTTGCGTTTTTTAATGCAGGCGTGCGAATGTTCATGCACACGCCTGCGTTCCCATAGACTAATGTGTTATTTTGTCTCATTCCGTGCGCAAGTGTGCACATGCGTTTTTTTTACGCCATTGGACGGACCCAAAAATGCAACAGGTTGTGTCTGGCGCGCCTAGGCGCACACCTTAAAAAAAAAAAAAAACACATGCGCACTAAAACGCATACGAACGCGTGCAAACACAAGACCATGCGCCCCCATGTTAACCCCTTCCTGACATCAGACGTACTATCCCGACCATGGGACCCGGGCCCCTATGCCCATGGACGGGATAGAACGTCTACTGCGATCAGCGGCGCCCACGTGGTGAGCGCCGCTTATCACGGCCGGGTGTCAGCTGATTATAACAGCTGACACCCGGTACAATGTGTCAGGGGAGGTCACGGACTGCCCCCGACACGTTAACCCCTTGCACACCACGATCAAACATGATCGCGGTGTACCGGGGGTTAAAGGGAAGCATCGGCAGGGAGGGGGCTCCCTCCGTGCTTCCCTGAGCCCCCCACGGCAGCGCAATGTGCAGCGCTGCTGCCGGGGGCTCCTTTCTTGCAGGCTCCAAGATGGCGACGGGGGCCTTCGGGGGCCTGCAGGAAGCTGGCTTCCTCAGTGCCTGCAAAGCGCAGGCATGAGGAAGCCTTGTGCACTGCCTGTGACAGATCGCTGATCTGTCACAGTGATCTGTGATGTGACAGATCAGTGATCTGTGATGTGACAGATCAGCGATCTGTCACAGAACAGTGATGTCCCACCTGGGACTATTTAATAAAGTAAAAAAAAAAAAAAAAGTGTTAAAATAATAATAAAAAAAAAATAAAAAAAAAAAATCGCCAAATAATTTACAAAAAAAAAAAAAAAATATTCCCCCAAATAAATCCATTTTTTGAAAAAAAACAAAAAAAACAATAAAAGTACACATATTAGGTATCGCCGCGTCCGTAACGACCCGCCCTATAAAACTGTCCCATTAGCTAACCCCTTTAGCGAACCCCTAAAAAAATAAAAATAAAAAACGAAGCAAAAAATAATGATTTATTATCATACCGCCAAACAAAAAGTGTAATAACGCGCGATCAAAAAGACGCATATTAATATCCATGGTACCGCTGAAAACGTCATCTTGTCCCGCAAAAAACGAGCCACCACACAGCATCATCAGCGAAAAAATAAAAAAGTTATAGCTCACAGAATAAAGCGATGCAAAAATAATTATTTTTTATATAAAATAGTTTTCATTGCATAAAACCGACAAAACAAAAAAACGACCTAAATGAGGTATCGCTGTAACCGTACTGACCCGAAGAATAAAACCGCTTTATCAATTTTACCGCACGCGGAACGGTGTAAACGCACCCACCCCAAAAGAAATTCATGAAACGCTGGTTTTTGTTCATTCTGCGTCCCAAAAATCGGAATAAAAAGCGATCAAAAAATGTCACGTGCCCGAAAATGGTACCAATAAAAACGTCAACTCGTCCCGCAAAAAATAAGACCTCACATAACTCGGTGGGTCAAAATACGGAAAAATTATAGCTCTCAATATGTGGTGATGCAAAAACTATTTTTACAATAAAAAGCGTCTTTTAGCGTGCGACAGCCGCCAAACATAAAAACCGCCATAAATGGTAAATCAAACCCCCCGTTATCACCCCCTTAGTTAGGGAAAAATAATAAAATAAAAAAAATGTATTTATTTCCATTTTTCAATTACGGTTAGGGTTAGGGAAGGGCTAGGGTTAGGGGTGTGTTGGGGTTCGGGTTGGAGTTAGAATTGGGGGTTTCCACTGTTTGGGCACATCAGGGGCTCTCCAAATGCAACATGGCGTCTGATTTCAATTCCAGCCAATTCTGAGTTGAAAAAGTCAAATGGTGCTCCTTCCCTTCCAAGCTCTGCCATGCGCCCAAACAGTGTTTTACCCCCACATGTAGGGTATCAGCCTACTCAGGACAAATTGAAAAACAATTTTTGGGGTCCAATTTCTCCTGTTACCCTTAGGAAAATAAAAAATTGGGGGCAAAAATATCATTTTTGTGGAAAAAAATGATTTTTTTATTTTCACGTCCGAGCGTTATAAACTTCTGTGAAGCACTTGGGGGTTCAAAGTGCTCACCACACATCTAGATAAGTTCCTTAGGGGGTCTCGTTTCCAAAATGGGGTCATTTGTGGGGGGTTTCCACTGTTTAGGTACATTAGGGGCTCTCCAAAGGCAACATGACACCCGCAGAACACTCCCTCAAAGTCTGCATTCCAAAACGTCACTACTTCCCTTCCGAGCCCCGACGTGTGTCCATACAGTAGTTTTCTCCCACATATGGGGCGTCAGCGTACTCAGGACAAATTGGACAACAACTTTTGGGGTCCAATTTCTCCTGGTACTCTTGGGAAAATAAAAAAATGGTGACTAAAAGATCATGTTTGTGGAAAAAATACGAATTTTTTATTTTCACGCCTTCTGTGAAGCACTGGGGGGTTCAAAGTGCTCACCACACATCTAGATAAGTTCCTTGGGGGGTCTAGTTTACAAAATGGTGTCATTTCTGGGGGGTTTCCACTGTTTAGGTACATCAGGAGTTTTCCAATCGTGACATGGTGTCCGATCTCAATTCCAGCCAAAAACGTCAAATGGCGCTGCTTCCCTTCCGAGCTCTGCCATGCGCCCAAATAGTGGTTTACCCCCACATGTGGGGTATCAGCGTACTGAGGACAAATTGCACAATAACTTTTAGGGTCCTTTTACCCTTGGAAAAATAAGATTTGAGGGTGAAACGATCATTTTTGTGGAAAAAATATGATTTTTTAATTGTACGGCTTTATGTTATAAACTTCTGTAAAGCCCTTGTGGGTTCAAAGTTCTCACCACATATCTAGATAAGTTCCTTGGGGGGGGGGGTCTAGTTTCCAAAATGGGGTCACTTGTAGGGGGTTTCCACTGTTTAGGTACATCAGGGACTCTCCAAACGTGACATGGTGTCCGATCTGAATTCCAGACAATTTTGCATTGAAAAAGTCAAACGGCGCTCCTTCCATTCTGAGCTCTGCCATGCGCCGAAACAGTCATTCCCCCCCACATATCAGGTATCAGCGTACTCAGGACAAATTGCACAATAACTTTTGCAGTCCAATTTCTCCTGTTACCCTTGGTAAAATAAAAAAAATTGAACCTGAAGTCCTTTTTTTGTAAAAAAAAGTTAGATGTTCATTTTTTTTTAAATATTCAAAAAAATTCCTGTGACGCACCTAAAGGGTTAATAAACTTCTTGAATGTGGTTTTGAGCACCTTAAGGGGTGCAGTTTTTAGAATGGTGTCACTTTTTGGTGTCACTTTTGGGTATTTTCTATCATATAGACCCCTCAAAGTGGCTTCAAATGTGATGTGGTCCGTAAAAATAAAATGGTGTTGTAAAAATGAGAAATCGCTGGTCAACTTTTAACCCTTATAACTTCCTAACAAAAAAAAATTTTGGTTCCAAAATTGTGCTGATGTAAAGTAAACATGTGGGAAATGTTAGTTATCAAGTTTTTTGGGTGCCATATCTCTGATTTAAGGGCATAAAAATTCAAATTTGGAAAATTGCGAAATTTTCAAAATTTTCGCCAAATTTCTGTTTTTCTCACAAATAAACGCAAGTTATTTGAATGAAATTTTACCACTAACATGAAGTACAATATGTCACGAGAAAACAATGTCAGAATCACCGGGATCCATGGAAGCGTTCCAGAGTTATGACCTCATAAAGGTACAGTGGACAGAATTGTAAAAATTGGCCCGGTCATGAACGTGCAAACCACCCTTGGGGGTGAAGGGGTTAAACATAGGTGCGCATGGACGCGCACGATGAGCTGCGCAAAAAAAACGCTAATGTGAAACCATTCTTACTGACTCCACAGTCCTGATATGAGGGAGTCGGCGTTGGAGTCATGGAGATTGAGGAGTCGGAGGGTTGGCTTACCGACTCCACAGCCCTGGTTATGACCAACGGTGGCACACATGGATTTGTGGATCCACTGTGTCAGAGGACCAGGCATGCCTAGGAAGATGCGTAGCTAAGCAGTGTTCACTGGAGCGCCTGATGGTGGAGACAGACTGGGTAGCAGGTAGACGCCAGGTACGACTCATAAGCAGATCCCTATACTGCAGCTGGTGACCCCACGGGTCAGGTTCACTGACAATGATTAGGGGTATGTTCAGACACACCGGTCTAGGATACTGGATAAATGACATGAACCGATGGACAATGTTCAAGCACTGGCCGCACTGGTTACAGGGGACTTCGGATTCAGGACTGGTCACTCCAGTACCAGGGGATAACTGTTAAACAGGGCGGCACGGTGGCTCAGTGGTTAGCGCTGCTGGGGTCCTGGGTTCGAATCCCACCAAGGAAAACATCTGCAAGGAGTTTGTATGTTCTCCCCGTGTTTGCGTGGGTTTCCTCCCACATTCTAAAGACATACTGCTAGGGAATTTAGATTGTGAGCCCCATCGGGGACAGTAATGATAATATGTGCAAAACTGTAAAGCGCTGCGGAATATGTTAGCGCTATATAAAAAATAAAGATTATTATAAAAAATAAAGATTATTAACACTGGCTGCACAGAGACCAGGAGACGAGGTTCAGCCCGTTGGCCGCACCAGAACCAGGGATGAGGTTCAGGCACTGGCACAACAGGACTATGTTAGGGACCGGTTGCATCGGGACCAGGGGACAAGCTTCAGAGAAATGACCGCACCGGGACCAGGGACACAGGTTCAGGACACTGGGCTGCACCGTTACCAGGGAACCTCAAAACTCACTAGTAGCACATTTTACTCACTAATGATTCAACTCATAGCTTGGCAACTCCCTAAGGGAGAGGGAGTCTTTTAAACAGGATGAATCCCAGAAATTGGTTAGGAGCCACCTTGCAGGTGCTCACATTATACTAAATGCTTCTCAGCAACAAGCTGAGGGCATTTAGTCTATGTGCGTTGCCCCTTAAAAATAAGGAGCGTGCGCACTAGGCACGCCGCCGGGAACTTCAGCATACACAACACACTAAAAGGAAGCTACCACCCCTGCATGGAGGGAGAAAAGGACATTATGCAGGGGTGCCGTACATAACGCTACACCCGCTAGCTGTCTTGGGGAGCTACTGACACAAATATCACTTGCTCATGTTACCTGCATCTTAAAAACAACTCCAGAATACATTTTCTCACCTTTGAAAATGTAAAAATGCTTACAGTAGTCCTTTTTCATAGGCGTCTGGACTACTGCAACTCTCTAATGATCGGTCTCTTTCTGACCAAACGTTCCCCTCTCCAATCCCCTGAATGTGGCAGCCACGGTCGTACTTTTGTGCAGCTGCTAAACCGATGCCTCCATCCTTGTGCCAGTTATTGCACTGGTAACCCATTCACTACACAGTACAATACAAACGTCTCTCTCTCACCCACAATGCTCTACACCACCTTATATCTCTATCATGCTACCTCGTGACTCATGTAGGCTTGCTACAACATATCTTCTGTTGTTCAAATCACAGCATACTGGTCTCTGACACAGGGTTTTCTTGAGAGGATTTCACACCTTTGGTAATACACCAAGCTGCTTCTGTACTCGCTTAGTTGCCATTTTATGGAAATCACCTGTTTAGATAGAATATATCTGCAGTCTTAGGCTGGGTTCACACGTAGTGGAACTCTCGCGGAAATTACCGCGAGAATTCCGGAATTCCATTCCGCAGGAAAATCGCATTTTAAATTCCCGCGATTTTCCCGCGGACAAACTAGCATTTTGCAAGCGTAATTAGCTTGCAGAATTGCTAGTGTTTTCCAAGCGATCTGGAGCATCGCTTGGAGAACTGATTGACAGGTTGGTCACACTCGTCAAACATAGTGTTTGACGAGTGTGACCAACTTTTTACTATTGAGGCCGCCTATGCGGCGTCAATAGTAAAAGATAGAATGTAAAAAAAAATAAAAAAATAATATTGTTATTCTCACCTTCCGACGTCCCACGCAGCCTTCCCGCCTCTCTCCACGCTCCCGGTCCCAGTAATCCTTTGCGACAATTACAGCGATAACGTCTGTTCTCGCGGGATCACGACGTCTCGCGGTCATTCGCGATGACGTCGCGCGAATGACCGCGAGACTTCGCGATCCCGCGAGAACGGATGTCATCGCTCACAAAGGCTTACTGGGACCGGGAGCGTGGAGAGAGGCGGGAAGGCTGCGCGGGACGTCGGAAGGTGAGAATAAAAATATTTTTTATTTTAAATTCTATTTTTTACAGGGATATGGTACCCAAAGTCCGGAGGACAGTCTCCTCTCCTCTGGACCGTGGGTACCATCCGCAAATGTTCTGCTTACTTTTCGCATGGTGTGCACAGCCACATGCGGAAAGTAAGCAGAACAATGCATTTTGTATGGGTGCGGGATCGCCGCGATTCCGCAAAATTTATGAGCATGTTGCGTTTACCGCAAAGCGATTCCGCCGCGGTAAAAACCGCAGCATTTGCACAGCATTGCGGAATCCCATAGGAATGCATGGGATGCTTATTTTTCACGCGATAAAAACGCCACGTGTGAACTCAGCCTTAAGGTTGATCACTTTGTGGAACACCTTATTGCTTCAATCTACAATAACCTAGAAAAATTCAATTCAATTTGGGATCTATTTGCTGTCATAATAGCCATAGGTAATGTGTGGCCTCAACTTCCCTCTCCCTACCTAGTGCTGGCTGTGCACCTACAGTTCAAACCAGAAGTTTACATACACTATGTAAAAATGATACATATGCATGGTTTACTCAATATCGGACATAAAATCAGAAAAAAACTTTCCCATTTTAGGTCAATTAGGATTACGATAATTATTAATATTTGCCACATGCCAGAATAATGAGAGAGAGAGAGAGAGAGAGAGAGAGAGAGAGACTGTTTTAAGGCATTTTTACTTAATGCAAAGTCAAAAATTTACATATATTTCATTGCCCTTAAACTGAATGACTTGGGTCAAATGTTTGAAATATCCTTCCACAAGCTTCTCACAATAGTTGGTAGGAATTTTGACCCATTCAGTCTAACAAAACTGGCGTAACTGATCCAATTTGTAGGCCGCCTTGCCCGCACCTGCCTTTTTAGCTTTGCCAGTACATTTTGGGATTTGCGATGGCCACTTCAAAACACTGACTTAGTTATCCTTAAACCACTTTGTTACCATTTTGGCAGTATGTTTTGGGTCATTGTCCATTTGGAAGACTCATTCTTGCCCTAGCCTTAACCCTTTAACGACCGCCAATACGCCTTTTAACGGTGACAGTTAAAGGTACTTATTCCTCAGCGCCAAAAACTTCACACTAGACCTCAAGCAGCTTGGATTGTCTGTCTCTCCACTCTTCCTCCAGACTCTGGGACCTTGATTTCCAAGGTCTAGTGTGAAGTATCCACAATCAATTATGGTTTGGGGAGCCATGTCATCTGCTGGAGCAGGTATGCTGTGTTTTATGAAGACCAAAGTCAGTGCAGGAAATTTTAGAGCACTTCATGCTTCCTTCTATCGACAAGCTTTTTGGAGATGGAAATTTCCTTCTCCAGCAGGACTTGGCACCTGTCCACACTGCCAAAAATACCAATTCCTGGTTTATAAACAGTATCACTGTGCTTGATTGATCAGCAAACTCATCTGACCTTAACTCCATAGAGAATCTATGGGGTACTGTAAAGAGGAAGATGAGAGACACCAGACACCAAGAACGCGGACGAGCTGAATTCTGCTATCAAAGCAACCCGGGCTTTCGTAACACCTCAGTAGTGCCACAGGCTGATCTCCTCCATGCTATATTAATGCAGTAATTGAAGCAAAAAAAAGCTCCGACCAAAAATTGAGTGCATTTACTGAACAAACTGAAATGTAAAGTGCTGCGGAATATGTCGGCGCTATAGAAATAAAATTTATTATTATTAAAACATTTCAGTAGGCCAACATTTCAGATTCTAAAATAATTTTTTCAAGCTGGTGTTAGAGAGTACCGTATATACTCGTGTATAAGCCGACCCCCCCTAATTTTGCCACAAAAAACTGGTAAAACTTGACTCGCGTACAAGCCTAGGGTGGAAAATGCAGCAGCTACTGGTACATTTCAAAAATAAAAATAGATACCAATAAAAGTAAAATTAATTGAGACATTAGTAGGTTAAATGTTTTTGAATATCCATATTGAATCAGGAGCTCCATATAATGCTCCATACAGTTCATGATTGGCCCCATAAGATGCTCCATACAAAATACACCCCATATAATGCTGCACAAAGGTTAATAATGCCCCCATAAGATGCTCCATAGATTATGCCCCATAGACTATGCCCCCATATGCTGCCCCACAGACTATGCCCCCATATGCTGCCCCACAGACTATGCCCCCATATGCTGCCCCACAGACTATGCCCCCATATGCTGCCCCACAGACTATGCCCCCATATGCTGCCCCACAGACTATGCCCCCATATGCTGCCCCACAGACTATGCCCCCATATGCTGCCCCACAGACTATGCCCCCATATGCTGCCCCACAGACTATGCCCCCATATGCTGCCCCACAGACTATGCCCCCATATGCTGCCCCACAGACTATGCCCCCATATGCTGCCCCACAGACTATGCCCCCATATGCTGCCCCACAGACTATGCCCCCATATGCTGCCCCACAGACTATGCCCCCATATGCTGCCCCACAGACTATGCCCCCATATGCTGCCCCACAGACTATGCCCCCATATGCTGCCCCACAGACTATGCCCCCATATGCTGCCCCACAGACTATGCCCCCATATGCTGCCCCACAGACTATGCCCCCATATGCTGCCCCACAGACTATGCCCCCATATGCTGCCCCACAGACTATGCCCCCATATGCTGCCCCACAGACTATGCCCCCATATGCTGCCCCACAGACTATGCCCCCATATGCTGCCCCACAGACTATGCCCCCATATGCTGCCCCACAGACTATGCCCCCATATGCTGCCCCACAGACTATGCCCCCATATGCTGCCCCACAGACTATGCCCCCATATGCTGCCCCACAGACTATGCCCCCATATGCTGCCCCACAGACTATGCCCCCATATGCTGCCCCACAGACTATGCCCCCATATGCTGCCCCACAGACTATGCCCCCATATGCTGCCCCACAGACTATGCCCCCATATGCTGCCCCACAGACTATGCCCCCATATGCTGCCCCACAGACTATGCCCCCATATGCTGCCCCACAGACTATGCCCCCATATGCTGCCCCACAGACTATGCCCCCATATGCTGCCCCACAGACTATGCCCCCATATGCTGCCCCACAGACTATGCCCCCATATGCTGCCCCACAGACTATGCCCCCATATGCTGCCCCACAGACTATGCCCCCATATGCTGCCCCATAGACTATGCCCCCATATGCTGCCCCATAGACTATGCCCTCATATGCTGCCCCATAGAATATGCCCCCATATGCTGCCCCATAGAATATGCCCCCATATGCTGCCCCATAGAATATGCCCCCATATGCTGCCCCATAGAATGTGCCCCCATATGCTGCCCCATAGAATGTGCCCCCATATGCTGCCCCATAGAATGTGCCCCCATATGCTGCCCCATAGAATGTGCCCCCATAAGTTGCTCCATAGACTATGCCCCGATATACTGCTCCATAGACTATGCCCCCATATGCTGCTCCATAGACTATGCCCCCATATGCTGCTCCATAGAATATGCCCCCATATGCTGCTGCAAAAAAAAAATGCCATACTCACCTCTTCTGCTCAGGACCCGGCATCTGAGATATTCACCTGTCTGGGGTCCATCGCTGCTCACCGCTGTCTGCTGCTTCCTGTGTCAGTGACTGTTCAGCCAGCAGAGGGCGCAGTGCGCACTAACCACGTCATCGCACCCTCTGCTGGCTAAACGTCACTGACACAGGATGCAGCAGACAGCGGTGAGCAGCGATGGACCCCGGACAGGTGAATATCGCTATACTTACCCCCTCCTGGCGCGGTCTCTGCAGCCCCGCTTCTCCATGGTCTCCCTTCCTGCCTTCAGCGGTCACGTGATACTGCTTATTACACTCATGAATATGCGCATATTCATGAGTTTAATGAGCGGTACCACGTGACCGCTGAAGGCAGGAAGGGAGACGGTGGAGAAGCGGGGGGCTGCAGAGACCACGCCGGGGGGGGCAAGTATGATCTGACACCCCCGCTCCCCCGCCGACCCCCAGGTATATCACTCGTGTATAAGCTGAGAGGGGGAACTTTCAGCCCAAAAAAATGGGCTGAAAATCTCGGCTTATACACGACTATATACGTTACCTAATTTACTAAGATAATGACTTTTGGGTTTCCACTGGCTGTAAACCATAATCATCAACATTAAGAGAAATAAATACTTGAAATAGATCACTTTGTTTGTAATGACTACATAATATACGAGTATCACTTTTTGTATTGAAGAACTGAAATAAATGAACTTTTTGATGATATCCTAATTTTGTGAGATGCACCTGTAATTGTTTATACAGAAGAACAAGGCACCTTCAGGTATCCTGAAATTGAACCCAAGGATGAGCCACAATCCTCTTCCGGATATCTTGGCTGATTTCTTGAGACTTTCCTAAGATGTTATACAAAGAAGCAGTGTGTTTTAGGTGTGCATTAAAATACATCCACAGCTGTGTCTCTAACTCAGAAATTGCCAAAAATCAGATGCTTCCAAACACATGACATCATCATATGGGCAGTCTGGAATTGTTTAAAGTCTTTGCAGTAAGAAAGAAAAATGCCTTAAAAAATTCTCTCTCTCATTATTCTGGCATTTCGCAAATATTAGTAATTATGGTAATCCTAACTGACCTAAAATGTGAAAGGTTTATTCTGATTTCATGTCAGATATTGAGAAAAACATACATTAGTGTCTTTTTATATAGCATATGCAAACTTCTGCTTTCAACTGTACATGCACACCTTATTGGTTGTATAATTTGGCATTCTCTACTGTACGTTATAAAATTTAATTTTTGTTTTCTTATTGCAGTAGGTAAATATATTTAATAAATGTACAGTGGAACAGGAAAAAGCCACGATAACGCCTCAATATTCTCCAAGGAGAAAACCAAGGCCGGGGGTCACACTGGCAAGTGCAATGCGAGAAACTCACGCGAGTCTCTCACATCAATAACTGGCACTGCCGCCGGCACTCGGAACAGGAGTGTGTGGCTGCATATCTTTCTATGCAGCTAAACGCTCCGGTCCGAACCGCCGGCAGCAGTACTGGGTATTGAGGCGATAGAGTCGTGCGGGTTTCTTGCATTGCACACACAAGTGTGACCCCGACCTAAGAGTTCAAACACAATTTTGGTGGTGAAATGAGATTTTTCCAGGATTATGGAATGACCCAAAATTAACTGATGGATGTTGAGGCGTCTATAAGACACCTATCCATTAAAAGTCCTATAGTTATATGGTAAATACACAGCAAGAATGAAGTCTTATTTGAAATAAAACACTATTTAAACACAGTTATACTCACCTAACACTTAATTCTGCTGAATCCCTCATCTCCTGTAATATAACAAAAAATAACAAAAAATATCCCTCACCTGTCAGTCGTTCTGTCCTATGCTGCAATACAGGTCTAGCGGATAAACCGTTTTCAATCTGGACGGTGCCAAGATGCGACTGTCCAGGCTGAGAACCAATGGTGAATGAACTGCTTCGAGCACAGCATCAGTGACTAGCAGTGATGTCATCGAGGTTACTGCCGGTCACTGAGGCTGCGTCCCAGCTGGGAATTTGAGCTGTGGTGAATTTGAGCTGTGGTGGTAAAAAAGGAGAAGTGTTTTGTTTTATTGCAAATAAAAGACTTTATACTGGCTGTGTCTTTATTTACTATTAAATAAAGGATTAGTAATGGATAGGTGTCTTATAGATGCCTCTCCATTACTAATCCGTGGGCTTGATGTCACCGGACATTACAAAGGTGACATCAAACCCACAAATATGAACACCATTTCCCACAGCTACAGGGCAAGTGGGAAGAGCCAGGCAAAGTGCCAGAGTTTCTGGGTGACTGCGGGCTCCTATTTTTAGGCTGAGGGTGCCAATATCCATGGCCCCTTACCAGCCTGATAACACACCAGCCCCCAGCTGTCTGCTTTAGCTTGGTTAACTGTCAAAAATTGGGGGGGGAGACACCACAACGTTATTATTTATTTAAATAATTAAAAAATAAGGCATGGTGACCCCTCTATTCTTGATAACCAGCCTTGCTGAAGCTGACAGCAAAGGGTTGCAGTCCCCAGCTGTGAGTTTTGCCTGGCTATCTAAAATACAGGGGAACCCATGTCTTTTTTTTAAAAAAAATTTATTTTAATTTTTTTTACTTACAACACCGGTTGGTGAATACTCCCATCAGCGGCTCCTTCTCTCACAATTATTAGCGACAGCAGAATAGTCTCATCAGCTGACACCAGTGACCGAGGGTAAACTTTATACCTTAAATCACAGCTGAGTGCTCACACTGTCTTTTTGACAGCATGGGAACTGTAGCTGTGACAGACGGTGAGGAGTTTACCGCTGATAAGAAGAGTTTCCTTTCTTGTTGCTTTTGAAGTGTCTTGCAAGGCTTAATTCATTATCAGGTTTAGATAATCTGATGCGTGACCTGCAGACAGCATTATATTCTTCTTTAGATATGCCTCCCTCTTTCCATTTGATAAACATTTACCGTATATACTAGAGTAGAAGCCGACCCGAGTAGAAGCTGACCCCCCTAATGTTGCCACAAAAAACTGAGAAAACTTATTGACTGGAGTATAAGCCTAGGGTGGAAAATGCAGCAGCTATTGGTAAATTTCAAAAATAAAAATAGATACCAATAAAAGTAAAATTAATTGAGACATCAGTAGATTAAATGTTTTTGAATATCCATATGGAATCGGGAGCCCCACATAATGCTCCATATAGTTCATGATAGCCCCCATAAGATGCTCCATACAAAATACGCCCCATATAATGCTGCACAAAGGTTAATAATGGCCTCATAAGATGCTCCATAGAATAATATGCCCCATATGCTGCTCCATAAAGGTTATGGCCCCATAAGATGTTCCATAGATTATGCCCCATATGCTGCCCCATAAAATGCTCCATAGATTATGTCCCCATATGCTGCCCCCATAAGATGCTCTATAGATTATGCCCCAATAAGATGCTCCATAGATTATGCCCCATATGCTGCCCCCATAAGATGCTCCATAGATTATGCCCCATAAGATGCTCCATAGATTATGCCCCCATATGCTGCCACCCTAAGATGCTCCATAGATTATGCCCCCATATGCTGCCACCCTAAGATGCTCCATAGATTATGCCCCTATATGCTGCCCCCATAAGATGCTCCATAGATTATGCCCCCATATGCTGTCCCCATAAGATGCTCCATAGATTATGCCCCTATATGCTGCCCCCATAAGATGCTCCATAGATTATGCCCCATATGCTGCCCCATAAGATGCTCCATAGATTATGCCCCTATATGCTGCCCCCATAAGATGCTCCATAGATTATGCCCCTATATGCTGCCCCCATAAGATGCTCCATAGATTATGCCCCTATATGCTGCCCCCATAAGATGCTCCATAGATTATGCCCCTATATGCTGCCCCCATAAGATGCTCCATAGATTATGCCCCTATATGCTGCCCCCATAAGATGCTCCATAGATTATGCCCCTATATGCTGCCCCCATAAGATGCTCCATAGATTATGCCCCTATATGCTGCCCCCATAAGATGCTCCATAGATTATGCCCCTATATGCTGCCCCCATAAGATGCTCCATAGATTATGCCCCTATATGCTGCCCCCATAAGATGCGCCATAGATTATGCCCCTATATGCTGCCCCCATAAGATGCTCCATATATTATGCCCCCATGTGCTGCCGCTGCTGCATTTAAAAATAAAAAATGACATACTCACCTCTCCGTCGCTGGGGCCAGGTGCTGGTGTCACTGCTGGCACCTGAGACATTCACCTGTCCCCCGGTCCATCACTGCTTGCTGCTGTCTGGCACGTCATCTGTCAGTGACGTTCAGGCTGCAGGGGGCGCGGCATGCACTAATCACGTCACCGTGCCCTCTGCTGTCTGAACGTCATTGACAGATGACGTGCCAGACAGCAGCAAGCAGCGATGGACCCCGGGACAGGTGACACTCACTATACTTACCCGTCCTGGCATGGTCTCTGCAGACCCCAGCTTCTCCGCGATCTCCCTTCAGCGGTCACGTGGTACCGTTAATTAAACTCATGAATATGCGCATATTCATGAGTTTAATGAGCGGTACCATGTGACCACTGAAGGAAGGTTAGATCGTGGAGAATCTGGGGGCTGCAGAGACCGTGCCAGGACGGGTAAGTGTGATGTCCGTCTGCGTATCTGGACTGCAGTACGGACAGCACCCCCGAGAAACTCCGAGACCCTTAACCCCTATACAGGGATCTGGAATTGTAGCAAGGCCCAGGGGGTGGCTATCTGGTGGAGCAGTGCGCCAGAGCAGGACGGTCGCCAATAGGGAAGGCGGGGAACCAAAGACGTAGTCAGAAACCGGGAGAGCAGCGGAGGCACAGAAACGGCAGGCAGTGGCAGAGTCGACAGTCCAGACCAAGGTCACAAAACGGGAGAGCGGCAAGGTACAAAAACGGCAGGCAGTAGCAGAGTCGAATATCCAGGCCAAGGTCACAAACCGGGAGGGTGGCAAGGTACAAAAACAGCAGACAGTAGCAGAGTCGAATATCCAGGTCAAGGTCACAAACCGGGAGAATGGCAGAGGTACAAAATCGTCAGGCAGTTGAGGGGTCAGAAATCCAGGCTGAGGTCAGAGTCAAACAATAACAAGTCACACAGTAGCAGATAGGGGAACCAAGAATATATCTGGCGGCTTGGAAGACCAGTCCCAAGGTATTTTAAGGATCAGGTCATCCCTCACAGGCTCCCGGACTGATGATGTCATCAGGACCACCCCCAGGACAAGGCCAGATGGTGATGCACCAACCCCTTCATGATTAACAGAGGAGTGGAGCCTGCGCAGGAGCCCCTTCTCTGTCGCAATCACTCAGGGGCGAACCACGGCGCCTCCCAGTGGCCGAGGTAGGAACAGCAGGCCCCGAGTCTGACGGCGACGTGACAGTCCGGCGCCTCCTAGTGGCCGAGGCCGGGACAGCAGGCCCTGAGTCTGACGGCGATGTGACAGTCCGGCGCCTCCTAGTGGCCGAGGCCGGGACAGCAGGCCCCGAGTCTGACGGCAACGTGACAGTAAGTATGACCTGACACCCCAGCCCCCCTCTCCCTCCGACCCCCTGGTGAATGTAACTCGAATGTAAGCCGAGAGGGGGACTTTCAGCTCAAAAAAATGGGCTGAAAATCTCAGCTTATATTCGAGTATATATGGTATTTCTTCCTTTTTAGCATGTGTTTAAGTTCTGGGTTCATCCTCCCTGGTTCCCTTAAATGCTTCCCATTCTTTCCTCTTAAGGATTAGAAACAATTGTTCTTTGAGAATCTCATTTTTCAAAATTGCCCATCATTACTGGAGATTTCAGTCCTTAAGGTCATCCAATCCCTCCTATCCACTGCATTTCTCAAGTCCAACCTAGAAGTTAGGTTCTTCATCCTCTAGTTATCCAAAATTATTTCATAGGATGATCCTAGAATCCCAAGGTTCTCTTAACTCCTCAACTATATTTCCTGCCTGATTATAAGGATTAGACACAAGGTTGTTTTCCCTTTGTTTTCTCCTCTACCTTTTGGAAGTTAAAGTTGTCAGCAACAGGGATAAGAATTTGCTGGACCTGTTACTTTTGCCTGTGATATTCCCAATAAAGATCTGAATAGTTAAAATCTCCCATCATCAACATGCTATATTTTTTTTTAGAAAACTTGGCCATTTGATGCATAAAGAGTTCATCCATATCTGCAGCTTGCTAGGGGGCCTGTAATAAATGCCTACAATGGTGTCCTTTCCATTGCACTCTCCTTGTATTGTTACCCAGTTTCCACAGAACTCACAGTCTCTAAAGCTTCAATCTCTGTGCAGATATAGGCTTTTCTAACATAAAGGCCACATCTCCTCTCCGTTTATTAAGTCTGTTTCTTGCAAATAAGTTGTATCCTTCTAGCCTTTCGTGTGTCCAATCATGTGTATCATCCCACCAAGTTTCAATGATGCCAATAATATTTTTTTTCCTGCGTTAGTAGCTCCAAATTCTCCTTGTTTGTTGCCCATACAAGTGCCCTCATTGTGGCGGTTGGTGGGTCCTTGAAGTTGGTTCTAAATTGGACTCGGGAGTTCATTATGATATGGACTCCTCAAATGGAAAAGAAAAAAATGGTCTTTGGTCAGGTGATTTTTGGGGGGACCAGCAGCAATGAAATGTCGGGTTCTTAGAAGTTTGGATGTGGAAAGAACCCTTTGGGTTATCGTGCTCCCGAGCCAGTAGGGTAATGGCTGGGAGTATTTATGGTTTTTGTTTTGGTAATCACCAGATTTTGGTAGCTTCATGGACCTTACCAATCTTATTTATTGAACGCTTGAAGCTTATTATGTGTTTGTTTAAATAAAGGCTGCTTTGGTCAAATTATCCAAACACACGTTTCAAGTTTTTTTATTGGTAAAAATTTTTGGTAGTGGTGGATGTTGGTGAAGAAAAGTGAGGGACAGATGAAGGCATTACACTGGAGGAACAACAATAACAGTCATAACCTTATCCACACACAGCTGACAAACGTTTAATTTAGGAGTTACATAGCTTCTTTCTGCAAATTCCCTATTAGAATTGTGAATGCTTATTTAAGGGTAGTCTTATGACTCTATAAACAAAAACAATATATATAAGGGTTGGGTAAAAAGAGACCTCATCATACACCAACAGACTACCAAGAAGCCATCATAGCCGTCTGGATTTTCAGGGCTGCTGGATAGCAGGAACATTACATTGAACAAGAGGTCATGTGAGCTGGCTGGCTTTTCTTAACTACATTTTTCATGTTAAATTGGACAGATGATGAAATAGTGGCCAATAGGATATCCAGACTGGCCATTGGGCTTCTGAGCTCAGACTCGTATGTGCTTGTAATGCTGTTGAGTTCAGGTCATGCCTCATTTACAGCAGGTACTCTTTTGTTAGAGGGGAATAAAAAAAGAATACCATATGTTAAGAAGAGCGGTAACTAGAGTTGGTGCCAATCGATTTGCACATCCCACGGCAAGAGGGTCAAAGTCCCACCTCTTACCTGCAGTCATTCCAGGCTCTTCTTTTCATTAGCCAGTCTGACACAATGTCATACGTGCAGCACGCCACAACCATGACGTAATGCCAAGATGGCTAATTGATAGAATTAACAATGATGATGACCGGTAAGTGGCGATTCTCCAGCTCCTGTGTCATGGTTAATGGAATTGGATGTGTGAAAAAAATATACATCAACTCCAGTAGTGACACATGCATACCAGGATAGGGACAAGGGGGCCATACATAGCAGGGTTGGGTTGAGGAGGCCATGCATACCAGGATAGGGACAAGGAGACCATGCATACCAGAATGTTGATGGGGTTGACCATGTTACCAAGATGGGGGATGAGGAGGCCATGTATACCTGGTTTTGGAACATATACAGCTCTGGCAAAAATTAAGAGACCACTGCAAAATTTTCAGTTTGTCTGATTTTTCTCTTTATAGGTATTTTTTTGAGTAAAATGTAAATTGCTCTTTTATTCTATAAACTACTGACAACATGTCTTCGAATTTCCAAGCATTAAATTTTGCATTTATTTTCAGAAAATGAGACCTGGTCAAAATAAAAAAATGCAGTTCTTGCAAACCTCAAATAATGCTAAGAAAACAAGTTAATAATCATTTAGAAACAACAATACTAATGTTTAACTCAGGAAGCGTTCAGAAATATTTTGTGGAATAACCATGTTTTTTAACCCATCTTTCATGCGTCTTGGCATGCTTTCCACCAGGCTTTCACATTGCTTTTGGGAGACCTTATGCCACTCCTGGTACAAAAATTTAAGCAGTTCTTTGATGACTTGTGACTATCCATCTTCCTCTTGATTACATTCCAGAGGTTTTCCGTGAGGTTCAGGTCTGGAGATTGGGCTGGCCATGACAGGGATTTGATGTTGCGGTCCTTCATGTGTGGCATGGCGCATTGTCCTGCTGAAAAAAACAGTCCTCAGAGCTCGGGAACATTGCCTGAGCAGAAGGAATCAACTGTTTTTACAGGAAAACCTTGTTTGCGGCTTGATTCACACATCCTTTGCAAAGATTAACCTATCCAATTCCAGCATTGCTGAAACATCCCCAGATCATCACTGATCCTCCACCAAATTTCACAGTGTGTGCAAGACACTGTGGCTTGTATGCCTCTCCAGGTCTCCATCTAACCATTAGATGACCAGATGTTGAGCAAAGCTGAAAATTAGAAGCAGAAGACTACCTTACTCCAGTCCTCTATGGTCCAATCCTTATGGTCTTTGGTAAAGTTCAGCCTGGCTCTCCTTTGCTTCTCATTGATGAAAGGCTTTTTTCTACCTTTACATGACTTGAGCCCTGCCTCTAGGAGCTTGATACGAACCGTACTTGCCGTGCACTTCTCCCCAGCTGCCATTTGCCATTCCTTTTGTAGGTCACTTGATTTAATCCTGCGGTTGCCGAGTGATATTCGAATAAGATGACAGTCATCCCGGTCACTGGAGAGTCATTTTTGCCATCTGTCGGTCTATAGCTTCGTTGTCCTCAATGTCTGCTGCTTGACCTTGTTGTAATGGACTGCCGCTTTGGAAATGTTAAGGATGGAGGCAACATGACGCTCACTGTATTCCTCTGCTAGTAAAGCCAGAATTGAGCTTTTCTTTTCCTCACTCAAGACTTTTCAACTCCTTTGACATGGTTAAAAGTTATTTTTTAATTCCTATTTCTTTTGGGATATTACTAGCACTTGTTTTGCCATAAATCTTGTCCTATTGCAAGAGGGTTTTTTATACTTTCCTTTGTTAAATAAGACTTGGTTCAGGTGATCACCTAATCAGAAGCACATTAACCCCTTACCTACAATTGACGTAATATTCCGTCCATGTGACCATGGACCTAATTACCATGGACGGAATATTACGTCACCATGATCAGCGGCGCCCACGTGGTGAGCGCCGCTGATCGCGGCCGGGTGTCAGCTAATTATCATAGCTGACACCCGGCACAATGTGTCAGGGGCGGTCACGGACCGCCCCCGACACGGTAACCCCTTGCACACCGCGATCAAACGCGATCGCGGTGTACCGGGGGTTAAAGGGAAGCATCGGCAGGGAGGGGGCTCCCTCCGTGCTTCCCTGAGCCCCCCACAGCAGCGCAATGTGCAGCGCTGCTGCGGGGGGCTCCTTTCCTCCAGGCCCCCGAATCCAAGATGGCGACGGGGGCCTTCGGGGGCCTGAGGAAGCTGGCTTCCTCAGTGCCTGCAAAGCGCAGGCATGAGGAAGTCTGCAGCAGTGCCTGTGACAGATCGCTGATCTGTCACAGTGATCTGTGATGTGACAGATCAGCGATCTGTCACAGGACAGTGATGTCCCACCTGGGACAAGGTAATAAAGTAAAAAAAAAAAAAAAATAAAGTGTTAAAAATAATTTAAAAAAAAATCGCTAAATAAATTAGTAAAAAAAAAAATAAATATTCCCCAATAAATCCATTTTTTCAAAATAAAAAAAAAACAAAAACAATAAAAGTACACATATTTGGTATCGCCGCGTCCGTAATGACCTGCCCTATAAAAATGTCCCATTAGTTAACCCCTTTAGCGAACCCCTTAAAAAATAAAAATAAAAAACGAAGCAAAAAAATAGGTATTAGACCTACCGGTAATGATGTTTCCAGGAGTCCATCCTGACAGCACTATGGAGGACGTCCTCCTCCTCCTTACAGGGACAGGAAAGCACACGAGAGGTTAAAAGGCCATGTCCCACCCCCTTTCCCTCAGTGATTTGACAAGTACCACAAGGTGGATGATGCTAGTAACGGTTTAATGAAACAGTCATATTACAGCATATGACATAACATAATACAACATAGTATAACATAACAGGGAGGGAACTACCCGTGCTGTCAGGATGGACTCCTGGAAACATCATTACCGGTAGGTCTAATACCTATTTTCCAGGACGTCCACCTGACAGCACTATGGAGAGTACCAAAGCACCTCCTCAGGGTGGGATTACTGCTTGGAGAACTTTTCTCCCGAATGCGGTTTGTTGGCCAGCTAACACATCTAGTTTGTAGTGTTTGCAGAATGTATTAAGACTAGCCCAGCTTGCCGCTCGACAAATTTGATCAACTGACGCCCCCGCCCGCTCGGCCCATGAGGCCGATACCGCCCTTGTAGAGTGGGCTTTTAAGGAATCAGGCGGGCTGGCGCCTTCAGCCTGGTAGGCGTCCGAGATTACTGAGGTAATCCAACGCGCTATGGACGCCTTAGAGGCCTTCTTCCCTTTATTCCTACCACCAAAGAGAACGAACAGGTTCGGGTCGACACGCCAACTATTGGTGGCCTCTAGGTATTCTATAACTGCGCGCCTCACGTCTAGCGAGTGGAGCCGCCGCTCCTTCTCATTTCGGGGATTATCACAGAAAGAGGGTAATACTACCTCCTGGTTCAGATTTCTTGTAGAGGCTACCTTCGGGGTAAATGCCGGGTCTAACCTTAGGATTATACTATCCTCTCTTATCTGGAGGTATGGATCCTTAGTGGATAGGGCCTGGATCTCCCCTATTCTTTTGGCCGTGGTAATGGCTACTAGAAAGGCCGTTTTACGAGTGAGAGCAGGGATGGGTATCTTCTCACTAAGGGCGAAAGTGTCCGAGCAGAGGAACCGAAGTACCAGGCCCAGGTCCCATGGCGGGGTGAGCTGCCTAATCGTGGGACGCAGGCGCTGTGTGGCTTTTATAAACCTTATCACCCAGGGATGTGCAGCTAATTGATAATCAAAGAAGGCGCTCAAAGCTGAAACCTGGACTTTTAGAGTGCTGGGCTTGAGGCCTTTATTAAAACCTGCCTGCAGGAACCCTAGTATGTTAGGGAGATCCGGGGTACCTGCCACGAGCTCGGACCTGCCACCCTCCAGACAGAATCTCTTCCAGATCTTCCGATAAATTGCCGACGTCACCGGCTTCCTGCTGGCCTGTAGGGTGGATATGACCTGCTCCGACAATCCTTTTGCCTTCAGGATGTCCCTCTCAGGATCCAAGCCGATAGATGGAGTCTTGCTGGGTCCGGGTGGTGGATCGGGCCCTGGTGGATGATGTTCTCCCACAAGGGCAGCTCGACTGGATCTTCTACTGCCATGGCTCCCAGAAGGGAAAACCAGCTTCTCCTCGGCCAGTATGGCACTATCAATATCACTCTTGCGTGGTCCTCGCGTATCTTTCTGAGCACTGCCGGTATAAGGGCCAGTGGTGGGAACGCATAAGAGAGGGATTCTCCCCAGGTCTGACTCAGGGCGTCTACGCCCTCTGGATGGTCCATCGGATTTAGGGAGTAGAATCTGGGAACCTTCGAGTTCTTGCGGCTTGCGAAGAGATCTATACTGGGGTTCCCCCAGCGCTGACAAAGCTGGTTGAAGATCTCTATGTTCAATTCCCACTCTGTCGGGTGGATCTGTTGTCTGCTCAGGTAGTCCGCCACTTCGTTTTGGGAACCCTCTAGATATACCGCGGTCACGGATCGAACTGTCCGTTCTGCCCACGTGAATATCTTTTCCGCCAGTGCCTGTAGTGGTTGATGCCTGGTTCCTCCTTGGTGTTTCAGGAATGCCACTGTCGTTGTATTGTCGGATAAAATGCGAACATGACGACTCTTTAGTACCGACCGGTTTCTCCGCAACGCTTCCCAGACCGCGAAGAGTTCCTTGAAATTGGAGGATCTGGCCTTGATGCTTGCTGGCCACTTCCCCTGGAAGATCTTCCCTTCTATGTGGGCTCCCCATCCCCACGCACTTGCGTCTGTGGTGACTACCACGTATGGAGAGGTTGTCCAATGCACGCCCACCTGAAGGTTCCTGGCCTTTAACCACCAGCGAAGGGACTCCTTTACTCGTCCTGAGAGTCTTAGGGGTTTGTCTAGCGACGCCTGACTCCTGTCCCACCTCGCGAGAATTTCTCTTTGTAACAACCGCGAGTGGAATTGGGCCCAACGGACACACTGGATGCAGGCCGTCATGAGGCCCAGGACCTCCATTGCTTCCCTTATGGAGCATTGACGCATCAACAGACCTCTGGTTCTGGCCTGAATGGACTTCTGCTTCTGCTCGGGTAGCCAGGATATTCTGTCGGCTGAGTCTAGGAGGACTCCCAGGAATACCTTTCTGGTGTTTGGAGTGAGGTCCGACTTCTCCCAGTTGATCACCCAGCCCAGGAACTCCAACACAGTAGTTGTTCGGATCCTGTCTCGGATGAGCGCTTCTTTGGATCTTGCCACCAGTAAGAAGTCGTCCAGGTACGGCACAATCACAATACCCTGATCTCTCAGGTAGGCCACCACCTCTACCACCAGCTTTGTAAAGATCCTGGGAGCTGAGGCCAGCCCGAATGGAAGACCCTGGAACTGGAAATGGCAGGTCCGGGCTGGTAAACTGATCGCGAACCTTAGTAGGCTTTGGGATGAGGGATGAATAGGAACCTGATAATATGCCTTTTTTAGGTCTAGGGTGCACATAACTGCGTCCCTGTCTATCAGAGGAATTGCGGATCGGATTGACTCCATCCGGAACCTCCTGTATCTGACCCAAGCATTTAGTTGCTTCAGGTTTATGATGGTGCGGGCCTCGCCGGATTTCTTTGTAATTGCAAACAGGGAAGAGTAGTGACCTTTCCCTCTTTCTGATGGTGAAACTGGTATTATGACCCCTGAGTCTAACATGTCCTGAAGATCCGACCACATTGCGGAGTCCTCCTGGACGACAGTGGGGGCAATATATCTGTCGGGGGGAGGAGAGTAGAGCTCTATCCTGTAACCTTCTCTGATGGTTCTGAGGACCCACTGATTGTTGGTGACTCGCGACCAGTTTGCTGCAAAGTGGCGAAGTCTCCCCCCAATGCCTATGGCGTCATTGTCTCCTCGACCTAGATGTCGATGCAAATGGGGGATCTCTGTTCTTCCCACTTTGGCTGAAGGAGCCTCTGTAGGAGCTTCTATTAGACCTCGCCCGGCCCCTAAACTCTGACTGTCCTCTGAAGAAGGAGCCTCTCCGAAAGGACTGGGACCGCCTGGGCTTTTCTTCCGGGAATCCCTTATTCTTATCAGACACAAGCTCAAGGATATTATCCAGGGCTGGACCAAACACCCTCAGACCCGAGAAAGGTATGGCACATAACTTGGCCTTAGAAGGGTTATCTCCCGACCAGGATCTAAGCCAGACTGCTCTCCGGGCCGCATTAGAGAGGGAGCTGTTTCTGGCCGCAAACCTAACTGATTCCGCCGACGTATCCGACAGGAACGCCGTGGCTGATTTCAAAAGAGGAAGAGATGCTAGTATCTCTGACCTCGGGGTCTTGTTGGTTAGGTTTTCCTCCAACTGCCCCAACCACAGGAACATAGACCTGGCCACCGAGGTGGCTGCTATGTTGGCTCTAATCAGGGCCATCGACGTCTCCCATGTTCTTTTTAACAAGACGTCCGCCTTTCTATCCATTGGGTCTCGAAGACCGGATGAGTCCTCGGCTGGGATAGCCGATTTCTTCGTAACCTTGGCAACCGGGACGTCGATCTTAGGGACCTCCTCCCACGCCCGAGTTTCCTCGGGATCGAAGGGCAGTCTATTTTTAAAGTTTCGGGAGAGTGTCAACCGGCGCTCTGCTTCTTTCCACTCCTCCTGGATCATTGCTTTGATGTGCTCGCTCACAGGGAACACCACCTGTTTGCGGGACACCAGTCCTCCAAACATCAAGTCCTGTCTGGACTGTGGCTTAGGGACTTCTTCCATCTACATGGTATTTCTGACCGCGTGTACCAGCTCGTCCGTATCCTCCAGTCTGAACAGGTACTTTCTGTTCTGTTCCTGACTATCCCCCAGGATCTCGCCTTCTTCCTCCTGATCTGAGTTCCGGAAATCGGATTCCTCGCTAGGGCTCGCCTCTGATACTGGGACTGGTTCCCATCTCGGACGCTTGCGACTTGGCCCAGGGCTGGGGGATCGACGCCGGGACGTAGAGGCCTGAATCTCTTCCCTTATCAGCGACCTCATTTCAGAAAGCAGAGATGGCTGTTCCTCGCCTATGACCCTGGAGGTACAGGGACCGCATAGGGTCTTGCTATAGGTGTCTGGCAGCTTTACTCTGCACACCGGACATCTGACTGATTTGGCGGTGGCTTTCGCCGGGTCCTTCCCCGAGGGGGACTCAGCCGGGGTTCCCTTTTCCTGATAATATAAGGGGCACCTCATCAGATCTGGGCTGTGGGGACGGGTGGGGAGGGTGGTCTGCGCTATGCGCACTTACCCCTCCACCGGATGCAGTGATGCCTTCCATCCCCTGGCGTCCGATGCAGTCACACAGCCTGGAACCACCTGTGACGACTCTGGAGAACGCTTTGGTCCAGGAGCGCGCGCGCCCTGGATTTGAAACCGGCGTCTGACGTCACCGGATGTGACGCTGGTAAGCCGCGCCTCCACTTCCTGCCGGGCATCTGCGCGCGACCGCGCTCGGCGCGAGCCCTCCGGCCTCCACTGCCCAGCGTCAGCGTCGTCCTGCGGGTACTCGGCCCGCCGCCCCACTTCTGTCGGTGCCCGCATGGCCAGCCGCCTGCGGGGAGCCGACCCGTCCTGGAGCCGAGAGCCCCCCCACCGGGAGGAACGGCTCCCTCCAGGAGCGCCGTCCTGCTCCTGGCCTTTGGAGCCGAGGGACTCCCCACAGGGAAGTTTCGGCCCCGGGACCTCTTGACAGGGGAAGGATTGGACCGGCCGCACGATCCCCTGGGTCCCTCCGGTAAGCTCTCGCGTGTCCCTCCGTGCAGGGACAGGAAAAACACTGAGGGAAAGGGGGTGGGACATGGCCTTTTAACCTCTCGTGTGCTTTCCTGTCCCTGTAAGGAGGAGGAGGACGTCCTCCATAGTGCTGTCAGGTGGACGTCCTGGAAATAATGATTTATTATCATACCACCGAACAAAAAGTGCAATAACGCGCGATCAAAAAGACGAATATAAATATCCATGGTACCGCTGAAAACGTCATCTTGTCCCGCAAAAAACGAGCCGCCATACAGCGTCATCCGCAAAAAAATAAAAAAGTTATAGCTCGCAGAATAAAGCGATACAAAAATAATTATTTTTTATATAAAATAGTTTTCATTGCATAAAACCAACAAAACATAAAAAAACGACCTAAATGAGGTATCGCTGTAACCGTACTGACCCGAAGAATAAAACCGCTTTATCAATTTCACCGCAAGCGGAACGGGGTAAACGCACCCCCCCAAAAGAAATTCATGAAATGCTGGTTTTTGTTCATTCTGCGTCCCAAAAATCGGAATAAAAAGCGATCAAAAAATGTCACGTGCCCGAAAATGGTACCAATAAAAACGTCAACTCGTCCCGCAAAAAATAAGACCTGACATGACTCGGTGGGTCAAAATACGGAAAAATTATAGCTCTCAATATGTGGTAATGCAAAAACTACTTTTACAATAAAAAGCGTCTTTTAGCGTGCAACAGCTGCCAAACATAAAAACCGCCATAAATAGTAAATCAAACCCCCCGTTATCACCCCCTTAGTTAGGGAAAAGTAATAAAACTAAAAGAAAATGTATTTATTTCCATTTTCCCGCTAGGGTTAGGGTAGGGTTAGGGTTAGGGCAGGGTTAGGGCTAGGGTTAGGGCTAGGGTTAGGGCTAGGGCTCAGATTAGGGTTAGGGGTGTGTTGAGGTTAGGGTTGGAGTTATAATTGGGGGGTTTCCACTGTTTGGGCACATCAGGTGCTCTCCAAAGGCAACATGGCGTCTGATCTCAATTCCAGCCAATTCTGCGTTGAAAAAGTCAAATGGTGCTCCTTCCCTTCCAAGCTCTGCCATGCGCCCAAACAGTGTTTTACCCCCACATGTAGGGTATCAGCCTACTCAGGACAAATTACAAAACAACTTTTGGGGTCCAATTTCTCCTGTTACCCTTAGGAAAATAAAAAATTGGGGGCAAAAATATAATTTTGCGGAAAAAAATGTTTTTTTTATTTTCACGCCCAGGCGTTATAAACTTCTGTGAAGCACTTGGGGGTTCAAAGTGCTCTCCACACATCTAGATAAGCTCCGTGGGGGGTCTAGTTTCCAAAATGGGGTCACTTGTGGGGAGTTTCAATAGTTTAGGTACATCAGGGGCTCTCCAAACGCACATGACACCCGCAGACCAATCCATCAAAGTCTGCATTCCAAAACGTCACTACTTCCCTTCCGAGCCCCGACGTGTGCCCATACAGTAGTTTTCTCCCACATATGAGGTATCAGCGTACTCAGGACAAATTGGACAACAACTTTTGGGGTCCAATTTCTCCTGTTACCCTTGGGAAAATAAAAAAATTGGGGACTAATTGATCATGTTTGTGGAAAAAATACGATTTTTTTATTTTCATGCCTGGGCATTATAAACTTCTGTGAAGCCCTTGGGGGTTCAAAGTGCTCACCACACATCTAGATAAGTTCCTCAGGGGGTCTAGTTTCCAAAATGGGATCATTTGTGGGGGGTTTTCACTGTTTAGGTACATTAGGGGCTCTCCAAAGGCAACATGACACCCACAGACCATTCCATCAAAGTCTGCATTCCAAAACGTCACTACTTCCCTTCCGAGCCCCGACGTGTGTCCATACAGTAGTTTTCTCCCACATATGGGGTGTCAGCGTACTCAGGACAAATTGGACAACAACTTTTGGGGTCCAATTTCTCCTGTTACCCTTGGGAAAATGAAAAAATGGGGACTAAAAGATGTTTGTGGAAAAAATACGATTTTTTTTATTTTCACGCCCGGACGTTATAAACTTCAGTGAAGCACTGGGGGGTTCAAAGTGCTCACCACACATCTAGATAAGTTCCTTGGGGGGTCTAGTTTCCAAAATGGTGTCATTTGTGGGGGGTTTCTAGTGTTTTGGTACATCAGGGGTTTTCCAATCGCGACATGGTGTCCGATCTCAATTCTAGCCAAAAACGTCAAATGGCGCTGCTTCCCTTCCAAGCTCTGCTATGCGCCCAAATAGTCATTTACACCCACATATGGGGTATCAGCGTACTCAGGACAAATTGCACAATAACTTTTAGGGTCCTGTTACCCTTGGAAAAATAAAAATTGGGGGTGAAAAGATCATTTTTGTGGAAAAAATATGATTTTTTAATTGTACCGCTGTACGTTATAAACTTCTGTGAAGCCCTTGTGGGTTCAAAGTTCTCACCACATATCTAGATAAGTTCCTTGGGGGGTCTAGTTTCCAAAATGGGGTCACTTGGGGGGTTTCCACTGTTTAGGTACATCAGGGGCTCTCCAAACGCGGCATGGCGTCCGATCTGAATTCCAGCCAATTTTGCATTGAAAAAGTCAAACGGCGCTCCTTCCCTACTGAGGTCTGCCATGCGCCAAAACAGTGGTTCCCCCCCACATATCAGGTATCAGCGTACTCAGGACAAATTGCACAATAACTTTTGCAGTCCAATTTCTCCTGTTACCCTTGGTAAAATAAAGAAAATTGAACCTGAAGTATTTTTTTTGTGAAAAAAAAGTTAAATGTTCATTTTTTTTTTTTAATATTCAAAAAATTCCTGTGACGCACCTAAAGGGTTAATAAACTTCTTGAATGTGGTTTTAAGCACCTTAAGGGGTGCATTTTTTAGAATGGTGTCACTTTTGGGTATTTTCTATCATATAGACCCCTCAAAGTGGCTTCAAATGTGAAGTAGTCCCTAAAAATAAAATGGTGTTGCAAAAATGAGAAATCGCTGGTCAATTTTTAACCCTTATAACTTCCTAACAAAAAAAAATTTTGGTTCCAAAATTGTGCTCATGTAAAGTAAACATGTGGGAAATGTTATGTATTAAGTTTTTTGTGTGCCGTATCGCTGTGATTTAAGGGCATAAAAATTCAAAGTTGGAAAATTGTGAAATTTTCAAAATTTTCGCCAAATTTCCGTTTTTTTCACAAATAAACGCAAGTTATTTGAATGCAATTTTACCACTAACATGAAGTACAATATGTCACGAGAAAACAATGTCAGAATCACCGGGATCCATGGAAGTGTTCCAGAGTTATGACCTCATAAAGGGACAGTGGTCAGAATTGTAAAAATTGGCCCGGTAGTTAACGTGCAAACCACCCTTGGTAGTGAAGGGGTTAAGTAGAATGAGGTGTATTCTGGTTGGAATTCAACTGACACTGGAAAGGAATGGCTTTCAGACATGTAGAGAAGCTGATTTTTATAAAACTGTGCAGTGGGCTCTTAAATTTTGCCAGAGCTGTATATACCAGGATAGGGGATATAAGTTTACAATTGACCACATTTTTTTTTGCTTCAAATTTTTTTCCTTTTCCTCCTCCAAAATCTAGGTGCGTCTTATAGTCCAGTGCGTCTTATAGTCCAGTGCGTTTTATAGTCCAAAAAATACGGTAAATACAGTCAGGTGGTGTGGGATGGAAGAGGAAACACTTCAATGAGCACTGAGCCACATTTTTATCAGTATATGTCATTCTGTTACATTTACATTCATTTTAGAACCACAATCTAGGAAGTAATTTTGAAATATTCCAGCTCTGAAGCATGGAAGACTAAATGCAGATGCAGCAAACCTCAGGATCATTACCCTGTGAAATACAGTCTAATGTGAGACAGCACCAATCATTTTTACAAGGAATCATGGTGGACGCTACAACAAAAATACAATCATGAACAGGGCTTGGGTGACTTCAGACATCTCATATTTGGCTGTCAGGAGATAGCATTTTTCTGCAATCCACAGTGCCTGATTAGTTGTGTAAATCTATTAACTCAATTTAGCATTTTAAGATTTGCCTCCTATTATCCGGTGTTTGCTTTGAACATGTGTATCATATTAAAATGTTGGGTACAGATGCAGAGTGTGTGAACATGTGCTTTTAGTTTCTGTGGATAACTAGGAATTAAACATTTGTGCAGTACTCTAGAAAAAAATCATGTCTTGCATTTTGAGTGAAGACTTAATTATATACAAAAATCAAATATTAACATCTAGATAGCAAATTCTAAGGGTATGTGCACACACAGTTTTTTTGTCTCTGCGGATTTTGTAGAGAAAACCGCAGGTAAATCCGCAAGACAAAGACCTGCGGTTTATCACCTCATAATGGATGAGGTGTAAAACTGCAGCGTTTCTGCACCAAACAATTGACATGGTGCGTTTTGAAAACCGCAGCAAAACTGTGCGGAAAAAAACGCAGCATGTGCACAGCTTTTTTTATTTCCATAGAAAATAAAGGTACTGTACAACGCAGAAGAATCTGCTGCGTTTCTGCAAAGCCAAAACCGCTGCGGAAACGCAGCAGAAACCGCAAAGTGTGCACATACCCTTACAGAACCCATCATCAGTATTTTATAACACAATCTAATAGCAATTACGTAAGTAAGGCGCTGTAATACTGCGCCTCTAATTACCTTTCTTATACAAGGAGAAACGTTACCCCTTGGATCCCGGTAAGATGCCTTTCACCCAGCCAAATCAGATCTCACACTTTGCACCAACGACGGGTAGTACCCCAAAACAGTGTCTGCAAGTTGAGATTTTGGTTTTGGCTTTTATCCTAAGTCAAGTGACAAGGCTTGTTAGAGAGTTGATACCGACTTTTTGGATTGCTACTTCCAATAGGTGGTGCTAGAGTTCTAGTCCTCTTTCCTCTCTGAAGAGACAATTTGCATATTTAACTTCCCAGAGGAGAATTGCAAGGCTTAAAAGTCAACTTGAAATGGAAGGCTCAACATGTCACTCTCTGTAAGGAGAAATGTTACTCCTTGGATGCCTTGCTTATAGAAACGCACAGATGAGATTGTATGCTAATGAATTGAGTGCAGTGGGCGGGCGTTGCACTGCCAGCACTCCAGCTTCTCTTCCTACTCCCCGCTCGCTGCCTGTCTGTAGGTCACTCATGATTCACCGACCTGTCATTCAGATACAGGAGGCCGGTAGTAGGTAAATAGGCAGGAGAGCTAGCAGTGCACGCCCACTGCACAACTCATTAGCATTCAATTTCATCTATGGATTTCTATAAGAAAGGTAATAATTGACTCAGTATTACAACATCTCTACATGCATGCCATTAGTTTGGGGAATAAAATCAAAAATCCTGATGACAGGTTCACTTTAAAAAGGTTTTCTGGGCTGAAATAAAAAGTCTATGTAGGCGATCAAGTGACTGCACGCACGCTATTTGCAGGCGGTCACGTGCTGACTAGACTCACCTGGATTCTCTCAATAGAAGATAACTGAGTAAAGCTTAATAAGACTAGTTAGTATGTAACCGCCAGTATGCAAATCACTTGCATGGGGAATACAGGGGATTCGTGACAGCGTAAAAGTCACTCATGGTAACGATTCAGCAGTCTGAAATCACAAAGATAAATTTAATCCTGACAACCCTTTAAGATGCCATGCTCAGAAAGACTAGCAAAAAAGCTCTTTTGCACTGTGGTAAACAAACACTCCAGTAAGTAACCAAGAAAACATGATAAACGATTAAATAAGAAATCCCGCACACTTTGTGCCTCCTCCTCCTCCCGATAACACCCCCTCAATTTGGAGAGAAAGCCTTTTCTAACGTCTGAAAAGTAGAACAGTGTGTCCTACTTAACACAGTGCCCCATCTGCTGAAGATAATTAGTCAATTATCGGAGACAGGCTCGTTGCCTCAGTCTTTATGCTGGCCGCAATATGCTATGCGACAAGCGGGGTGGGGGGACAAACAATACACTAGTCACAGATGTCAAATCTTAAGACTCCAGGCAGAGAAGGAGGGGCCGCATTTGTTCAGGCTGCTAATGCTTTGTGCACAGATAATGGTGTGGGATAAATAATGGACCGAAAAGGAAGTCGTTCACCTGCTGATGTGTCAAGGTACAGGAAACCCAGCCCAGCACAGTCCTCCAGGTGCAGCAGTAACTCACTTCTTCCACGAGAAGGACTGTCTGACAATGGGCATTTCTTTGTGCGCCTTTATACGTTAAGCAATTTAGGAGAAGGAGATTTGATACTGAAAAATCATTTCTTCAATGAGCAGCTGTCATTATCAAGCTTAGCTACTGGCAGCCAAATGTCCATACAATTCATAGCAAGGAATCTCTAGGGCACTTTGTGCTTTGGGTCTCAGCTAGTGTCCAATTATGATCATCTGGGAACTTATAAATTACAATTCACGATTACAAAATAAATTAATGAGCTAGACTCTATGGCACCTGGATCTGGCCAGTCCTCACTTCTGAGTCCAGCATCCTTTGTGCCTCTTGCACTTACCAGTCTACACATAACATTAGGTGGCATAGTAAGGCTAGTTTCACATTTGCGTTTCAGGGTGCAGCGACGGCCTGCGCACGGCCGCCGCTAAGCCCCGTCCCCTCCGGTAGCTCCTCTTACCGGCGCATGGCGCTGCATGCATCCTGCGTCCCCTATCGTTATCACTGGAGAAGCAGGCCGTGCGCAGTATGCGTTTGGCGGCGCATGCGTCCTTTTGACGGTGCGCCGAGCGCAACCAAATTGCAACAGGTTGCGTTTGGCGCTGGTCGGCGCACCGTCAAAAGGACGCATGCGCCGCCAAACGCATACTGCGCACGGCCTGCGTCCCCAGTGATAAAGATAGGAGGCGCGGCAGGGGGCGGGGCTTAGCGGCGGCCGTGCGCAGGCCGACGCTGCGGCCTTAAACGCAAATGTGAAACCGGCCTAAGAGTATAAAGGTGCTGGCTCCAGAAGGGGAAAATACACTGGTCGGGCTGCTAGAAGAATAGTATTCTTTATGCTCAACTGTCATGGTAATGATGAGTCTATGCAGCAGGTGTTAGCTGATGGGAGTACTATTCTCTGATGGGGAGTACTATTCTCATCAGCCGATGCCTCTGTGACCGGCAGTAAACTTTGCAGCTATCTGACCGTCAGTAATAATCCTACCGCCGATCAGAGCCACCGGTGTTTCTCGCGCTGTCATACATATGACAGCATGGGAAACACCCGATGTTCAGGGTGCCGAAACCCAAGCAGTGACCGACTTCCTGGAGACGTCAGTCTTCAGGGTCCGCACCCGAACAGTAAGTGTTCAATACAGTCCCCGAACTTTACTGTTCAGGTTCGCTCAACACTAATAATGATGCATAAGATATGAGTTAACAAGTTCTAATAAAAAAATATTACTTTACAAGTGTGTTGGCTAAATTTTATATGTTTCTGAGAGGAACGAACAAGTTGTATAATTATGTGCTTAATTGTAAAACACTGGGCAAAACAGTCACTGAAAAAGACCTGGGTGTATGGGTGGACGACAAACTCACATTTAGTGGCCAGAGTCAAGCAGCTGCTGCAAAGGCAAATAAAATAATGGGATGCATTAAAAGAGGCATAGATGCTCATGAGGAGAACATAATTTTACCTCTATATAAGTCACTAGTGCGACCACACTTAGAATACTGTGTACAGTTCTGGTCTCCGGTGTATAAGAAAGACATAGCTGAACTGGAGCGGGTGCAGAGAAGAGCGACCAAGGTTATTAGGGAACTAGGGGGTCTGCAATACCAAGACAGGTTATTACACTTGGGGTTATTTAGTTTGGAGAATCGAAGGCTTAGGGGTGATCTTATTACAATGTATAAATATATGTGGGGACAATACAAAGACCTTTCTAATGATCTTTTTACTCTTAGACCTGTGACGGGGACAAGGGGGCATCCTCTACGTCTGGAGGAAAGAAGATTTAAGCATACTCACAGACGCGGATTCTTTACTGTAAGAGCAGTGAGACTATGGAACTCTCTGCCATATGATGTTGTAATGAGTGATTCACTACTAAAATTTAAGAAGGGACTGGATGCCTTTCTTGAAAAGTATAATATTACAGGTTATATATACTAGTCTCCTTAATATTGCGTTGATCCAGGGAGCTAGTCTGATTGCCGTATGTGGAGTCGGGAAGGAATTTTTTTCCCCAATGTGAAGCTTACTGTTGCCACATGGGTTTTTTTTGCCTTCCTCTGGATCAACATGTTAGGGCAAGTTAGGATAGGATATGGGTTGAACTAGATGGACTTAAAGTCTCCCTTCAACCTTAATAACTATGTTATTATGTTACTATGTAAGATGAACCCCACATAATGGTTATATTGGTATTATTCTTCTGGTCTAAATAGCTTTAAGGGTGTGTGCACATGTTGCGGATTCTGCTGCGGAATTTTCGCATTTGTCAAAAATCCGCAGGTAAAAAGACCTGCGGTTTATCTGCAGGTTTCCCCTGCGGTTTGACACCTGTCATGGAGCAGGTGCCAAACTGTTGAAGAATCCAAATAAAGAAGTGACATGCTGCGGATTTAAAACCGCAGCAAATCCGCGTGGAAAATTCCGCACCGTGGGCACTGCGGTTTTCATTTTCCATTGCTTTTAATGGTACTGTACACCGCAGCAGAAACTGCTGCGGATACGCAAGGCCAAATCCGCTGCGGATCCACAGCAGAATCTGCAACATGTGCACACACCCCAAGTCATTCATATTCCTTTCCGCTAGTAAAAGTAAAAAGGTAATGAATATAGAAAGTATTACCTTATATACCCTTATAACTCATGTTTTCTTTACTATTTCCATGTTCCATGTCTGTAAGGAATACTCAATTTGTTTGTTCTAATTTACACAGCTGTCCCAGTCTCCTAGCATTCTGGAAACAAATAACAGTAACCAGATATGGAGCTGCTTCCCATGCATCTCAACATTGATCGGATTACCAAAATGAGGGCGTAAAGGGTGCAAGGACAAACTTAAAAAAAAATAATAATAATTTTGCAGCTGGAACTAAAAGGATGTCCAAAAGTCATACAGACAAATAACTAAGAAGTGTCTGGAGCTAAAGGAAACATGGCTTCACTTAGAACTAAAGTAGAGAGTAAACTTGACTGTATTTCTGATATTCAGGCAAGCCTTTGTGCAGGTCTTACTTATTATTCAGCGTTTGACCACATACACTATGTCATCACTTTATGAGCAATGAGAGTCAAAATTAAGATGCTAAAAAGACCACAATGCTATTATTGCACTGGAAGAAAAAAAAAGGTTTGGTACCGTGTTAGCCAGTTGAAAAAGATTGCTCTCAGTTGGAAAACACAATAATAATCTTGAAGTTATGACACATTTAAATGCTAGCAAAAATAAATGATGTTACAAAGCAGGCTTTCAGGACTTCATAGGTCTCCATCAGGAATGGTATAACAAAGTATATGAAAAAACACATAGACAAAGAGCAGAGACAGGCATAAATAATGGACATTTAGAAAAACAAACTGTATTTAGTGTGTATTATATTATATGGAGGACTATGGGGTGTGTATTATATATACAGTAGTATGTGGAACACTATGGGTTTATTACACTGTATGGAGCACTATGGGGTGCATTATACTATGTGCAGCACTACCGGGTGTGCATTACACTGTATGGAGGACTATGGGGTGAGTATTATATATATACTAAGGGGAGCACTATGGGTTGTATTATACTCTGGAGAACTATGGGGTGCATTAAATTGTATTCAGCACTATGGGGTGCATTATACTATGTGGGGCACTATGGGTGTACATTATACTGTATGGACAACTATGGGGAGTGTATTACACAGTCTGGAGGATTATGGGGAGTGCATTATACTGTGTGGAGCACTATGGGGGTATTATACTGTATTGAGCACTATGGGGTGTGTATTATACTATGTAGAGCACTATGGGGTGTGTATTATACTATGTGAAGCACTATGGAGTTTGTATTATACTGTGCGGAGCAATATGGGGTGTGCATTATACTACAGTTAGGTCCATATATATTTGGACAGAGACAACATTTTTCTAATTTTGGTTCTAGACATTACCACAATGAATTTTAAACAAAACAATTCAGATGCAGTTGAAGTTCAGACTTTCAGCTTTCATTGAGGGTATCCACATTAAAATTGGATGAAGGGTTTAGGAGTTTCAGCTTCTTAACATGTGCCACCCTGTTTTTAAAGGGACAAAAATTAATTGGAATATTGACTCCAAGGCTATTTCATGGACAGGTGTGGGCAATCCCTTTGTTATGTCATTCTAAATTAAGCAGATAAAAGGCCTGGAGTTGATTTGAAGTGGGGTGCTTGCATTTGGAAAGTTTTGCGGTGAAGGAAACATGCCGTCAAAGGAGCTCTCCATGCAGGTGAAACAAGCCATCCTTAAGCTGAAAAAACAGAAAAAACCCATCCGAGAAATTGCTACAACATTAGGAGTGGCAAAATCTACAGTTTGGTACATCCTGAGAAAGAAAGCACTGGTGAACTCATCAATGCAAAAAGACCTGGGCACCCACAGAAGACTAACAGTGGTGGATGATCGCAGAATAGTCTCCATGGTGAAGAGAAACCCCTTCACAACAGCCAACCAAGTGAACAACACTCTCCAGGAGGTAGGCGTATCAATATCCAAATCTACCATAAAGAGAAGACTGCATGAAAGTAAATACAGAGGGTTCACTGCACGGTGCAAGCCACTCATAAGCATCAAGAATCAAAAGGCTAGACTGGACTTTGCTAAAAAAAAAAAAAACAACATCTAAAAAAGCCAGCACAGTTCTGGAAGAACACTCTTTTGACAGATGAAACCAAGATCAACCTCTACCAGAATGATGGAAAGAGAAAAGTATGGCGAATGCGTGGTACAGCTCATGATCCTAAGCATACCACATCATCTGTAAAACACGGCAGAGGCAGAGTGATAGCTTGGGCATGCATGGCTGCCAGTGGCACTGGGTCACTAGTGTTTATTAATGATGTGACACAGGACAGAAGCAGAAGAATGAATTCTGAGGTATTCAGAGCCATACTGTGTGCTCAGATCCAGCCAAATGCAGCCAAACTGATTGGTCGTCATTTCATACTACAGATGGACAATGACCCAAAACATAAAGCCAAAGCAACCCAGGAGTTTATTAAAGCAAAGAAGTGGAATCTTCTTGAATGGCCAAGTCAGTCACCTGATCTCAACCCAATTGAGCACGCATTTCACTTGTTGAAGACTAAACTTCAGACAGAAAGGCCCACAAACAAACAGCAACTGAAAACCACCACAGTGAAGGCCTGGCAGAGCATCAAAAAGGAGGAAACACAGCGTCTGGTAATGTCCATGAGTACAAGACTTCAGGCAGTCATTGCCAACAAAGGGTCTTCAACCAAGTACTAGAAATTAACATTTTATTTACAATGATTTAATCTGTCCAATTACTTTTGGTCCCTTTAAAACAGGGTGGCACATGTTAAGGAGCTGAAACGCCTAAACCCTTCATCCAATTTTAATGTGGATACCCTCAAATGAAAGCCGAAAGTCTGAACTTCAACTGCATCTGAATTTTGTTTAAAATTCATTGTGGTATTGTCTAGAACCAAAATTAGAAAAATGTTGTCTCTGTCCAAATATATATTTGGACCTAACTGTATATGGAGGACTATAGGGTGTGTATTATATTGTATGGAGCACTATGGGGCACATTATAATAAACAAGCTGTTTATGGCAGAACAGAAATGATTATTCTCGGTAGCATGTCGCCCAATGTAAACTGCAGATATGCTGCTGATATAATGATACTGTATGAGGACAGATTGACCTACTAGTGATCGTTCTGTACCTGTCATTCTTCCACATCCTGTGCAAAAAGGCCAGGAAACAAGCGACGTGCAACTTCAATACTATCCAGAACTTAGCGCATGCAAATATAACCAAAATGTTTGTGTAATGATGCCATATGTCAGCACTAAGGGTGTCTGTCTAAAATTGGCCCTGGCTGTCAGTGTTTGTGCTGCCTACTAAGGGACCATTATATAGTGTGGAGACTACTGTGAAGAATATTATGAGTTTTGGGGGAGCAAAGGGGATATCATAATGTGTATAGGGGAGCTGTGGGCCGAACAGACTGTGCTCGGGGGAGCTGTGGGGGTATTATACTGCATATAGGGGAAGAACTGTTGGCCAACCATACTATGTATGGGAAAATGTATATAGGGGGACTCAGGGGACATTATGAAATGCTAAGTGGGCACTTAAGGGTATGTTCCCATGGTCAGTAAATGATGCGGGCTGATGTAAGGGTCCCGTTTCACATATCGACGCACCAGCGATCCCGACAACGATAGCGATCCCTACCAGGTTGTATCGTTGTCGGGATCGCTGGTGCGTCGCTACATGGTCGCTAGCAAGCTGCCAAACAGGCATATCTCTTCAACGACGCACCAGCGATCCCGACAACGATACCACCTGGTAAGGATCGCAGATGCGTTGTCACACAGCAGCTATTCTGAACGATTCCAGCCTGCATCCCCGAGTTCAGCGTCACCAACAAGGTCACTCGTCGGCATCAAACACAGCGATGCATGCTGGCCAGCGGGACGCCGATGATGAGAAAATGGACCAGGACATTCGAGCACGATCAGCGGTATCCAGGGGGCGGGGGTGGGGGGGCGGTCGCCGCTATGTGTCATATGTAGCAAGATCGCTGTTGCGTCACAAAGTCAGTGACGCATCAGCGATCTCGCTATGTGAGACGGGGCCTTAAGGCTACGTCCACATGGTCAGTAACCAGCAGTGCATTGAACGCAGAACATGTCCGCTCTGTCCAAAGAGCTACCGGCTTTTGAACACCTCCGCAAGATGAATAGACATGCTGCGGTCTGGAAAGATGCAAAGCATGTGCGTCTCCGCAGGAATGTTGCAGGTGTCGGTGCACGCATAGTGGGTATGCTACACTATGCTACAACATATATACATACATTTGGCCGCTGTTGGTTGGACGCTGCGGATGTATGCAGCATCCAATCCGCAGTGTTTACTGACCATGGGAAAGTACCCTTACAGCACAGTGGATGGGATTTCATGAAATCCCATCTCCTCTATGCGTCCTGAGACGCCTCCAGCTGCCCTGTGGAGACGCACATGTGGTGTGTCTTTCCAGACTGCAGCATGTCAATTTATATAGCGGAGATGCTGCGTACCCACTGCATAAATTACCCATTCACTATCATTAAATGTGGTAGAACCACATTATCTTCTTAGTCACATGTGTATTAAGTGCGGGAACGCAGCTTACTAAGCATGTGTACTAACTTAAATAATGTCTTGCCTTGTTTCAGCCGGAAGTTTGCGTACACTGCAGTTCTCGCAATGAGCCGAGCTGACCGCGAGAACTGCCAAGCACGTGACCGCCGGGGACGGGGTTATCTCCACTCACTAGCAAAGGTCTCACAGTCAGCTTCACCATTACTAAGCCGTGAGCTTGATGCCGCGGATAATACAAAGGTAACATCAATCCCAGAAATATTACCCCACTTGCCATTACTATAGGGCATGTGGGAAGAGAAAAGCTAAGTGCTGGAATTGGTGCATCTTTGGATGCAGCATCCAGCTTTTACAGCATAGTGGATGGGATTTCAAGAAATCTCATACCCACTATACGTGCGCCGATGCCCGCGGCTTCCCTGCAGAGACGGACATGCAGTGCGTCTTTCCAGACCGCAGCATGTCAATTTATGTAGCTGCATAAATTACCCATACACTTTCATTAGATGCAGTAAAACTGCATCATCTTCCTAGTCACCACATGCGTATTAAGTGCGGAGACGCAGCTTACTAAGCATGTGTACTAATTTACATAATGGTGAATCTTGTGACACAGCTGGACGTACATGACACAGGAAGTGGAGGAAAGCAAAGAGGTGACAAACCTTTTTAACCCCTTTCTGCCATGTGTCGTACTATCCCGCCCATGTGCCCTGGGACTTAATTCCCAGGGACGGGATAGTACATCACAGCGATCAGCGGCGCCCACGTGGTGAGCGCGGCTGATCATCACAGCTGACACCCAGCACAATGTGTCAGGGGCGGTCACGGACCGCCCCCGACATGTTAACCCCTTGCACACCGCGATCAAACACGATCGCGGTGTATCGGGGATTAAAGGGAAGCATCGGCAGGGAGGGAGCTCCCTCCGTGCTTCCCTAAGCCCTCCACAGCAGCGCAAAGTGCAGCGCTGCTGCGGGGGGCTCCTTCCCTGCAGGTCCCCGGATCGAAGATGGTGACGGGAACCTTCCGGGGCCTGCAGGGAGCTGGCTTCCTCAGTGCCTGCAAAGCGCAGGCAAGAGGAAGTCTGCTTCAATGCCCGTGACAGATCGCTGATCTGTCACAGTGATCTGTGATGTGACAGATCAGTGATCTGTCACAGGACAGTGATGTCCCCCCTGGGACAACCTAATAAAGTAAAAAAAAAAAAAAATTCCCTAATAAATTCATTTTTTGGAAATAAAAAAAAAAACAAAAAAAAAACAATAAAAGTACACATATTTGGTATTGCTGCGTCCTTAACGACCTGCCCTATAAAACTGTCCCATTAGTTAACCCCTTTAGCGAACCCCTTAAAAAATAAACGAAGCAAAAAATAATGCTTTATCATCATACCTCCGAACAAAAAGTGCAATAACGCGCGATCAAAGAGACGCATATAAATATCCAAGGTACCGCAGAAAACGTCATCTTGTCCCGCAAAAAACGAGCCACCATACAGCATCATCAGAGAAAAAAATAAAGTTATAGCTCGCAGAATAAAGCGATGCAAAAATAATTTTTTATATAAAATTGTTTTTATTGCATAAAAGCGTCAAAACATAAAAAATGACATAAATGAGGCATCGCTGTAACCGTACTGACCCGAAGAATAAAAACACTATCAATTTTACCGCACGCGGAACGGTGTAAACGCACCCCCCAAAAGAAATTCATGAAACACTGGTTTTTGTTCATTCTGCGTCCCAAAAATCGTAATTAAAAGTGATCAAAAATGTCACACGCCCGAACAGGATACCAATAAAAACGTCAACTCGTCCCGCAAAAAAATAAGACCTCACATGACTCAGTGGGTCAAAATATGGAAAAATTATAGCTCTCAATATGTGGTGATGCAAAAACTATTTTTACAATAAAAAGCGTCTTTTAGCGTGTGACAGCTGCCAAATATAAAAACCGCCATAAATAGTAAATCAAACCCCCTGTTGTCACCCCCTTAGTTAGGGAAAAATAATAAAATTAAAAAAATGTATTTCCATTTTCCCATTAGGGCTAGGGTTAGGGCTAAGGTAAAGGTTAGGGCTAAGGTTAGGGTTAGAATTGGGGGGTTTCCCCTGTTTGGGCACATCAGGTGCTCTCCAAACGCAACATGGCGTCTGATCTCAATTCCAGCCAATTCTGCGTTGAAAAAGTCAAATGGTGCTCCTTCCCTTCCAAGCTCTGCCATGCGCCCAAACAGTGTTTTACCCCCACATATGGGATATCAGCCTACTCAGGACAAATTGCAAAACATTTTTTGGGGTCCTATTTCTCCTGTTGCCCTTAGGAAAATAAAAAATTGGGGGCAAAAATATCATTTTTGTGGAAAAAAAATATTTTTTTATTTTCACGCCTGGGCGTTATAAACTTCTGTGAAGCACTTGGGGGTTCAAAGCGCTCAACACATCTAGATAAGTTCCGTGGGGGGGGTCTAGTTTCCAAAATGGGGTCACTTGTGCGGAGTTTCAATAGTTTAGCACATCAGAGGCTCTCCAAACGCACATGACACCAGCAGACTATTCCATCTAAGTCTGCATTCCAAAACGTCACAACGTCTCTTCCGAGCCCCGACGTGTGCCCATACAGTAGTTTTCTCCCACATATGAGGTATCAGCGTACTCAGCACAAATTGGACAACAACTTTTGGGGTCCAATTTCTCCTGGTACCCTTGCGAAAATAAAAAAATTGGGGACTAAATTATCAGGTTTGTGGAAAACTACGATTTTTTTATTTTCACGCCCGGGCATTATAAACTTGTGTGAAGCCCTTGGGGGTTCAAAGTGCTCACCAAACATCTAGATAAGTTCCTTAGGGGGTCTAGTTTCCAAAATGGTGTCATTTGTGGGGGGTTTCCACTGTTTTGGTATATCAGGGGCTTTCCAAACGCGGCATGGTGTCCGATCTCAATTCCAGCCAAAAAAGTCAAATGACGCTGCTTCCCTTCCGAGCTCTGCCATGCGCCCAAATAGTCGTTTACACCCACATATGGGGTATCAGCGTACTCAAGACAAATTGCGCAATAACTTTTAGGGTCCTGTTACCCTTGGGAAAATAAAAATTGGGGGTGAAAAGATCATTTTTGTGGAAAAAATATGATTTTTTAATTGTACCGCTGTATGTTATAAACTTCTGTGAATCCCTTGTGGGTTCAAAGTTCTCACCACATATCTAGATAAGTTCCTTGGGGGGGGGGGGGGGGTCTAGTTTCCAAAATGGGGTCACTTGTGGGGGGTTTCCACTGTTTAGGTACATCAGGGGCTCTCCAAACATGACATGGCGTCCGATCTGAATTCCAGCCAATTTTGCATTGAAAAAGTCAAACAGAGCTCCTTCCCTTCTGAGCTCTGTCATGCGCCGAAACAGTGGTTCTCCCCAACATATCAGGTATCAGCGTACTTAGGACAAATTGCACAATAACTTTTCCAGTCCAATTTCTCCTTTTAGGCCGGTTTCACATTAGCGCTTTTACAGCGCGCGCACGGCCGGGGGTAGCTCCGCCCCCGATCCGGCTCTCTGCCCGGCCCTTCCTTGTAGCGCCGCCTCCTAGCGGACAGCGGCGCCTGCGATCGGCGCACCCTATCTTTAGCATAGGGTGCGCCGATCGTGCGCAGGCCGTGCGCTAGTTGCGCTTTGACCTGCGCAGCGCACTTTTGACGGTGCGCCGTGTGCGCCAAAATCCGAAAAGTTTGATTTTGGCGCGCACGGCGCACCGTCAAAAGTGCGCAGCGCAGGTCAAAGCGCAACTAGCGCACGGCCTGCGCACGATCGGCGCACCCTATGCTAAAGATAGGGTGCGCCGATCGCAGGCGCCGCTGTCCGCTAGGAGGCGGCGCTACAAGGAAGGGGCGGGCACGCCGGGCAGAGAGCCGGATCGGGGGCGGAGCTACCCCCGGCCGTGCGCGCGCTGAAAAAGCGCTAGTGTGAAACCGGCCTTACCCTTGGTAAAGTAAAAAAAATTGAACATGAAGTATTTTTTTGTGAAAAAAAGTAAAATGTTCATTTTTTTTTTAAATATTCAAAAAATTCCTGTGAAGCACCTGAAGAGTTAATAACTTCTTGAATGCGGTTTTGAAAACCTTAAGGGGTGCAGATTTTAGAACTGTGTCACTTTTGGGTATTTTCTATCATATAGACCCCTCAAAGTGGCTTCAAATGTGATGTGGTCCGTAAAAATAAAATGGTGTTGCAAAAATGAGAAATCGCTGGTCAACTTTTAACCCTTATAACTTCCTAACAAAAAAAAATTTTGGTTCCAAAATTGTGCTGATGTACAGTAAACATGTGGGAAATGTTACTTAAGTTTTTTGTGTGCCGTATATCTGATTTAAGGGCATAAAAATTTAAAGTTGGAAAATTGTGAAATTTTCGCCAAATTTCCGTTTTTTTCACAAATAAACGCAAGTTATATGAATTAAATTTTACCACTATCATGAAGTACAATATGTCACGAGAAAACAATGTCAGAATCACTGGGGATCCATGGAAGCGTTACAGAGTTATTACCTCAAAGGGACAGTGGTCAGAATTGTAAAAATTGGCCCGGTCATGAACGTGCAAACCACCCTTGGGGGTTAAGGGGTTAATTAATAAAAAAGCCATGTGGGCCCCCCTATATTTGTTAGCCAGCCAGAGTAAAGCTGACTACTGGGACTGGTATTTCCGGCTGGAAAGATCCAATATCCATGAACCTTGCCAGCTTGATAATACCAGGCCACAGCAGTCTGCTTACCTTGCATGGTTAGCAAAAATAGTGGGATCCGATCCAAAAAAAAAAAACAGCATGGGGTCCCCCTATTTTTGTTAACCAGCTGTGGTGTAGTGACCACTGTGTCCGCTAGGGGGCGCTATGTGGGAGTCCTAGGACGGATAGCCATGTCCAGAGTGGTAACAGGAGCAGGGTCCTAAATGACCCTTATGTATCCCGAGGTGGGTGGCCTTGGGATGAAGGCTTGATTATGTGCTGATCAGCAGAGCTGATCTTTTGTTCCAATGTGTTAGGGAGAAGCCTTCAGGTGATTGATGAGACGGGTGGGATCAATCACCTACAAACCCACCTAGGGGCAGGTGTCTAAAACGCCATGGTAAAGTATGTGTATGAATGGTTGAAGGACCTGTGATGTGATCCAGTGAGCGTGGTTACAGACCATATAAGGTGGCCAGGGTAGGTCACATGAGTGAATGCTTGGACCCGGATGGTCCGTATGGAAGGTCTCGTCAGACTGCCAGGAAGGTGTGTGCACCTTCCTGAGTGCACGTGTGTAGCATGGCTGCACATATCTGCGAGTTCCCAGGAGAGGGAATGAACGTCCGCACTGAGAAGCAGCCATGAGGTATCCCGGACCGGGGATATAACTGTGAAGCTAGAGAGCCTGCGTACGAGTGATAAAGCCTGTGTTACCACAGGGTTAACAGAGTGGAGCTCTGTCATTGACGCTATGCTGATCTGATATTAACTTTATGTTGCTGATGATGGTTTATGTTGCATAATAAACCGAATGGACTGAGTTATGTTGAGAAACCTGTGCCGGACCTATTTATTGGCTGTCTAGCGAGTATCCCCTACCTTAATGACAAGCGCTACCTTACAATGCCAAGGAAAAAGCAGACAGCCGAGGCCTGGCATTTTCAGGCTGGCGAGGCCCATGGATTTTGGCCCTCACCAGCCTAAAAATAGCAGCCCGCAGCCGCCCTAGAATTGGAACATCCAAAGATGCGCCAGTTGTGGCACTTTACCCGGATCTTCCCACTTGCCCTGTAGCGATGGCAAATGGGGTAATATTTGTGGGGTTGATGTCACCTTTGTATTGTCCGGTGACATCAAGCCCACGGCTTCGCAATGGAGAAGCTTCCATAAGACACCTATCCATTACTAATCCTATAGAAGTATGGTAAATAAAGACACAGCCAGAATAATGTCCTTTATATGAAATAATGACAGATTCCTTTAATAATCTTAATTAAACCATACTTAATACATCGCCTATTCAACCGAAGCTCTCGATCTCCTTTAAGAGAATTAAAATAAAAAAGCAACAGTATACCATACCTGACCGCCGAGAAGATATACATTCTGTTCCACGACAAGTCCAGCTCTGCTACATCTGGATGCCTTCGGTGAATGGTGGCATTATGCCACCATCCAGTCTGACATCCAGACACAGCGGAGCTTGTAGAGGACCACCGGAGATAACTCGGTCTCCGGCGGTCACCTGTACTGCAGTTCTCACATTCAGATGATCAGCTCACCATGAGAACTTGCCTAGTGACCGGAAATACCCCTGATGGTCACGTGCACGGCAGTTCTCGACGCGGACTTCCAGATGTGGCACAAGGTAAGACGTTATTTAAATTAGTTCACGCACTTAATAGGTATGTGACAAGAAAGATAATGCGGTTTTACCGCATGTAACGATAGTCTATAGGAAATTTATGCTGCGGAGACATAGCGTCTCCGCAACATAAATAGACATGTTGCGGTCTGGAAAGACGTGCTGCATGTCTGTTTATGCAGAGATGCCGAGGGTGTCTCTTAACGAATAGTGGAGAAGGGATTTCTTGAATCCCATCCACTATGCTGTAACATCTGGCCACTGTGGGTTTGACGCTGTGAATGTACGCAATGTCCAACCCGCAGCGTTTACTGACAGTGGGAACATAACCTAAGAAGTATTATTGTTACAGGTAAATACAGAATATTACTGACCATCAAAGGTGCAAATGGGGGCAGTATTAATTTCTATGGGCAAAATGTGGGCACTGTTTTCTAGGGCACTTGCACAGGGCAGGGCATTCATATTTTCTAGAGAGTAACTTTACCATCTAGAGGGCACAAAGGAGGCATTTACTTTTTAAAGGGCACAGTGGTGTGCATTCCTATGTGGAGTAATTAAAGGAGCACAGTTTTTGTGCAACACATGTGGGGCAGTAACTGGGACACAAAGCAACAGAAGCTCAACACTGGGGTATCAGTAGGATGAGGAGATTGTGCAGGATGGGAACAGATGGCGAAAGTGCTAGAAAAGCAACAAGTCAAATGTGTCTGTTGTAATGTCTCAGATGAGTCCTGGCTAGAGAAGTTTTGTCAGTCTGGGGCAGATGGAAGAGACCAGAAAAGTGAAAAATGTCATCAAAAAGAATGTCCGCTGTAAATCACTATCTATAACTGTACTCTATTAACTTATATGATCTACAAAACTGATATCTATCACTATATGATCACCATATGGCAGTAATATCAGTGTTGGTCTTTGTAAAGAGATTTACTTTTAGTAATTCCATGGGCATCGGCCGAGGTTCCCCTGAAGCCACAATTAGGGTGCACCACCATAGTGGTTATGAAGGTTAATTGGATATGGGCTCACTCAGATGTTTCACCATGTTTTCCCTCTCCCTGCCCTTACCACCTCTCCAACACAAGCTGAACACCTAGCTCCGCCGCTGGGTAACAGCACATAGGCTTCGTCACAGAATGGTGTACCTCTCAACTTTTATAAACAGAGAAAGAGGTATATGTATTGTGGCACAAAAGTAATTTTGCCCCTATTTTTCTCACCCACTGCGATGACCCATTCATGGCCCCATAAAATATGATGCCAAATAAAATGTTGCTCACAGTACGATATTCCCACAGTGAGTTTTTCCACACGTACAGTATTATAACCATGCAATGAATTATTCCATAGTGCAGTCCTCTCGCACAGTAAGATGTCCCAAAATTATCCTTCCTCCAACAAAGTATGGTGCCCCCAGTGACTCCAACACAGTGATGTCCCATAGTTCTCCCACACAATTACGATGCGTCCCCAGTCCCTCAACCCAGTAAGGTGCCCCCAGGCAACCCCACAGAACAGTAGGATGGCCCCCACAGCCCAACAGCAAAGTACATATGCTCAGAAGCAGTCATTCAAACTTTATATTGGCCCCCATAAAGTATAGTGGCCCACACACAGCCCACTACACAGTATAGTGGCCCACACAGATCCCTCTTCAAAGTTTAATGACCCCCACACAGTATAAGGGCTCCGCCACACAGTATAATGGCTCCCACACAGCGCTGCATGCAGTAAAATGGTCTCTACAGTGTTTACCACATAGTATAATGACTTCCACACAGCTCCAAAATACAGCATAATGAATTCCCACATATTATAATGACTTCAACAGCCTTTGATTGTTCCCATATTTGCTTACACACAGGATGATGGCCCCACAGTATGTATTTTTCTGTGATTTTCAAATGTATTCGCTCAGCAGATATTGAGCGTGTTATGGTAAATGCTTGTTACAGAAACTTGCACACTGTATTGAACATGAAGTCTAAGGGATAACATTTCTCCTTGTGGAAAGTGCCCAACTTGGTGTATGGAGACTTATAGGCCATGCTGTACTCCTTCGGGAATTTAACTTTGCAAATATCCCCTTCAGAGAGAAAATGTACAGGAATTTAACTGATACCCATTGAAGGTAGCAATCAATCCTTTAAAAGGGCTATGCAACATGAGTTGGGATGAAAGCCAAACCAGAAACTCCATTTGCTAACATATTTCAGGGAATTTGCACCTCATCAGTGATAGGCACGAATAGAACTGTTTGGTTGGGTGAGAGACCTTTGACAAAGGGTCTAAAAGAGGCTTTACACATAGCGATATCGCTAGCAATATCGCTAAAGCGTCACCGATTTTGTAACGCAGCAGCGATATTGCTAGCGATATCGCTATGTGTGATACTCACCTCCGACCGGCTCCCCCGCTGGTTATCGGTGATCGCGTGAGATAGTCGAGGTCCCTTTCTCAGTGGCTGCTTCCTGCTGGCGCCAACGAGCGACGCGTGGACGCAGGCGGAGGACGTAATCATCATCGTCGCGTCTGAAAGGTAAGTAACTACTGCTGCTGTGTCGCTGGTGAGATCTGCCTGTTTGGCAGCTCACTAGCGACCATTTAGCGATGCACCAGCGATCCTGACCGGGTCGTATCGTGGTTGGGATCGCTGGTGCATCGCTAAATGTAAAGGGGCCTTAAGGGGTAAAGCTTATCTATGTCTTGAGAGCAGAGTTGACATAGGAAGACTTCTGGGCCTTGCAATGCTTACCAAAGAATTTGACTTGCAAATCTCTTCAGAGAAGAGGAGGGCAGGAAATATAGTGCCACCTAAAGTCACAATATTGACTTGTAGGATTAGGTGGCACTATAGTCCTTAGCCCTTTTTCTCTCTGAAGAGGTAATTTGCATGTATTAAAGTGGCCATTCATATATCATTCCTGCTGCTCCCATGAGATATGGGCCTTTTAACTTCATGCTAGTTTGTATGATCTTTATCAAGGACACATTGCTCACAGGGTTCTCTGATGTGTTTTTTTGGCTGCTCTGCATTATTACCATATAAACAATGGCACTGGGGACTGGTCCTCTTGAACCATTGGCACTCTGCAGTGTGGATAACAAAGCATCCTACAGCGCACATTATCTATAAAGATCAGGTCGCACAAAGCACAATGTAGATGCAGATAATGTCTGTATGGTGCTGTGGAATTAATGGCACTAGATAAGTGAGTGAAATAAATACATTAGAGTCATCACTGAACCAATTAAACCCTTCATGCAGTTACGGAGGCTAAAAGCATAGAAAATAGAGGAAGAGGTTTTACATTAATGCTGTAGTACAAATACTACATTATAATACTGTATAATACATTTGAATATTGTAAAACATATTATAGGACAACAGGATATAATTTGCTTATTCCAAAAATATCAACACTAGTAATCTTTTTCTAATACAGCAGTTGAGTCTTGCAATCTAAATTGTCCTCAATTGGACTTAACGGGGCTGTCAGGGACTTTTACATTGATGCCCAAGTCATCAATATCTGATCATGGGGGGTACGACACCTGTCACCTCTGCTAATCATCTGTTCATGGAACAAGTCAGTTGTGGAGCTGCACTGCACAGCTCCGTTAATGGAAGAGTATGCGGCCTGATAATGTAAATCCACCACCTTTTCAAATCAATAAGAAGAGCTTGTGAAGTAGCCGGCTGCAGGCACGATACCCTTGACAGCGCTGTGAAGCTCCGCGATTGGGCCGTTCTAGCTGCTGCTGCTATGGAGAACAGATGATTGATGGGGGTGCTGGGAATCACATCAACAACCGAACAGATATTGATGACAGATGACAAACAAGGCAGGTAAAGCAGAGCTGTGGATCATTACTAATACTTCTTGCACCTCTCCACTCTAAACTTTACAGGCTAATCTCTCCACAACGGAGATGAGAAGTTAGAAAATAAAAACATTTTACTCAGTTCTACAGCCACTATTTCCCTGAAAATTCTGCTTTACTATTTTGCTTTGTTTAAATAAGCCACATTGATATGGACCTTTTCATTTAGTACTATCATTTAGACTTTGTTAGCCTTTAAAAAATTTTGGTGCAAGCAATTACCTTCAAAAGTCACATGATTAGTGAAAGGAAGTCCACCTGTGTGCAATCTAAGTGCTACATGGTCTGTCACACAGTTTCTGAAAGGCCACCAAGGCTGCAAAACCATTATGCAAGAGGCATCACTAACCAAACACCACCATGAAGACCAAGGAAACCTCCAAACAAGTCAGGGACAGAGTTGTTGAGAAGCACAAGTAAGGGTTGAGTTATAAAAAAAATACCAATCTCTGATGATCCCCGGAACACCCTCAAATCCATTATCATTTAACAGAAAGAATATGGTGATACAACAAACCTGCCAAGAGAGGGACACTCTCAAAAACTCTCACCATGGGCAAGGAGGGCATTAATCAAAGAGGCAGCAGAGAGACCAAAGGTAACCCTTGCAGGAGCTGCAGAGTTACCAGGCAGAGACTTGAGTATCTGTCCATACAACCACAATAAGTTTTATACTCCATAGAGGTCGCCTTTATGGGAGAGTGGTCAGAAAAAAAGCCTTTACTTAAACAAGAATTATAAGGCTCGTTTTGAGCTTGCCAAAAGACATGTGAGACACTCCCCAAATACAGGTGCTTCTCACAAAATTAGAATATCATCAAAAAGTTAATTTATTTCAGTTCTTCAATACAAAAAGTGAAACTCATTATATAGAGTCATTAGAAACAGTGATATATTTCAAGTGTTTATTTCTGTTAATGCTGATGATCATGGCTTACAGCCAATAAAAACCCAAAAGTCATTATCTCAGTAAATTAAGAATACTTTATAATACCAGCTTCAAAAAGGATTTTAAAATGCGAAATGTTGGCCTACTGAAATGTATGTTCAGTAAATGCACTTAATACTTGGTAGAGGCTCCTTTTGCATCAATTACTGCATCAATGCAGCGAGGCATGGAGTCGATCAGCCTGTGGCACTGCTGAGGTTTTATGGAAGCCCAGGTTGCTTTGATAGAAGCCTTCAGCTCGTCTGCTTTGTTGGGTCTGGTGTCTCTCATCAAGCACAGTGATACTGTTGTTTTTAAACCAGGTATTGGTACTTTTGGCAGTGTGGACAGGTGCCAAGTCCAGCTGGAGAATGAAATTTCCATCTCCAAAAGCTTGTCGGCAGAGGGAAGCATGAAGTGCTCTAAAATTTCCTGATAGACGACGGCTGTGCTGACTTTGGCCTTGATAAAACACAGTGGACCTACAGCAGCAGAGGACATGGCTCACGAAACCATCATTGATTATGGATACTTCTTACTAGACCTTGGAAATCAAGGTCCCAAAGTCTGGAGGAAAACGTGGAGAGGCAACAATCCAAATTGCTTGAGGGCTAGTGTGAAGTTTCCATAATCCGTGAAGGATTGTGGAGCTATGGCATCTGCTGGTGTAGGTCCACTGTGTTTTATCAAGACCAAAGTCAACGTGGCCATCTACCAGGAAATTTTAGAGCACTTCGTGCTTCCCTCTGCCGACAAGCTTTTTGGAGTTGGACATTTCATTTGAGACCAAATTGAATTTTTTGGCCACCAAGGTAAACGTTATGTCTGCCGCCAAACCAACACAGATCATCACCCCAAGAACACTATTCCCACAGTGAAACGTGGTGCCAGCATCATGCTGTGGGGATGTTTTTCTGCAGCAGGGAAAGGGAAAATGGTACAAGTTGAGGGGAATACAGAAGGTGCAAAACACAGGGATGTTCTTGAGCAAAACCTGTTTCAGTCTGTCAGCAATTTGAGACTGGGACAGAGGTTCACCTTCCAACGAGACAATGACAAAATTATACTGCTAAAGAAACACTCGAGTGGTTTAAGAGGAAACATGTAAATGTTTAGGAGTGGCCTAGTCCCAGCCCAGACCTTAATCCAATTGAAAATCTGTGGTCAGACTTTAAAATTGCTACTCACCAGAGGAAATCCCCTATCTTGAACTAGCAGGAGAAGTTTTACCGTGTAGAATGGGCAAAAAACCCATTGGCAATATGTGGAAAGCTTATATGTATGGGGTAGGTCAAAGGCTGTGAAGGAGTTACGTTAAAAAAAAAAAAAAAATGCTTCCACTAAAACGTTGCTTTAGTCCCAGATTATTTATTTTCACAAAGGCTAAGGCTATGTACACACGTGCGGAATTGCCGCGATTTTATGTGTTTTGCCGCGAAAACGCATACAATAAGCAGCCCATTGAATTCAATGGCATTCCGCACATGCTGTGCTAATGCTGCGTACTTTTCCACGGTGGAATCGCATCGCGGAAAAATATGCAGCATGCTCTTTTTTTTGCGGAATCGCGGCAATTCCGCACACATAGGAATGCATCGTTCAGCTTACTTTCCGCATGTGGCTATGCCCAACATGCGCAAAGTAAGCGGAAAATGTGCGGATGGTACCCAGTGTCTGGAGGAGAGGAGACTCTCCTCCAGGCCCTGGGTACCATATCCCTGTTAAAAAGAGAATTAAAATAAAAAAAATCGTGAAATTCTCACCTTCCGGCGTCCCTCGCAGTGTTCCCAAGCCTCAGCGATGCTCCCGCCAACTCCCATTCCCAGTGATGCCTTGCGACAATGACCTTTGATGACGTAGCGGTCTCGCGTGATGCTAGGTCATCTGGGGTCATTGTCGCAAGGCATCGCTGGGAATGGGACTTGCCAGGCGCATCGCAAGCATCGGGAATGCTGCGTGGGACACCGGAAGGGGAGAATAACATGATTTTTTATTTATTTTTTATTATTATTTTTAACATTATATCTTTTACTACTGATGCCGCATAGGCAGCCTCAATAGTAAAAAGTTGGTCACACTTGTCAAACACTATGTTTGACAAGTGTGACCAAACTTTCAGTTTTCCAAGTGATGCCACAGATCGCTTGGAAAACGCTAGCATTCTGCAAGCTAATTACGTTTGCAAAACGCAAGTTTTTCGCAGGAATTCCGCATGTGGATTTTCTGCGGCAGGGAGTTGCAGAATTGCCGCGGCAATTCCTCACGTGTGCACATAGCCTAAAACCTGGCACTGGAGGTCCTGATTATGTACACCTGGCTAGCTATATGTCTAGAGCCAGGCCCTTTTTTCATTTGTTGTTCAGTCAGCTGGGGGAAGCTGAGCAGTCTATGTTTTGGAGTTGGCGAGTGACCAGCAAATGTGGGCTGTATGAGAGGTGAACACTTCTCTGTGGTAGTGGAGCTGAAGAGAAACCAGTGTTGCTTTACAGACTGACTGACAACTAATGAATGTGCGGTGGTGTGAGTACAAGCTTGTTAATGTACTGGGCCTACGCTGACAAAAAGACTGATACTTATTATACATTTTGGGCTAAAGAAAAGCTGTTATTAGGTTTTGATTTTCTTCTGTTGGAGAGCGCATTTTTCATTTGGTGTGTGGAGAAATGCAATAAACTGTACCTTATTTTGTATCAAGACTTGTGCCAAGTGCCTTCTGCTGAAAATGAATCCCTACCATTCTAAGATAATCATGAATGAGATTTGCCAAAAATTCTAGTTTGACAATTATAGTGCTTACTCTGTGAACAGGCTTTTGATGACTTGACGTATGAGTAAAATGCTTGCTCATCAGAGGAAATGATCTTTTATGGAGCACAAAAAAAAATAAAAAAAATAAATCATCATTCTTGTGCTGCATTGTCCTGTGTAACCTAGATTCACACAGCTAAGAACCATGGCAGCCTATGCACACTAAAGGATCTAGTATGGATCACTTAATGTACATAGTTTGCTTCAGTCTGCGTGTGTTAGCCAAAACATGTCCAAAAAGACAGGCGTACTACATTCAGAAAATAAAAAATAAGATATTAATGCTATTATACAATTTAAATAAAGGGTTAGAAAGGTGTACACAAAATGGATCCAAGGGAAGAGAATCCTGGGAAGAATAATTAATCAACCCCAATAGAGGACTTGTATGTGACCAGGAAATGAAAGATCCAAAGTAACGTCAGAAGAGACCTGTTGTCCCACAAAATATAGAATGATAATGTGATGAAGGCGTTAACTGCTCCTACCCCCCCTGCCAGGGCCTGTAAGCATATTGAAGAAAACAATATTTAGTGCTCCAATGCTGAATAGCAAGGTCTTTTAGTATGATAATAAGGCCCAAAACAGAACTTCAAAGCTTAAGTAGGAGCCACGTCAGCATGGGGCAGGAAGGTGCCTGGGGGCGTCAATTAGAATATACCTGTCAGCTAGACACAGAAATATACATCCATGGTCTCTCCCAGCCAACCCGACTCCATCCTAGGATCATGGATTATGAGCACATCTTTGGAGTTATGGACTCATGAAAAATATCCGAGTGACCCTGAGGAAATCGCGCATCTGGCAGTGCGACTCCTGAGTCGGTGAGGGCTCTGGGTCCTGAGATATAGAGATTGGCCCTCCACAGCGACCCAATGGGGCCATGTTTGCTCTCCACACGACAGGCAAAACAAACCGCATTTACTGGTACCTCTTATGTGTCCTGATCCGATCATGCTGTTGAAAGTTACCCCCATTCTTAGATATTGGGAATAAGTTCTGCAGGGAGCTAAAGGGTGGAGATTATTAGCCCACCCTCTAACACAGTGGGAGGAGCCTAGCGTGCTTAAGAACTAGCAGCACATGGCAGAGACTCTCTCACAGAAGAACCAGACGATGATGATCTAAGAAACGAACTGGGGACAGATCTGCCAAGGGGAGCAGCGGCCCACGCTTTGGGGTCTGTCTGGCAACTAAGATTCTTGTACCTGTGGACTGCAGAGCTCCCGGCACCCACATGCAACCTACAATCTGGTAAATTGACCTCCAGCTTAATATCGCTAAGTCTTGTACCCTTATTGCTATAATTTACTCTGACTGCAAATCTACTGCAATTCTATTGTATAGCTTACTGTATATTTCTGTAATTATCTAGTGCGCCCTTAAGGCAATTACACCATAAAATTAATCTTGGGCTGATGCTTTTACTCTGATTACGCATCTTAGAATACTCAGCGGGTAACAGGACATCCTCCCCGGCGGCCATTTGCTCTAAGTGCAGTTCCCTTACTGACCTGAGAGACGAAGGAGGCGCCGGAGAGCTGTGCCTGTGTAGTTATGTCACATTGGTAACGTGGGAGGAACGGGTCCTTTCCTCCACAGATAATATTGGCTTGGACCCGCAGAAGAACTGATAGGCGCAAAACAGCTGTTGTCGTCCTTCACTTCCCCGCTCCCCCTGCATGTTAAAGGGTTGCCCCGTCACATGGAATAAAGGACATTAACTTTTTCTAAGAAGCAATGGTGAGTGCGATTTCTTTTTTCAATATTGAACACACTTGGTATACAACACATTTTCATGCACCACCTAGCTCATCATTATGTGGTTTGCTTCATATTCAGGACTGATTCAGACTGCAGTCAACAGTTTAGTGCTGTTTTTTCTGTGCGTTTTTTCTTTAAGTTTTTGCTACTTACTATAGAAAGATAACGTATAATAGCAGTATAAGAACACATAGCACATCAATCGTAAGTCCATCTATAACCAGTCTATGGCATTGCATGTGTATACCGCAGGAGAAACCCGAAGCAAAGAGGTAAACGACAGAACAATGATAAGGGTCAAATGACAAAGGAGCAGCACACCCATGATGAAGTGCGGGAGACCCCAACATGCATTTACAGACCATTACTGAGATAGGAGATGGCGGCTGCTACTGATCACATCCATTCAGATAGGAGGGGAGGAGCTCAGCCTACAGTCATGGCCAAAAGTATTGACACCCCTGCAATTCTGTCAGATAATACTCAGTTTCTTCCTGAAAATGATTGCAAACACAAATTCTTTGGTATTATTATCTTCATTTAATATGTCTTAAATGAAAAAACACAAAAAGAATTGTCCTAAAGCCAAATTGGATATAATTCCACACCAAACATAAAAAAGAGGGTGGACAAAAGTATTGGCACTGTGCGAAAAATCATGTGATGCTTCTCTAATTTGTGTAATTAACAGCACCTGTAACTTACCTGTGGCACCTAACAGGTGTTGGCAATAACTAAATCACACTTGCAGCCAGTTGACATGGATTAAAGTTGACTCAACCTCTGTCCTGTGTCCTTGTGTGTACCACATTGAGCATGGAGAAAAGAAAGAAGACCAAAGAACTGTCTGAGGACTTGAGAAACCAAATTGTGAGGAAGCATGAGCAATCTCAAGGCTACAAGTCCATCTCCAAAGACCTGAATGTTCCTGTGTCTACTGTGCGCAGTGTCATCAAGAAGTCTAAAGCCCATGGCACTGTGGCTAACCTCCCTAGATGTGGCCGGAAAATAAAAATTGACAAGAGATTTCAACGCAAGATTGTGCGGATGTTGGATAAAGAACCTCCACTAACATCCAAACAAGTTCAAGCTGCCCTGCAGTCCGAGGGTACAACGGTGTCAACCCGTACTATCCGTCGGCATCTGAATGAAAAGGGAATGTATGGTAGGAGACCCAGGAAGACTCCACTTCTTACCCCGAGACAAAAAAAGCCAGGCTGGAGTTTGCCAAAACTTTCCTGAAAAAGCCTAAAACATTTTGGAAGAATGTTCTTTGGTCAGATGAGACAAAAGTAGAGCTTTTAGGGTAAAAGCATCAACATAGAGTTTACAGGAGAAAAAAGAGGCATTCAAAGAAAAGTACACGGTCCCTACAGTCAAACATGGCAGAGGTTCCCTGATGTTTTGGGGTTGCTTTGCTGCCTCTGGCACTGGACTGCTTGACCGTGTGCATGGCATTATGAAGTCAGAAGACTACCAACACATTTTGCAGCATAATTTAGGGCCCAGTGTGAGAAAGCTGGGTCTACCTCAGAGGTCATGGGTCTTCCAGCAGGACAATAACCCAAAACACACTTCAAAAAGCACTAGAAAATGGTTTGAGAGAAAGCACTGGAGACTTCTAAGGTGGCCAGCAATGAGTCCAGACCTGAATCCCATAGAACACCTGTGGAGAGATCTAAAAATGGCAGTTTGGAGAAGGCACCCTTCAAATATCAGGGACCTGGAGTAGTTTGCCAAAGAAGAATGGTCTAAAATTCCAGCAGAGCATTGTAAGAAACTCATTGATGGTTACCGGAAGCGGTTGGTCGCAGTTATTTTGGCTAAAGGTTGTGCAACCAAGTATTAGGCTGAGGGTGCCAATACTTTTGTCCGGCCCATTTTTGGAGTTTTGTGTGAAATGATCAATGTTTTGCTTTTTGCTTCATTCTCTTTTGTGTTTTTTCATTTAAGACAAATTAAATGAAGATAATAATACCAAAGAATTTGTGTTTGCAATCATTTTCAGGAAGAAACTGAATATTATCTGACAGAATTGCAGGGGTGTCAATACTTTTGGCCATGACTGTATATCTCCTCCCGGCTAGCTTAGAATCCCAACCAGTAGCAGCCGCCATCTACTATCTTAGCAATGGGAACGTTGGTGTCACTGAATCCTGACTGTACCTCAAAAATGCAAATTTTGATAATGACTGATCAATTCTGGCAGAGAAAGAAGCAGATTTCTCCGATAAGATATATTCCAAAGGTTGCTTATTTTTATGTGTACTATTGATTTAAGAAATAAAAAGTAAAACTACAGTTACTCTTTAAATAAAGCGCAATTAAAATAACTTATGGGAAAACTGAAATGATTTTTAGTTCTTATTTTGCCTGGAAAATCCAGCACGTGGTTATTTTATACAAAGAACTGATAGAATAAATAGCAGCTCTATTATGGCAAGTTTAGTTGGCACAATGCCCCCTCATCAATGTACAGAAAGGAAATCTGCACAACTTTATACTGCTTTTCCCAGGACTGTAAGCAGCCCCAGCCCGGCTCACTATATCCAGGATGGCAACGTTCCCAGGGACAAATGCTTTCTAGCAGAACCGATGTGTGAGTGATGACGTGGAGTCAGGGGATAAGTGGGGGTGGGATGAACACAAAAGGGGAAGGAGAACTGAAATTCTGGCAAGAATGTACAAGATTCAATAAATGGATGGGAATTCATGGCCTAAACGTACTGTCAGCTCAGACCTTGTGGAGCAACTACTACGCCAACTTATGAAAGGTAATGGAGCTAGAGACACAGTCACTACAATTATTCACACTGAAAAGGAGTCATGCTTTTAATCTTTGTAAATTAATTAAATATCTATCACCCTGTTCACACTCTGCTTTTACTCTTCCAACGTATACATATTAAATGTGTCTACAGAAATCATTTGATTACACTATACCTAAGCAGTAAACTGGATGTATTTTATATACACACACACACACACACACACACACACACACACACACACACACACACACACACACGTATTTATACAGTACAGACCAAAAGTTTGGACACACCTTCTCATTCAAAGAGTTTTCTTTATTTTCATGACAAATTGTAGATTCACTCTGAAGGCATCAAAACTATGAATTAACACATGTGGAATAATATAATTAACAAAAAAGTGTGAAACAACTGAAAATATGTCTTATATTGTAGGTTCTTCAAAGTAGCACACTCTTGGCATTCTCTTGATGAGCTTCAAGAGGTAGTCACCGGAAAAGGTCTTCCAACAGTCTTGAAGGAGTTCCCAGAGATGCTTAGCACTTGTTGGCCCTTTTGCCTTCACTCTGCGGTCCAGCTCACCCCAAACCATCTTGATAGGGTTCAGGTCTGGCGACTGTGGAGGCCAGGTCATCTGGCGTAGCACCCCATCACTCTCCTTCTTGGTCAAATAGCCCTTACACAGCCTGGAGGTGTGATAGGGGTCATTGTCCTGTTGAAAAATAAATGATGGTCCAACTAAACGCAAACCAGATGGAATAGCATGCCGCTGCAAGATGCTGTGGTAGCCATGCTGGTTCAGTATGCCTTCAATCTTGAATAAATCCCCAACAATGTCACCAGCAAAGCACCCCCACACCACCTTCTCAATGCTTCACGGTGGGAACCAGGCATGTAGAGTTCATCCGTTCACCTTTTCTGCGTCCCACAAAGACATGGTGGTTGGAACCAAAGATCTCAAATTTGGACTCATCAGACCAAAGCACAGATTTCCACTGGTCTAATGTCCAATCCTTGTGTTCTTTAGCCCAAACAAGTCTCTTCTGCTTGTTGCCTGTCCTTAGCAGTGGTTTCCTAGCAGCTATTTTACCATGAAGGCCTGCTGCACAAAGTCTCCTTTTAACAGTTGTTGTAGAGATGTGTCTGCTGCTAGAACTCTGTGTGGCACTGACCTGGTCTCTAATCTGAGCTGCTGTTAACCTGAGATTTCTGAGGCTGGTGACTCGGATGAACTTATCCTCCGCAGCAGAGGTGACTCTTGGTCTTCCTTTCCTGGGGCGGTCCTCATGTGAGCCAGTTTCTTTGTAACGCTTGATGGTTTTTGCCACTGCACTTGGGGACACTTGCAAAGTTTTCCCAATTTTTCGGACTGACTGACCTTCATTTCTTAAAGTAATGATGGCCACTCGTTTTTCTTTACTTATAATTTGCATTATGGCAAGAAAAAAGCAGCTAACAGTCTATTCAGTAGGACTATCAGCTGTGTATCCACCAGACTTCTGCACAAAAGATCTGATGGTCCCAACCCCATTTATAAGGCAAGAAATCCCTCTTATTAAACCTGACAGGGCACACCTGTGAATTGAAAACCATTTCCGGTGACTACCTCTTGAAGCTCATCAAGAGAATGCCAAGAGTGTGCAAAGCAGTAATCAAAGCAAAAAGGTGGCTACTTTGAAGAACCTAGAATATAAGACACACAGTATTTTCAGTTGTTTCACACTTTCGTTAATTATATAATTCCACATGTGTTACTTCATAGTTTTGATGCCTTCAGAGTGAATCTACAATTTTCATAGTCATGAAAATAAAGAAAACGCTTTGAGTGAGAAGGTGCCTCCAAACTTTTGGTCTGTACTGTTTATCTCTCTGTCTACTAGCTGAAGAGCCCAGCGTTGCCCAGGTATAGTAACTAAAGGGCATGTCACACTAAGAGATATCGCTAGCAATATCGCTATAACTAGTGACGTTATAGCGATATTGCTAGCGATATCTCTGTGTCTGATACTTACCTACGACCGGCTCCCCCGTTGCTTATCGCTGATCGCGCGAGAACGTTCAGGACTGTTTCTCGTCGTCAGCTTCCTGCGGCGCTTCCTGCTGTGACGACGAGCGACGCGTGGAGCCGGGCGGGAGGACGCAGGATCGCCTGGTGTGACAGGTAAGTAGCGATCCACGTCCCCAGCGATGTCGCTAGTGAGATCTGCCTGTGTGGCAGCTCACTAGCGACCACTTAGCAATGTGCCAGCGATCCTGACCGCGTCATATCGCTGGTCGGGATCGCTGGTACATCGCTAAGTGTGACAGTACCTTAACTGACGTCCCGCTCTCTGCCTCTGCAACCTGGGAAGTTCAGACCCAACATTTACTAGAAAGTCAGCTGCTTTAGGGGGACTGTGACCTGTTTTGTGAAGTGGTGACATTTAGAAAATTCACCAGTCCGAGGCTGTTTGTATACACAAAGCCGACGGCAGAAAGTCAGCAAAATAAGCGGCAGTTTGTCTAAACTCTGGCCTCAGCAAATCATTTCTTCATGGGAGAATAATTTGATATTTTGGCTGCCTTGTCCACTATCTTAGCCATAACATTTGTAATGCTTTCATACACAACGCAATGTGAAACAGCAATCTTCCTGGCACTCGCCACCCATCTGGACCAGTTTACGCTACCAGCTATCGTTACATACTATGGATGCTGCCAGGCAGGGCCGGTGTTTGGGACAGGCAGATGCCTTAGACCCCCACCTACAAAGGGGTAGGGGTAGGGGTACCCACACCTTGCATCTGCAGCCCATTTATCAATTGCCCAGAGGGTGTACAGCAGTGAATAATGCTGTGCATTGCTCTTAAGTCTTGGAGTGTCTCTCGCAAAGCCCCTTGAGCCCCCCTGTCTCTTTCTCCCTGCAGTTAGATTAAAAGTTGAGAGTGTGGGGGAGGGGCCGATTACAGCACAGTGACAGCCAGGAAGATGCCTCCAGAGTCCTGATCACGGCTGCTCCTAGCACTGTCCTGAGAATGGATATGCCTAAGTGAAGCCACAGAACCTGGTAAGAGCAGCAACAACAGGTCAGAGTGCAGTGATTTACTCACTGTGGTCCGGAGCTCTGTGCTGATCGCTGCAGGATCAGGATTGCAGCCACATACAGCAGCGATCAGCATCAGCTCTGACCACAGTCACTAATCACTGCTTGTAATGTGACAGGGCAACCTCCTGTCACTACAGTCTGGGTGACACAAGACAGGGATATTGTCTGCTGAATGAGGGATTATATAGAAATAAATGAATTCCCATGTGAAATAAGGGTAAACCATACACATATATAGTACAGGTGTGCATAGGAATCAGCGTTTTTGGCGCATTTGAGTCAGCATTTTTGGTGCATTTTTTTTTTTTGCTGCCAAAGCCTGCTCTCTTGGCAGTAAAAACACTGCTCTCAATATACCCATTTTTTAGGGTATGTGCAGACGATCCGTAAATGGCAGCACTTTGGACGCAGCGGACATGTGCTCTGTCTAATGTGCTGCCAACTTACGCAGGTGATTCCACATGTGTTCATCCCATCCACTATGCTGTAACATCTGGCTGCTGCGGGTTGGATGCTGCGGATGTACGCAGCATCCAGAGTTTACTGATTGTGGACACATACCCTTAGAGCTTTTGCTGTTTTTTTTTTTTGTATAGTATTCATTTTGTCTACAGTAAATGTTTAATAAAGTTAGTTTTATTCACCAAAAACGCAGCCAAAAGGGCGCATGCGCCGGCAAAATCATACCAGCGCACGGTCAGCGTACCCAACGCTAAATATAGGGTACGCTGATCGCATGCAGCGTCATGCGCCCATAGGAGGAGCTGACCGGAGGAGGCGTGGCCGGGGCGGTGCTTAGCGGCAGCCCTGCTCTGTGCATCCTAACGCAAGTCTGAAAGTAGCCTTACTTTTTTTTGGTTGCTGCAAAATGCTGCAGAGCCTTCAATGAATTCTAGGTAAAGGATATATCTCCTACAATAAAGTGCTTGCTTGCACATAAATAATAATGAGATACCATAAACCAAAAAGAAATGAAAAAGCAGCAACCAAAAAATATAGTGCAAATGAATGTGTATCTGAAATGAAGTGCTTGCGTGCACTAGAATTCAATGAAGGCTCTGCAGCATTTTGGATTAACCTACACGTTATAATCTGCGGTTCAGGTGCCAGATATCTGTTCTAATTATGTTTTCATTATGTGAGATGTAATATTTTTTCACTGTTTAAATATTTTTTTTTTTGCACTATGCACTTTGATATGTGGATATTATGTGTTTTCATTAATTTCATGTATCGAAAATTTTTTATAAAAAACTTTATGGATTTTCTGGTCTGAACTACAGGTATTCTTCTTTGCCATTACTCATTTGCATGATTTATTCCGGTGTTTTTTACTCTTGAGTTCCACAAGCTTGATTAGCATTTGCATTTAATATCTTATATTTTTTAACTATATTTCTTCAATAAAGATTTTTTTATCTTTAACATTTTTTGGGGGGCTACGCAATGTTTTTTCCTCCAGCTTTATAGCTGGTGGTTGTGTTTGTATACACCTAAAAAAAGAACCTAGACATGTTTGATGTCTATGAACTCGTAATGACCTGGAGAATCATAATGGCAGGTCAGTTTTAGCATTTAGTGAACATGATTAAAAAAAAAAATCCAAATAACCGTTGTAGAATTGCACTTTTCTGCAGTTTAACTGGACTTGGAATTTCTTTCCTGTTTTTGAGTACACATATGGTAAAACCGATGGTGTCGTTCAAAAGTACAACTTGTACCGCAAAAAAAAAGCCCTCACATGGCCATATTGACAGAAAAATAAAGTTATGGCTCTGGGAAGAAGGGGAGAGAAAAATAGAAATACAAAAACGAAAATGGGAAGCGGCGCGAAGGGATTAAGACAGGCCCATTTGTAAAGACCATAAAAATTAGCACTATAAGAAAAATATGACTTCTACTTCTGGAACGTATTGCGGATTTTAAAACCACAAAAAAAAAAAATTCTCAGGGGTGGAGCAGGAATAAAATGAGCAAAAACTGGTGACTTGAGAGATCCTCTAAGTCAGGGTTCCCCAACTCCAGTCCTCAAGGCCCACCAACAGGTCATTTTTTCAGGATTTCCTTTGTATTGCACAGGTGAAGCAATTATCACCTGAACAATACAAAGGAAATACTGAAAACATGATCTGTTGGTGGGCCTTGAGGACTGGAGTTGGGGAACCCTGCCCTAAGTCATGCGGTCTCGATTGCCAGCTGCATTTAAGAAGTTAAGCTGCTGTATTTACTTGGAAAATCCATTTCAGGATGGCAATCATTTTGTTTTAGAATGTTTAGCTCAAGCTCATCCACCTAGGGAGCAGAACTGCAAGCTCCTCAGTGTCCCTCCTGCTGCTGAGAGCACACATTGCTCAGTAGAAGCTGTCAGGCTCGGTAGAAGGAAACCTAGTACACTTGGACTCATACATTTTATTTTATACTTGGGTCATACCAGGATCTTACAGTCAGATTATACAGCCGCTCTTACACGGATTTTCAAAATGAATGCACCAAGTCTCAACAAGTGTAATAATAATGTACAGTTTGTATTGTGAAATCTGGTGACCGATCCACTTTACATAAAACACGCCGACTGGCTAAATCTTCCTGCCAATTGCACATACAACAGTACTGGATTGTATGGATTTCACTTTACAACGGCTGAACAAAGACCATCATCTGCTAACAGTGTTGTAACCTGAGGCCACTGTGATATATTAAGTACCGCTGCCATATTCTTATGGCATGGCTGCCATCTTCTTATGGCATGGCCTAGGGCATTTAGCCACTTTTACTGATGTCATCTTTAGATTTTCCTACTGACTCCAGATAATGAATGTGATATGATAATCTTCAGAATGTTAGATAAAAAAGATTTCATACTAAGTGATAGGGAACCAACCTGTGCCACTTTCACAGAATTCTGAGTGGATCCGCCAGCGTGATAATCAACTTTGAACCTTTTCACCAATTCTTCAAACCTGTAAGAAAGCGCAAGAGATGGGTTAGTTACAAGTCAGATACTGAGGTTAGAAGCCAAATTCTACAACTGTGGGGTCGGAATTTGGGTCAGTAGTGTACGCTAGACATTAGTTTCTTTACAAGGTGTGAGCTGAGAAAACCAAGCGTAGAAGCAATTAAGAGACTGGAAAAGAACAATCTGCACATAAGCTACGCTGGCACAGAGACAAATATCTCCCCCCCAAAAAAAAAAACAAAACAAAAAACACAAAGAGGATGAGATTCTTTGCCCACAAAACAGTTACTACACATGAAGCCAGAGTACCGCTCATCAGTAACAAGCAGATATTTTCCAGAAGCACTCCCTCTTTTCTATACATATCCCGATTTACAAGAAAATCCTATTTAACACTATGAAGCACTGCTAGGGTTTAGTTTAGTTGAATTGGCCAGGCAGTGTTTACCTATCACAATAACAGGGCACTGAGTTGGTTTGGCATAGTTTACCTAACACTTTGGCAGGGCATGAAGTTGGTCAGGCATTGGTTACCTAAATCATTGGCAGGGCATTGAGTTGGTTGGGCACAGTTTACCTAAAACATAGGCAGGGCATTAAGTTGGTCAGGAATTGGTTACTAATCACATTGGCAGAGAATTGAGTTGGTTGGGCATTGTCTACTTTCACATATTGGTCAGGCATTGAAATACTCAGGTTGATGTACTAATATAACAGACCTGCTCACATGAGGATACCAAGACATTATGTTATGATTTAAACTTGGGGAAGAAAAAAAATGTGTGCCTCACATCCTGCTTTGACTGCGTTTTTCCTCACCAAACGTGCTGCAAATGCAGGGCAACGTTTTGGCTGCTTTTTTTGCACTCTCTCATTTATGGGTGAAAAAAGGCTGCAAAAAATAAAAACAGCAGATTTCCAAATCATTTAGGAAAAAAACAAGTGTGTGCATGAGATTTTGTTTGACATTAAGCTTTTGCTGGTACTGTTAAATTCAGTTTATTGGAACTAAAAATGCAGCAAAAATGCAACATGTGAACATAGCCTAAGTGTACTTAACCTCTAGAACCCCAGACTAAATTGCTTTTAGTATAATATCAATATGAGCACACAGACCAGTGTAAGCGAATAGGCCAGTGCACTGTAGATCTGGGGGGACAAAACAGGTACATGATCTTGCTATATCTGTTTTGCAATCAAGACCGTGCTAGTTTCAATTGTGGCAAATGGTACATAGTTTGTGTGCCCATCCATGATGTGGAGGAATGGGCGAAGCTGTACAGGGACACAATTGAGAACAAGACTGGCTTGAGAATTCACCCCAACGCGTGAGACACATTTAGCCAGCCACGTAATAGCCAGACTGCAGACTGTTCTGTAGAATCAGACTCATACTAGGGCCGTCTTTACTTGGCCTAAAGCTTTATTCATATATGGCACCATCAGGAGAATCCATGTAATATTCACACATCAAAAATAGCTCTACAGGTAGCTTTATCAACAATATAAGTGACACCTTTGTAGATCCCAACATCCTTAGTCAATGGGTCCATTGGGCATTATAAGCTTTAGGCCATGATCAGACAGCCAAGGTATCCTGCAGCGCATTAGTTTTGTTACCAGGTATTGGTGAGAATGGCTTCTTTTTCTGAGATGCTTTCTCAGCACATTACCAGCAGTGATAGATGACAGCGGCTTCCCCATCTGATACACCTGTGGCCTAACCACAGAACACGACAAGATATAATAGATGTGGCCCCACATCCATCTGGAGATCAGGGTCCCTGGAGAGGTGGTAGCACAAATGCAGCTCTCTCCATTCTTCTGATTGGGAGTTATAACCATGGGCCACGGACAGTGGCCTAGCAAGGACTAGCTCTTCAGATACACACATCCATTATACCTATGGCATATTTACATGCCATAAGTTTAAGAGCTAGGGAGACCACATAATGCCCACCTTAACATCACGCAAGAATTTTTGTGCGTTGATTCTCTAAATTACTACAGCTAAGAAACTTCTTCAGATCGTATCTCGTAGAACTGCAGAAATGCAAATTCCTCTGGTTGGAAAGGAATATATGATAGGAATTGAGCAGACATAAAAAGTAACATATGACAGATCAGCAGGCGGTGCAGAGGAGATGAATGTGCCATATGTATTGTGTGATTACATGTACAGAAAACATGCTGTTATCGCCATGACAACACTGCTTCCCCATCTGCAGGGAGGTTGGCTTTAGTACAGGACCGATTTCCTGGTCTCACTATTACAGTGTACAGATACAAAGATTCTTCTTTATCCCACTTGTGCCAGGATTCATTATCATTTTTTTTATAATATAGGCAGACAATAAGGCCATACATGTACGGGAGCACACAAATTAATTAGGGCCTATAGAAACATGTAATTATTTTGTACAGCATGACTACGGTAACTGGTTTATTGATATAAAAACTTAGCAATTTTTAAACTCTCACATAGCTAAATTTTTCCCAAAATTCAAATATTTTGACAAACGCAAAGACATATAAACCTAAATTTACCGCTAACAAAGTACAATGTGACACGAAAAAACAAACAAAAATAATTATCACTGGAATATATTGAAGCATTCCAGAGTTCTTACCTCAAACGGACACTGGTCAGAATTCAAAAATTGAGCTTGGTCATTAAGGTCAAAATCGGCTTAGTAACTAAGGGGTTAAATTGATAAATATGCAAAGTCCTTGTAAAACAAGCAACTTTACAATGTACCACTTATTAAAAATCCCCTCCCTTCTCAAGAACAGCGGGATTAATAGTTTGATAGCGCACTGCCTAGGTTACCAGACACTGCTGCATGCAGTCTACTTGTGGTGGCCGGTCTCCTAGGCAATGAGTGCAGCGCTTACAAGTGCTTTACATTATCCATTACTAGCAGTGTGGGGTTTTAGAAATCATCTGTATACAAAAGGTTAGCAGCGCTGCAGTAATAACACCCGTGGTACTGCCTCACCATCTTACTTTTAGTTCAGAGCTTTAGTTGCTTAATTGAGCATCTGATGTGGTGCTCCACGGATGATTAGTTGCTGCATACCCACTCAGAGCAACAGGACCACTTTTTCTAGAAGACTCATTATAAGTAGGATGAAATGCTCCAGCTTCAAGTTCCAAACACCAAAAATAACTCGCCACAGCCCCCGCCACTCTGACTCTTCCTCCTCTGCTTGCCCTCTATAAATTTCATAGGGGAAATACGACAGGGTCATCTTTCACAGAAAAAATAAGACAACTGGCAAGTGCAATGAACACTGGAAGCTGCTATGCAGAAGAGAATAACTGCAGGCTGAGAAATCCCAGGAGAAAGAATAAAGCCATGTTCACACAGCATTTTCGTAACCTGCTCTATTAGCAGTAAAAAAAAATGCTGCATTTTTTTAGCTACTTTTTTGGTGCAGATTACGGTACATGTATGATTTTTCTACTGTACAAAGTTTAATCTATTCTATTACTTCTAAACACTGTTTTTCGGTGATTACTTTGTATCTCCGTTCATAATGCACCCACACACACAAATGATACACCATTTGAAAGGTAAACTTGCCCCCTTCAGCAAGAAAGCAGCCAAACAAATCACACATCTACGATTTGATCACAAAATACAGTTTAAACATTAATTTTCATAAACCTGCATGCAGATTGCCTCTTCAGAGTGAAAGAGGACTTGAATTCTATAGTGCAACCTGTTGGTAGTAGCGATCCTACAAGTCACAATCAACCCTTTAACGAGTCTTGTAATATGACTTAGGATAAAAGCCAAATCAGAATCTCAAATTTGCAGACATGGTGTTTCAGGCTATTGGCCCCTCATCAGTGCAAAGCATGAGAACTGATTTGGCTAGGTGAGATTATAATGGTTATATCTATACATCTCTCTATAACTCCCACATCATCCCATCAGCCAGAGCCACCTGACTACTACCACTAATATCCCACATCATCCAGTCAGTGCCACCTGATTACTACCCCTAATGTCCCAAATCATCCCATCAGCCAGAGCCACCAGACATCTACCCCTAATATCTCCCATCAGCCAGAGCCACCAGACTACTACCACTAATATCCTACATCATCCCGTCAGCCACCGGACTACTACCCCTAATGTCCCACATCATCCAGTCAGCCAGAGGCACTGGACTACTACCACTAATATCCCACATCATCCTGTCAGCCACCCGACAACTACCCCTAATATCCCACATCATCCCGTCAGAGCCAACCGACTTCTACCCCTAATATCCCACATCATCCCATTAGCCAGAGCCACCGGACTACTATCCCTAACACCCCACATCATCTCATCAGCCAGAGCCACTGGACTACTAACCATAATATCCCACATCATCCCTTCAGCCAGAGCCACCGGACTACTACCCCTAAAATCCCACATCATCCCGTCAGAGCCACCGGACTACTACCCCTAATATGCCACATCATCCTGACAGCCAGAGCTACTGGACTACTACCACTAATATCCCACATCATCCTGTCAGAGCCACTGGACTACTACCCCTAATATGCCACATCGCCCCGTCAGCTTGGGGTCAGAACCAGAGCGCTTAGTGGAACGGTCCTAACTTCCATACCGGGGGGTCCCTTTAAGAGAGGCCTGGGGTCAGTACCAAAGCGCAGAGTGGATTTTCCCTGACTTCCATACCAATGATCCCTTTAATAAAAGCCTGGGGTTAGAATCAGAGTGCTGAGGGATTTGCCCTGATTTCCATACCGGAGATCACTTTAAGAGGGAAGATGGGACTATGGGAATGGGTATATGGGCAGGGAGGGGGTGAGTCATTTCTTTCATGTGCTCTCTGCTCCTTTCTGGGGGGGGCAGAAAATGGCTGGGAGCTTATGTTCCCAGGAATACTAGATTTCTCCCACCCGGTCAGTGTCTGCTGACGTGTAGTGGAGTGGGAAAACTGTTGCTCATAGCAACCAATCACAGCTCAGCTCCTTTTAAACAGCTCTGGTGAAATGAAAGATGCTTTGTGATTGGGTGGGGCTATGTGGAGTGGGCGTGGCAGATACATACTTTCATTTGTATATATAAATTGGCTACAGTGGTTCAACGCAGGATGTGCTGTAGATTTTTTTCAGAACAATTTGTGAAAGTTATTAAATGTCTTAAAAATATCTGTTCTGCCCCTGATCTAAGGATCTATGCTTTTAGTTTAGATGAATCTGTGCTGCACTTTATATACAGTGGGTACGGAAAGTATTCAGACCCTTTTACATTTTTCACTGTTTCATTGCAGACATTTGGTAAATTAAAAAAAGTTCATTTTTTCTCATTAATGTACACTCACCCCATCTTGGCAGAAAAAAAAACAAACGTAAAAATTTGTGCAAATTTATTAAAAGAAAAACTGAAATATCACATGGTCATAAGTATTCAGACCCTTTGTTCACTCATATTTAAGTCACATGCTGTCCATTTCCTTGTGATTCTCATTGAGATGGGTCTACTTCTTCATTGGAGTCCAGCTGAGTTTAAACTAATAGGACTTGATTTGTAAAGGCACACACCTGTCTATATAAGACCTCAGAGTGCATGTCAGACCAAATGAGAATCATGAGGTCAAAGGAACTGGCCAAGGAGCTCAGAGACAGAATTGTGGCAAGGCACACATCTGGTCAAGGTTACAAAAGAATTTCTGCACTACTCAAGGTTCCTAAGAGCACAGTGGCCTCCATAATCCTCACATGGAAGGTTCGGGACCACTGGAAGTCTTCCTAGACCTGGCCATCCAGCCAAACTAAGCAATTGTGGGAGAAGAGCCTTGGTGAGAAAGGTAAAGAGGAACCCCAAGAGCACTGTGGCTGAGCTCCACAGATGCAGTAGGGAGAACGTTCACAAAGTCAACTATCACTGCAGCCCTCCAACAGTAGGGCCTTTATGGCAGAGTTGCCAAATGGAAGCCTCTCCTCAGTGCAAGACATGTGAAATCCCGCATAGAGTTCACTAAAAAAAAAAAAAAACACATGAAGGGCTCCCAGACTATGAGACATAAGATTCTCTGGTCTGATGAGACAAAGATAAAACTTTTTGGTGATCATTCTAAGCGGTATGTGTGGAGAAAACCAGGCACTGCTCATCACCTGCCCAATACAATCCCAACAGTGAAACATGGTGGTGGCAGCATCATGCTATGGGGATGTATTTCAGCTGCAGTGACAGGACGACTGGTTGCAATTGAAGGAAAAATGAATATGGCCAAGTACAGAGATATCCTGGACGAAAACCTCTTCCAGAGTGCTCTGGACCTCAGACTTGGCCAAAGGTTCACCTTCCAACAAGACAAAGACCCTAAGCACACAGCTAAAATAACAAAGGAGTGGCTTCAGAACAACTCTGTGACCATTCTTGACTGGCCCAGCCAGAGCCCTGACCTAACTGAGCATGTCTGGAGAGATCTGAAAATGGCTGTTCACCAACGCTCACCATCCAACCTGACGGAACTGGAGAGGATCTGCAAGGAAGAATGGCAGAGGATCACCAAATCCAGGTGTGAAAAACTTATTGCATTATTCCCAAGACGACTCATGGCTGTACTAACTCAAAAGGATGCTTCTACTTAATACTGATCAAAGAGTCTGAGTACTTATGACAATGTGATATTTCAGTTTTTCTTTTTTTAATAAATTTGCAAAACTTTCTACATTTGTTTTTTTCCAGTCAAGATGGGGTGAAGAGTGTACATTAATGAGAAAAAAAATGAACTTTTTAGAATTTACGAAATGGATGCAATGAAACAAAAAGTGAAAAATTTAAAGAGGTCTGAATACTTTTCGTACCCACTGTACATGCTTTAGTAGCGAGGCAGTGCTGTGGAGTCAGGAGTCAGAGAAATTCAGGAGTTGGAGGTTTGGCTTATCGAGTCCACAGCCCTGCTTTGTAGAGCCTCATTTTGCCACTGGGATTTTTGCACATTCATCCAGGCAAAACTTCTCCAGCTAATTCAAGTTAAATGGTTTACTCTGGTTAACAAATCTGACCACAGAGTCTTAACGGGATTAAGGTCTGGGCTTGGACTAAAGCCCCCGTTACACATAACGATGTCCCAGCGATCCCACCAACGATCCGACATGATGGGGTCGCTGGGACATAGTTAGACAGCCCCTCCAGCGATCAGGACCAGCGACGCTGGACGTGGTTTCTAATGTAAACGTCGGGAATCCAGGAGCCGCAGCTCCGGGATACCCAAGGTTTACATTAGAAACCAGCGTCGCTGATCACTGGTCTCTCGTTGCCACACACAGCCAGCGGCAGTCCAGCGATCGAAAAACGTCCCCGGCCGATGCTGCACGATCAGCGATAACCGGCAGGGGGGCCAGTCCTGATCCCCGTCACACAGCGATCTGGCTAGCGAGATCGCTGTGTGTGACAGGGCCTTAAGCCATTCCAAAACATTTACACATCTCCCCTTAAACCATTCAAGTGTTGCTTTAGCTGTACGCATTGGGTTATTGTCTTGTTGGAAGGTGAACATCCGTCCCAGTCTCACTTCACTGACAGACTGCAACAGGTTTTGCTCAAGAATAACCCTGTATTTTGAACATCCATTTTCCCCTCAACTCAAACCAAAATCCCTTTTCCTGCTGCCGAAAAACAACCTGTGAAAGTCAATGGCAAATTGCTGGAGGGGTGATATGTTTCACAGAGACTATTTGCATCAGTGATTTGAAACCCAGAAATTTGCTCCAGCACATTATGTGCTGAGAGGGGTTAATAAGTCATTTTAAGGGCTAGGTTTTTGTGGAAAACCATAGAGTGGGTGGGAGGTTGTCCACCTTATCTCCACCCCAGTGTGTGGTTCTGGTGTTTAAATAGTCGGCATTCTGAGGCAGTGTTCGGCAAACATGGAGAGTGGAACTCCAGTGCTATTTGTCCTGACAAAAAAGCTGAACCATTATATACAATGTGAATTTTCCTGAACGGGCGGAGAGCCACAAAACTGACTGTGCTGTATGTTATGGTTTTTTTTCCTTAGGCCAGAAAGACCTTGATTATTATTGCTAACTCTGCACTAGCTTATGTAGCACCATTAATAAACCAGATTGTGCCTTAATGAGACAGTGTTCCTTTGTCCTACCTCTATGTGAAGCCAAGTGAGCCGCTCTACCACAGTTGGTGCTAGAAGTGTGGCCAATATCCCCAGGAAGCATGTGTGACGGCTGTGGACAAACCGCTTGTCCTGAGTGAAGTCGGCCAAAAGCAGGGAAGCGACGTCAGACAGCACGGAGGATCCGATTAAGCACCTTGTGAAAACCCAGCAAGAGACAAGTCAACTGCTTATGCAACAGCTTCAGCAGCACCAGCTCCAACAGCAGCAGCAACAAGACCAGTTCTGACAACCTTAGAATGATTTGCTCGCAGAGGTCGTTGTTGGGGGAATGTCAGCCACTCCCCCAAATCCAGGTGATGACACACTGGGCCGGAAGATGGTAAGACAAGCGATGCAAAAAAAAAAAAAAAGTCAACCATGGGCAATGATGTGGAAGGTTTCTTGACTGTATTTGAAAGGGTGGCAGAAAGGGAGAAGCTGCCGCCAGAGCAATGGGTGGGGGTGTTGGCCCCCAATCTAACTGGGGAGCCCTAGAAGGCTTATTATGACCTGACCTTGCAAGATGCCTGGGAATATGCCAAAATAAAGACAGATACTGACACGCTCAGGGGTGACTGTCAGAGTTCAAAGGGTCTATCACGGTGTATTGTGGTGATAAACCCCCTCGACTCAAATGTTCAATTTGCTATATCTGGTACAGAAGTGGTTTCAGCCGGAGTCTTTCACACAAGCCCAGACCCTAGAAGGGGAGTAAGAGACTTTTTTACCCAAAAACCCTCGAAATGCAGAAGACCTGGAAGAACTAATAGAAAGATAGCAGGTGGTCAAGAGGTCCATAAGGAAGCAGGGTGGTGTTGCATCCCCAATACAGAGGGAGGCCGAATCCCAAAAGAGGGGTAATAGAGCCACCACCGAGAGTCTGAGGTCCTAAGAAGCCGCTCAGGGGTTGCCAAAGGCCACAGGTAAAAACTTGCTCTGCTGGAGATGTCACGGTCATGGATACATACCCGTCCTGTCCTCTGGACAGAAGGACTGCAGCCTAGCAAGGTGCTGTTCGTACTATGCCTATCCCGCCTGCAGTGTGGACTTTCAGCCCGTGAGGGGCAGCAGGCATGTCCCTAAACAATAAATGTTGTACTGGTGTCAGGTCTCTTGGACTCAGGAGTTTGCTGACCCTAGTAAGGGCCACACTCCCCCCACCAGTTGATCCCTGGAAAACACGTGGGTGTTGCTATATTCACGGGGATACCAGAGAGCCTATAAAAATAAATGGGGTCCTGATGTCTGCAAGATTGCCAACACAAGACAAACGGCTTTGCGCAAACAGCTTTCCCCAGCAAGTCCTGACGATTGTTTAGAGATAGCGGTCAGGAAGCGGTTAAAATGGGAGGTAGTCACTGCTGGATCAATAACCTGTCATTCAAACAAGAGGATGACTAGGGGACTAGAACACCATGAAAAGACCGTGCCCACAGGCCTGTCCCGATGCACGAAGATACGATTACAGGAGAACTTCAAACACTAAACCAAACAACAGATGTTGTCACGCCGCGCTCACCTGGGGGCGGGACCTCGGTCCCAACGTCACCTCTTACGGAGCCGCGGTCACTCCGGGGGTCCCGTCGGGTGCGCACGCGCAGCTCTCGTCCCCGGGTCTCCTCCTCCATGTCATGTTTGCGCTTGTGCGCTCCTGTCACTGCTGTATAGGGCTCGGTCCTCTCTATGGTAATGGAGAACCCGACCCGGAACCTGTAGTGGTCATGTGCTTTCTGGCTAGGTCCTGACCCGGAACCAATAGTAGTCATGTGCTATATCAGACGACCTCCCCCTAGGGGAGGTACCTGATTATTGTTGTGCTTCTTGGCACACGCTCTGAATCTGCACTCTGCCTTGTGCTTGGTTGTGCCCCCTGGCACAAGCTCTGACCCTGTGCACTGTCTCGTACTCTGTTGTGCTTCCTGGCACCTGCTCTGACCCTGTACTCTGTCTCATCCTTAGTTGTGCCTCCTGGCACACACTGATTCCGTGCTCTGTCTTATACTCAGTTGTGCCTCCTGGCACACACTCGGACCCTGTGCTTTGTCTCATACTCAGTTGTGCCCTCTGGCACACACCCTGCTCCTGTACTCTGTTACACCTCCTGGCACACCTGCTGCCTGACTCAGTGCTCTGACGTGCTCCTTGCACGCATCCTGCTTCACTCACACCCGGACGAACGAAGTCTCTGTATACCACGTGTTCCCGTGTCCACGCTTTACACGTTCCTGCAGACACACTCACCCACTCGTGTCTCCTGTGAGCCAGCCGCCTGGTGCCAGCAGTCGTGGTGCCTCACCCCCTGGGGCTTGCCCCTGACACTCCCTGTATAGGGGGTGGTCTTCACTAGGTCAGCTCGCCCTGGGAGGGTTGGTGTCACAACCCAGAGGGTCCACTCCAGGAGTCGTCACAGTATAATCAGGCCATGGACCCCGCTGGTACCACTGCCTCCATCCAAAAGGAACTGGTGTTCCTACGGGAGAGTCAGACCAGGATTATGGCCTTTTTGAAATCCATGAAGTCCCGTTTGTCGGCCATGCAGTCCTCTGACCCAGGGAATGCTTCCCAGCTGGCCAGCCTCCAGCAAGAACTCACACAGCAACGCGACACCCAGGCCCATATCCTCAACTATATGGCGTCGGTAGACAGTCGGCTTCTTTCCATACAATCCGTTTCTGCCCAGTCCTCGGCCCCGCACCCGATGCCGCGCCTCGGCAAGCCACCCCGATATAGCGGGGACCCCAAGTTTTGTCGAGGATTTCTGAACCAATGCCGGTTACATTTTGAGCTTTTGCCGCAGCACTATCCCACTGAGCGCGCCCAAATTGCCTTTATTGTTTCACACTTAGAGGGGGAGGCGTTAGCATGGGTGAACCCCCTCTGGGAGCGCAATGATCCACTCGTCTCTCTGTTTTCCACCTTTTTGGACAACTTCCGCAAGGTGTTCGACGAGCCGGGTCGTCTGGCTTCTACCACCGAGTCCCTCTTTAACCTCCATCAGGGTACGCTACCGGTGGGACAGTATACCATCCGTTTTCGTACCTTGTCCTCCGAACTCGGTTGGAACAACGAGGCTCTCGTAGGGATCTTTTGGCGTGGCCTGTCCGGTCGGATCAAAGACGAACTGGCAGGTCGGGATACTCCCACCTCTTTAGAGGATCTGATCTCTCTGGCGACACGCATTGACCTGCGGTTTCAGGAACGTGCCCGTGAATTAGCCAGAGAGAGGAGCTCCTCTCACCTCCTCCGTTCCTGCTCCACGAAGCCGGGAAACTTCTCCGCCTAGGGTTGATAGGAGAGGCCTTCCTAGGTGTACGTGATTCCTCCTCCCTTGCTCGTGTCCGTATTATTGAATCTCGGTGCCAAGCGTTATTCTGAGGAGGCTTTTCTGGATTCTGGCGCGGAGGGGAATTTTATCACACTCGAGGCGGTTAAAAAATACCGGATTCCTGTCAGATCCCTGGAGACTCCTCGGTCGATTGTTTCGGTCAATGGTACGCCCGTGCAGGAGACCGTTACCCAGGCCACCGAAGAGATCGAGCTGCAGATCGGAGCCCTGCACCTGGAGATCTCCTTCCTCGTCTTGTCTACCATGTCTTACACACTTCTTCTAGGCCTCCCTTGGCTACGGATTCATGAGCCAACCCTGGACTGGCGGTCGGGCGAGATACTCTGGTGGGGACCGTTCTGTCAGGAGAAGTGCCTGTTGCCCGTCCGTCCGATGAACTCTGCCGGTCCATCCCCGGCACCTACAGGTCTGCCGTCGGCTTACTGGTCCTTTGCAGATGTCTTCGACAAGAAGGAGGCCGAGACTCTGCCCCTCCATCGGCCATATGACTGTCCGATTGACATCATTCCTGGTTCTACGCCACCCAGGGGTAGGATATACCCGCTGTCTCCTGCTGAGACCCAAGCTATGTCTGAGTATATCCAGGAGAACCTTGCGAGAGGTTTTATCCGTAAGTCCTCCTCACCCGCGGGAGCGGGATTTTACTTTGTAAAAAAGAAGGACGGCTCCCTCCGTCCTTGCATAGACTACCGAGGCCTGAACGATATCACGGCCAAGAACAAGTACCCATTGCCATTGATCCCGGAACTCTTTGACTGGCTTAGAGGAGCTCGAATTTTCACCAAACTGGATCTTCGTGGGGCCTACAACTTGATCCGCGTTCGTTCCGGGGATGAGTGGAAGACCGCCTTTAACACCAGAGACGGTCACTACGAGTACTTGGTCATGCCCTTCGGCCTCTGCAATGCCCCAGCGGTGTTCCAGGAGTTCGTGAATGACGTCTTCCGGGATATGCTGTACTCCTGCGTGGTAGTCTATCTGGATGACTTCCTCGTTTTTTCTCCAGACCTCTCCGCCCACAGAAAGAACGTGCGTCAAGTCCTCCAGCGCCTGAGGGAGAACCGCCTTTATGCCAAGCTCGAGAAATATGCCTTCGAGCAAACGTCCCTGCCATTCTTGGGGTACATTATCTCAGAATCAGGTCTATGCATGGATCCGGCAAAGGTGTCCGCCGTCCTCGACTGGCCACAGCCCCATGGGGTGAAGGCAATCCAACGCTTCCTTGGTTTTGCGAACTACCACCGACAGTTCGTTCCTCATTTCTCCTCGTTAGTTCGCCCCATCTCGTCCCTTATCTGCAAGGGAGCTAACCCAAAGGCTTGGCCCTCTGAGGCTGAAGAGGCCTTCCAGTCGTTGAAACAAGCCTTCGCCGCTGCTCCGGCGCTTCACCGACCTGAGGTTAGTGGACCTTTCACTCTCGAGGTGGACGCATCTTCTACCGGGGCTGGCGCAGTCCTTCTGCAGAAATCCTCTTCTGGACGTTTTGTCACCTGTGGCTTCTTTTCTAAAGTATTTTCCTCCACTTAGCAGAACTACTCCATTGGCGACAAAGAACTATTGGCCATTAAGTTGGCCTTGGAGGAGTGGAGGTACTTACTGGAAGGTGCCATACATCCAGTCAAGATCTTCACGGACCATAAGAACCTGGCGTACATCCAGTCCGCACAGAGGCTCAATCCTTGGCAAGCCAGGTGCTCCCTATTCTTCGCCCGCTTTGACTTTAAGCTACATTTTCGGCCTGGCGATAAAAACGTTAGAGCGGATGCGTTGTCAAGATCATTCCTGTCGTCTGATGCAGAGGAAGAACCCTCTCATATCATTGATATATCCAAAGTAATTACTGTGGCTCCTGTCAAGTTAACCACGTTACCTCCGGGAAGAACCTTTGTGGCTGAGAATAAACGAAAACGAGTGCTAAATTGGGGACATTCGTCCAAGATTGCCGGCCACGTTGGTGTCAAAAAGACTTTGGACTTAATCTCTCACCATTATTGGTGGCCTTCACTCTCCCAGGATGTTAAAGACTTAGTAGCATCTTGCCCGTCCTGTGCCCAGAACAAGATACCCAGACAACCACCCTCCGGTCTTCTGTTCCCGCTTCCTGTTCCGTCGGCCCCATGGCAGCACATAGCCATGGATTTCATTACTGATCTGCCTTGTTCTTCCAGTTGTACTGTGGTCTTGGTGGTTGTAGACCGATTTTCAAAGATGGCCCACTTCATTCCTCTTCCCAGACTACCCTCTGCTCCTGACTTGGCGAAGATCTTCATTTCCCATATCTTCAGGATTCACGGCTTCCCCCAGCACATCGTGTCAGAGGGGTCCAATTCACCTCCCGGTTCTGGAGAGCTCTCTGCGGACTCATGAAAGTGTCATTGGATTTCTCTTCCGCCTATCACCCCCAAACCAATGGGCAGGTGGAACGAACCAACCAGATCCTTACATCCTACCTCCGGCATTTTTCTAATGCTCATCAGAATGACTGGGTTGGTCTACTTCCTTGGGCTGAGTTCGCCTACAATAATCACTCCAGTGAATCGTATACCAAGTCTCCTTTCTTCATGGTCTTTGGACAGCATCCCCATGTGCCTCTACTGGTACTTCCTGTCTCGGGGGTACCTGCTGCCGATTCTCTGTCTGTGGAGTTCTCCAGGGTATGGCAGGAGACCAAAACCGCTCTCGAGAAAGCACGGGACAGAATGAAATTACACGCTGACAAGAGGCGCCTGGACGTTCCTCCATTTCTCCCTGGTGACAAGGTGTGGCTCTCCACCAAATACGTCCGCCTTAAGGTACCATCTTACAAACTGGGTCCCCGTTACATTGGTCCTTTTGAGGTCCTCAGGCGGATTAATGATGTTGCTTACAAATTGACTCCGTATTCCCAATTCCTTCCATGTGTCTCTCCTTAAACCTGTGGTTCTTAACCGATTTCATCCTTCTCCAGGCCACACACCCCAGCCTGTTGGCTTGGGGGATGAGTTTGAAGTGAATGACATTTTGGCCATGAAGAAGGTAAGAGGGAGAACCATGTTCTTGGTCGATTGGAAGGGTTTTGGCCACGAGGAGAGGTCATGGGAACCCAGGGAGAATATCCACGCACCCCAGATTTTGTCTAAGTTCCTCTCCAGTTTTAGAAAGAGAGGGCGTAAAGGGGGGGTACTGTCATGCCGCGCTCACCTGGGGGTGGGAACTCGGTCCTGACGTCATCTCTTCCGGAGCCGCGGTCACTCCGGGGGTCCCGTCGGGTGCGCACGCGCAGCTCTCGTCCCCGGGTCTCCTCCTCCATGTCACGTTTGCGCTTGCGCGCTCCTGTCACTGCTGTATAGGGCTCGGTCCTCTCTATGGTAATGGAGGACCTGACCCGGAACCTGTAGTGGTCATGTGCTTTCTGGCTAGGTCCTGACCCGGAACCAGTAGTAGTCATGTGCTATATCAGACGACCTCCCCCTAGGGGAGGTGCCTGATTATTATTGTGCTTCCTGGCTTGGTCTGCCGTGTCCCTGCCTGGCTGTGCGCTGTATTCAGGTCCCCTGCCTTGCACTCTGTTGTGCCTCTTGGCACACGCTCTGAATCTGCACTCTGTCTTGTACTTGGTTGTGCCCCCTGGCACAAGCTCTGAACCTGTGCTCTGTCTTATACTCTGTTGTGCCTCCTGGCACACACTCGGACCCTGTGCTTTGTCTCATACTCAGTTGTGCCCTCTGGCACACACCCTGCTACTGTACTCTGTTACACCTCCTGGCACACCTGCTGCCTGACTCAGTGCTCTGACGTGCTCCTTGCACGCATCCTGCTTCACTCACACCTGGACGAACGAAGCCTCTGTATACCACGTGTTCCCGTGTTCACACTTCACACGTTCCTGCAGACACACTCACCCACTCGTGTCTCCTGTGAGCCGGCCGCCTGGTGCCAGCAGTCGTGGTGCCTCACCCCCTGGGGCTTGCCCCTGACACTCCCTGTATAGGGGGTGGTCTTCACTAGGTCAGCTCGCCCAGGGAGGGTTGGTGTCACGACCCAGAGGGTCCACACCAGGAGTCGTCACAGATGTCTTCACCAAGTGTATCTGAGAGCCAATATGGCCAGGTCAGTACTTTACTCAGCAAAAACCTGCTCACAGGTTCTTGAATTGTAATTACTATATGACACAACTTATGTGGCATACGGGCTTCATGCCAACAAATGACACCAAAGAACCTACATCATCAAAACACCACTTTTCTATGAGGATTCCCTTATCATTCAAGCAAGATATGATATTTAGTGTGCACTAGTAACAACACATCTCCCAGAAATACAGAATAATATTACTGAGCACTTAAAGCAATATTTGTCACAGATGAAAATAAAGGGGAATTTCTGTATGACACCTGTCTTGTTTAAGGTTTGTACTGTATCTACTAGAAGAAGCTTCGCTGCATTCCTACCCAGGGCATCTTCTGTGTTCTTTATGGACTGAAGAGGACGTTCTGGATAATGCCTGGACTTTGAATATAGTTCACACAGTCAGGGGTGGACATGCCATTGGTGTAAAGTGGAAAGCCACACAGTGGCCCAAGCTACCTCCAAATCAGGAGGAATTGTGCATTATAATGAGCTACTTGACTACAAAGCGCCCATATACTGTTGTTACCCAGGGGTCCTCTGTGTGTGTGCCCCTGCCCACGAAACTAGATGCGCATAAAGGATTTAGGGAAGTTTCAGCTCTTTGCAGAATCAATTGCATGAATGTGTAGTTAAATGGAGGAATTGGTGTAAGTTGTCTTGTTTTCTCATTTTAAGGTCACACAGTTTTGTCATTTGGCTCATTGGAAGTCATTACTCCATAAGAGTCATTGTAAAAAGAGACTTCAGGTTTCTCTGCCACAGTCACCAAGTAAGCAGATCATTTCTTGGACGTGTCAGCGGTTTGTCTTTTAAACTAACAAAAAAAGTCAGTCTTATGCCAGGCATCATGACTCTTCCTATGTATGAATACCCGGTACTGCAGTAATGTTAATGTTCTATTTGAGTTAGATTTCCCTCTTGCAAGTAAATTCCAGCACAATACCTACTACACAACACAGGGTAGGTTAATAGATAGATGATCATTTGTATGGTCTGAAAAATACTAAGTTGTAGGTTTTTTTTGTTTAAGTCCAGATCAAGATGAAAAAATAGGTGACACAAAAAACAGTCAACTAACTAGATATGTATTTCCTGAAGGAAGTACAGATAGTGCTTTGAAATGGTGCCCAGGCTGCTCCTTTAAGAGAGACTTGTCTGCTGCCCCTGCAAGACTTTCAACTCAGGATCCGTTTTAACTGTGGGTGCCTCTCAGGGGCCAATTTGGCCTCAGACTCCGATTTGTGAGCCTGGGGCCGCTCAGACTCCGATTTGTGAGCCTGGGGCCGCTCAGACCCCGATTTGTGAGCCTGGGGCCGCTCAGACCCCGATTTGTGAGCCTGGGGCCGCTCAGACCCCGATTTGTGAGCCTGGGGCCGCTCAGACCCCGATTTGTGAGCCTGGGGCCGCTCAGACCCCGATTTGTGAGCCTGGGGCCGCTCAGACCCCGATTTGTGAGCCTGGGGCCGCTCAGACCCCGATTTGTGAGCCTGGGGCCGCTCAGACCCCGATTTGTGAGCCTGGGGCCGCTCAGACCCCGATTTGTGAGCCTGGGGCCGCTCAGACCCCGATTTGTGAGCCTGGGGCCGCTCAGACCCCGATTTGTGAGCCTGGGGCCGCTCAGACCCCGATTTGTGAGCCTGGGGCCGCTCAGACCCCGATTTGTGAGCCTGGGGCCGCTCAGACCCCGATTTGTGAGCCTGGGGCCGCTCAGACCCCGATTTGTGAGCCTGGGGCCGCTCAGACTCCGATTTGTGAGCCTGGGGCCGCTCAGACTCCGATTTGTGAGCCTGGGGCCCCTCAGACTCCGATTTGTGAGCCTGGGGCCCCTCAGACTCCGATTTGTGAGCCTGGGGCCCCTCAGACTCCGATTTGTGAGCCTGGGGTCCCTCAGACTCCGATTTGTGAGCCTGGGGTCCCTCAGACTCCGATTTGTGAGCCTGGGGTCCCTCAGACTCCGATTTGTGAGCCTGGGGTCCCTCAGACTCCGATTTGTGAGCCTGGGGTCCCTCAGACTCCGATTTGTGAGCCTGGGGTCACTCAGACTCCGATTTGTGAGCCTGGGGTCACTCAGACTCAGATTTGTGAGCCTGGGGTCACTCAGACTCAGATTTGTGAGCCTGGGGTCACTCAGACTCAGATTTGGTGCGCCGGCCCTTTAAGAATCACTTATGTGCGTTGGCCCTTTAAGAGCCAGTTTGGCTCACTGGGCTTCTAAATCCACTTTGGCGCACATTCTCAGGGGCATGTGTCATGTGATGAAGCTAGATTTGCATTTGTGCTTTGGGTTTCGCTTTAAGAGCTGATATTATCTGGCAGAAACTGTGTCCTGGGGGGGTCATGTGAAGTTTGTAAGCGTTGCCATAGTAACTGGGTGTGCCTGCGCATATCAATGAGCTTAACTGCTATTTGAATCGCCTCAGGGCAGGTTTTCCCTGTGGCAACATTTTCCCATTGAAATACATTAAGGAAAATGTTTTTTCAAACGCAAATTGCGCAAAAACTACAAATTCGATCGACACGAAAATTACTTAGCACACCACTCGTGGACGCTGGCTTCAGAACGACACCTCAACGGAGTCTGTGCGTGTAGCGGTTCGGGCCGCATTAATTGCGGAAAATCAACTGAATAATAAGAAGCAGCAGAACTAGATGTGTATTTCCTGAAGGAAGTACAGATAGTGGTTTGAAACGGTGCCCGGGCAGCCCCTTTAAGAGAGACTTGCCTGCTGCCCCTGCAAGACTTTCAACTCAGGGTCCGACTTGGCGGCCGGGGCCCCTCAGGGTCCAACTTGGCGGCCGGGGCCCCTCAGGGTCCGACTTGGCGGCCGGGGCCCCTCAGGGTCCGACTTGGCGGCCGGGGCAAAGTAACTGGGTGTGCCTGCGCATAGCAATGAGCTTAACTGCCATTTCTATCGCCTCAGGGCATGTTTTGTCTGTGGCAACATTTTCCCATTGAAAAGCATTGAGACAGTGCATTCCAATGACGGGAAAAAAAAATTTTCAAACGCAAATTACGCAAAAACTACAAATCCGATTGACACGAAAAATACTTAGCATATCACTCGTGGACGCTGGCTTCGAAACAACACCTCAACGGAGTGTGCGTGTAGCGGTTCGGGCCACGGAAATCAACTGAATAATAATAAGAATAAGCAGCGTTCGGATTACAAGATAGTGCTTTCTTCAAAGCACTATAATTAAGCCAATCCCTCGGGGAGGCTAACCACATCCTGGCCTGCGGGCTAGCCAACTTATGAAGCCAGGCAGGAAAGAAGGGCATTAAAAGATCAAAGTACAGAAAGGACGTCAAAGGGATATGTGGAAGGATCTGTTAAGTCAAGTCGATCCACAACTAATAAGGCCAATAAAGAACAGCTGCTATTAGAAGAAAGCCCACAGATGCCCGAGTGCGGCAGCTTGTATCAAATCAGCCAGACTTGGGGGAAACCTAAACTATCAATATGTATAACTTGTATTTCACAGAGGTTTGCTGGATGGATTCCGGAGCTGCCACAGTTTTCAATCCTTGAATTTTCACCTAATAATTGAATTTCTTTTATTACTCTTATTTGATACATAAGTAATATTTTTAAAATTAGAATAAGTAGATCATGCATATACAAGTGCCTTGAAAAAGTATTCATACCCTGTGAACTTTTCCACATTTTTTTCACGTCACACCCACAAACTTAAATGTATTATTTGTGGATATGTATGATATACCAACACAAAGTAGCAGGTACCGTAATTGTAAAGTGTGAGGCCAGGTGCCCACGATCCAGAAGTAACAGCGCTTTAGATGCAGTGCATGTATGCTGCTCCCAAAACGCTGCCGTCTATTGAACGCAGGAGAATCTCCATGTGTTCACTGAACCGTGCACATCAAATACATTGTGTGGGTGAAATTTATCTTGCAGAGACTATCGTCTAGACCGCAAAAGAAATGGACATGCTGCCATCTGGAAATACGCGTTGCAGGTCAGTCTCTGTGGACACATAGAGGGCATACAGTAGGATTTCTTGAAATCCCTTCCACTATGCTGTAAAAGCTGGACACTGCGGATTTGATGCTGCATAAATAAGCAGTATCAAACTCGCAGCACTTCCCGATTGGGGGCACATACCCTAAAGGAAGTGACACATGGTTTTCTAAAAGACTTTAAAAATATAAATTTGAAAATTGTGAAGTGAAATTGTATTCAGTGCCCCCTGAGTTAATACGCTGTAAGACTACCTTTCAGAGCAATTAGGGTGATGTGCAGGGTTAGCGTTCCACCACACCCAACATTTTGCCCCCAAAATTCTCCTTTGGCCTCATCTGACCAGAGAACTTTTCTTTCACATGCCATCTGTTGCCTACGTGTTTTTTTTTTTTTTTTACAAACTGCAAATGGGACTTTGTATGGCTTGGTTCAAAAAATGGTTTTCTTTTTGCCTCTCTTCTATGAAGGCCAGATTTTTTGAATGTACGTCTAATAGCTGTCCTGTGGACAGATTCTTCCACCCAAGTTGTGGATCATTGCATGTCCTCCAGAGTGATCATGGGCATCTTGGCTGCTTCTCCAATTAGTGCTCTCCTTGCTTAGGATACCAGTTTATGTCAACAGCCATGTCTTGGTAGTTTGCGGTTGTGCTATAATAATTCCTTTTTGGATGATGGATTGAACAATGTTTCATGAGATGTTTAATGCTTAGACTATTTGATTTTCTATTATAACCTAAACCTTCTTTACTCTTCTCCCAAACTGCATTCCTGACCGGTCTGGTGTGTTCTTTGATCCCTCATGTTCTCAAAGAAACCTCTGAGGCCTTCACAGAACAGCTGCAGTTATACTGAGAATAAATTACCCACGAGTGGACTCAATTTACTAATTATCTGAGGGACTAATACCAGAGGCAATTGGTCACTCATGATTTTATTTATAGAAATCAGACTACAGGGGCTGAATACAAATGTATGTCACAATTTTCAGATTTATATTTTCAAAATATTTTGAAAACCATGTATCATATCCTTCACACTTCACAAATACTTGTTACTTTGTGTTGGCATATCTCACAAAATCACAATAAAATACATTTAAGTTTGTGGGGGTAACATGAAAAAATGTGGAAGAGTTCACAGGGTATGGATATTTTTTTAACCCCTTCACCCCCAAGGGTGGTTTGCACGTTCATGACCGGGACAATTTTTACAATTCTGACCACTGTACCTTTATGAGGTCATAACTCTGGAACGCTTCCATGGATCCCGGTGATTCTGACTTTGTTTTCTCGTGACATATTGTACTTCATGTTAGTGGTAAAATTTCATTCAAATAACTTGCGTTTACTTGTGAGAAAAACGGAAATTTGGCAAAAATTTTGAAAATTTCGCATTTTTCCAACTTTGAATTTTTATGCCCCTAAATCACAGAGATACGGCACACAAAAAACTTGATAACTAACATTTCCCACATGTTTACTTTACATCAGCACAATTTTGGAACCAAAATTTTTTTTTGTTAGGAAGTTATAAGGGTTAAAAGTTGACCAGCGATTTCTCATTTTTACAACACCATTTTATTTTTAGGACCACATCACATTTGAAGCCACTTTGAGGGGTCCATATAATAGAAAATACCCAAAAGTGACACCATTCTAAAAACTGCACCCCTTAAGGTGCTCAAAACCACATTCAAGAAGTTTATTAACCCTTTAGGTGCGTCACAGGTATTTTTTTGAATATTTAAAAAAAATGAACATCTCACTTTTTTTCACAAAAAAAATACTTCAGGTTCAATTTTATTTATTTTACCAAGGGTAACAGGAGAAATTGGACTGCAAAAGTTAATGTGCAATTTGTCCTGAGTACGCTGATACCTGATTTGTGGGGGGGAACGACTGTTTCGGCGCATGGCAGAGCTCAGAATGGAAGGAGCGCCATTTGACTTTTTCAATGCAAAATTGGCTGGAATTCAAATCGTACGCCATGTCACGTTTGGAGAGTCCCTGATGTACCTAAACAGTGGAAACCCCCTACAAGTGACCCCATTTTGGAAACTAGACCCCCCAAGGAACTTATCTAGATATGTGGTGAGAACTTTGAACCCACAAGGGCTTTACAGAAGTTTATAACGTACAGCGGTACAATTAAAAAATCATATTTTTTCCACATCTTTTCACCCTCAATTTTTACTTTCCCAAGGGTAACAGGACCTAAAAGTTATTGTGCAATTTGTCCTGAGTACGCCGATACCCCACATGTGGGGGTAAACCACTATTTGGGAGCATGGAAGAGCTCGGAAGGGAAGCAGCGCCATTTGACGTTTTTGGCTGGAATTGAGATCAGACACCATGTCGCGATTGGAAAACCCCTGATGTACCAAAACAGTGAAAACCCCCCACAAATGACACCATTTTGGAAACTAGACCCCCTAAGGAACTTATCTAGATGTGTGGTGAGAACTTTGAACCCCCAAGGGCTTCACAGAAGTTTATAACATACAGCCGTACAATTAAAAAATCTTATTTTTTCCACTAAAATGATCTTTTCACCCTCAATTCTTATTTTTCCAAGGGTAACAGTACCCTAAAAATTATTGTGCAATTTGTCCTGAGTACGCTGATACCCCACATGTGGGGGTAAACCACTATTTGGGAGCATGGCAGAGCTCGGAAGGGAAGCAGCGCCATTTGACGTTTTTGGCTAGAATTGAGATCAGACACCATGTCGCGATTTGAAAACCCCTGATGTACCAAAACAGTGGAAACCCCCCACAAATGACACCATTTTGTAAACTAGACACCCCAAGGAACTTATCTAGATGTGTGGTGAGCACTTTGAACCCCCCAGTGCTTCACAGAAGTTTATAACGCCCGGGCGTGAAAATAAAAAATTCGTATTTTTTCCACAAACATGATCTTTTAGTCACCTTTTTTTTATTTTCCCAAGGGTAACAGGAGAAATTGGACCCCAAAAGTTGTTGTCCAATTTGTCCTGAGTATGCTGATACCCCATATGTGGGAGAAAACTACTGTATGGGCACACGTCGGGGCTCGGAAGGGAAGTCAGGGCTGTGGAGTCGGAGTCGTGAAGTCGGAGTTAGTTTTGGTTGGAGTCGGAGTTGGTAGAAATGTACCGACTCCAGCTTTAAAAAAAATATTTCATAATTGAACTTTCATATGAATTTTATAAATGTTACTCAAATATATATGTTCTATCAAAATATGAACAACAGTGATAAGCAGTTCTGCTGGCGATAGAGACATTTCTTACTTCTTGTGTGTCACTGTTCTCCACTGCCCTTATCTAATCTTATACTTGGTTAACCTCATGCTGCCCCAACCCCCCTACTTACAATGTATGAAACTGAAAGTGAAAATGTGTTGCAAATTCTTAGTAGTAAAGCTCCTCCTCTAGACTAGATCATACTAGGTGTGCGTCTTCCAAGCATCTCACAGCTGCCTGCTACTCAGAAGAGGAAGACTGTAAGAAGTATTATCCTTTCAACAAACTTTGCATCAGTTAACTGTGAGTACATGAGGAATAATAACAGTATTACTGACCACTATATCAGTTGTACGACCTGGCAATAATTTTGTACAACTGTTTTTAGGAAAAACAATTGTCATTTGGATTGTGAATGCAGAATTAAAAACCTGAGAATGTCAAAGAAGCATCACATTAAATCAGCTGTATTTGAACATTTCACCATCACTCAAGATAGAAAACATTATGTCTGTCAGTGTATGACAAATGATCCAGACGAAAACAAATGCTGTGAAGCCAAGATGAGTGCATATTCAGGCAAAGATAAAAATGCTCCTACCAGAGCTTCTAATCTAAAGAGACATTTACAGCGCTTTCATCCAGAAGTACTGAAAGCAGTGGATGAGAAAGACTGCATCCAAACCAATGAACCAGTGCCCAGCTCTTCCAGCCAAACAAAGGAGCAGAGAACTTTGCAGCCATCAGTTGCAAGATATTTTGTCAGTGACAAAGTTACTGTGACAATGACAGTAGATACATTTAAAAAACAGATCATAGAGCTTGTTGTAAAGGATAGTGTGCCTATTTCATTATTTTCATGACCAGCTTTTATGTGTCTGAATGGGGAAATGGCCCGCAAGCTTGGTGTTTCTCTGGAGAGAGAGAGAGAGTATTAGAAAATTAGTAATCGAAGAAGCTTTTAAACAAAAGGAAGAACTTAAAAAAACTCTTAAAGGGACGCTTTCTGTTTCTTAAAATAGATGCCGGCACACGTCACAGAGTGAACTATTTTGCCATCAATGTCCTATTTGTTTGTGACAAAAATGAAATAGTTACCAAGACATTGGCAGTAAAAGACACCAAAGCTCATCACACCAGTGAGTTTCTCCAGGTCTTGGTGGAAAAGGTTCTGCAAGACTATGAACTTAAAAAAGAGCAAGTTCTTTCTGTCGTAACTGACAATGCTTCAAATATGATAAGTACTATTAAGCTAATGAATGAGAGTAATGATGGTGACCAGCAGCTAGAAGAACATTCTGGGTCCACAGACACAGAAATGTTTGAAATAGAGGAACACAGTATTGTAACTGAGGAGCAAACTGAAGTTGCTTCAGATGAACAGCAACATGATAGTTTAGATGATCTTGTTGAAACTGTGTCAATATGTTCTTTCATTCATCACGTGCGCTGTGTTGTGCATACGCTACAGCTGGCTATAAGAGACAGTCTGCAAGAAGGACATGCTGCTGCACTGATTGGCAAGGTGAGAAAATTGGCTACTGTTGCCAGAACCCCTAAAGTTGACTCAATTTTGAAGAGACGTGCTGGAAAAGGGGCAATTATTGATCAAGCCACACGATGGGGCAGTACTTACTTAATGATTCAGCGCTTGGTTGAACTGAAAACCTTTCTTGTAGACATGGCTAACCCTCAACTGACGCTAAATGAAAGTCAGTGGAATCAGGTGACTGAGCTGGAAAAACTGCTAGAGCACCCATTTACAGTGACTAAAAAATTACAAGCAGAGGACTTAACTCCAGGTATTTTCTTAAAGGAGTGGAAGAACCTGATGTCTCGCCTGTCCCAAAGAGGAGGGATAATTGCAAGTGGCATTGCTACATCAATGAAAACGGAGAGAGGAGCTACTATTACAAAATAACATTCTTTTGGCAGCTGTTTATGTAGACCCAATGCATCGGATTCTTCTAGATGATCAACAGCTAAGTAAAGGAAAAGAAGCTCTGTTTGAAATAGCAGTAAGGATGAAAGGGTTGCAGAACAGTCAGGAGGAACAAGAAGAATTTGGTCGTCCTGCCACATCTTCACCCTCATCATCAACTGATGAAGAATTTAATTTCGAAAAATATTTGGATCACAAGGACCGTGCAAAGCGTTCCCGCATAGAAGAGTCATACCCATCAAGGAACACAGCCAGTACATTTCAGCAGAATTTTTCATGTGCACTAAAAGAAATTGAGAAATTTGACCGTTCATCAAAAATAACAGTGCAACAAGCGATTCCTCTGTATCCTGACATTGTCAGAGATGTTGCCCGAGTGGTTACTGCTTTGCCACCAACACAAGTTAGTGTAGAGGTTGTTCTCTGCTCTCAAAATAATTAGATCAGATTTGAGGGCATCCATGAAGGAGGATCTGACAGAGGCAATACTTTTTCTGAGGACAAATTTATAGATTTCTTCTTATTAACTGCATAAAAGTGTTTATTGCATATTTACTTACAGTTTAGAAAAGTTTATAAAAGTTATTTGCTATATTCTAATTGTATTCTAATAAATGTAGTTTTTGCTCTAAGTGGTCTGATTACTTATATGATGGTGAGAAACTGAATAAGCACGATGTTTAATATTTTACAACAGTAAATTTGTTGTTATGAATTGGCCATTTATGAAGGAGTCGGAGTCGGAGTCTGATAAAATCCAGGAGTCGGCGTCGCAACTGTGGCTTACCGACTCCACAGCCCTGAGGGAAGTAGTGACGTTTTGGAATGCAGTCTGGAATGCAGACATTGATGGAATGGTCTGCGGGTGTCATGTGCGTTTGGAGAGCCCCTGATGTACCTAAACTATGGAAACTCCCCACAAGTGACCCCATTTTGGACACTAGACCCCCCACGGAACTTATCTAGATGTGTGGTGAGCACTTTGAACCCCCAAGTGCTTCACAGAAGTTTATAACGCTGGGACGTGAAAATAAAAAAAACATTTTTTTCCACAAAAATGATATTTTTGCCCCCAATTTTTTATTTTCCTAAGGGTAACAGGAGAAATTGGACCCCAAAAATTGTTTTGCAATTTGTCCTGAGTAGGCGGATACCCTACATGTGGGGTTAAAACACTGTTTGGGCGCATGGCAGAGCTTGGGAGGGAAGGAGCACCATTTGACTTTTTCAACGCAGAATTGGCTGGAATTGAAATCAGACGCCATGTTGCATTTGGAGAGCCCCCTGATGTGCCCAAACAGTGGAAACCCCCAATTCTAACTCCAACCCGAACCCCAACACACCCCTAACCCTAATCTCAGCCCTAACCCTAACAGAAAAATGGAAATAAATAATTTTTTTTTATTTTATTATTTTTCCCCTAACTAAGGGGGTGATAACGGGGGGTTTGATTTACTATTTATGGCAGTTTTTATGTTGGCAGCTGTCTCACGCTAAAAGACGCTTTTTATTGTAAAAATAGTTTTTGCATCACCACATATTGAGAGCTATAATTTTTCCGTATTTTGACCCACGGAGTCATGTGAGGTCTTATTTTTTGCGGGACGAGTTGACGTTTTTATTGGTACCATTTTCGGGCACGTGACATTTTTTTGATCGCTTTTTATTCCGATTTTTGGGACACAGAATGAACAAAAACCAGCGTTTCATGAATTTCTTTTGGGGGAGTGCGTTTACACCGTTCCGTGTGCGGTAAAATTGATAAAGCGGTTTTATTCTTCGGGTCAGTACGGTTACAGCGATACCTCATTTAGGTCGTTTTTTTATGTTTTGTCGGTTTTATGCAATGAAAACTATTTTATATAAAAAATAATTATTTTTGCATTGCTTTATTCTGCGAGCTATAACTTTTTTATTTTTTCGCTGATGATGCTGTGTGGCGGCTCGTTTTTTGCGGGACAAGATGACGTTTTCAGCAGTACCATGGATATTTATATGAGTCTTTTTGATCGCGCGTTATTACACTTTTTGTTTGGCGGTATAATAAATCATTTTTTGCTTCGTTTTTTATTTTTATTTTTTAAGGGGTTCGCTAAAGGGGTTAACTAATGGGACCGTTTTATAGGGCGGGTCGTTACGGACGCGGCGATACCTAATATGTGTACTTTTATTTTTTTTTCTTTTTATTTCCAAAAAATGGATTTATTTGGGGGAATATTTTTTTTTTTTTCTAATTTAGTTGGCGATTTTTAATTGTTTTAACACTTTGTTTTTTAACTTTATTAAATAGTCCCAGGTGGGATATCACTGTCCTGTGACAGATCGCTGATCTGTCACATCACAGATCACTGTGACAGATCAGCGATCTGTCACAGGCAGTGCCGAATGCTTCCTCATGCCTGCGCTTTGCAGGCACTGAGGAAGCCAGCTTCCTGCAGGCCCCCGAAGGCCCCCGTCGCCATCTTGGATTCGGGGGCCTGCAGGAAAGGAGCCCCCCGCAGCAGCGCTGCACACTGCGCTGCCATGGGGGGCTCAGGGAAGCACGGAGGGAGCCCCCTCCCTGCAATGCTTCCCTTTAACCCCCGGTACATCGCGATCATGTTTGATCGCGGTGTGCAAGGGGTTAACGTGTCGGGGGCGGTCCGTGACCACCCCTGACACATTGTGCCGGGTGTCAGCTGTGATAATCAGCTGACACCGGGCCGCGATCAGCGGCGCTCACCACGTGGGCGCCGCTGATCGAGGTAGACGTACTATCCCGTCCTTGGGCATAGTGGCCCGGGTCCCATGGACGGGATAGTACGTCTGATGTCAGGAAGGGGTTACACCATTGTAGAGGCACAATTCAAATACATACAATCCAGCAAGAATTTTGCTTGCATCATTTAGTTTGCTTTAATGCCCCATGTGTATGTTGAATGCGTGCAACTGCCTCCCATGTACCGTAAGAGCATTGTAGTGCTTAGATTATCACTGTCACATAACACAGGGCAGTCATGTGGCTGTAATACAGCAAACTCGTGTAAAGTGTTACTCGTGCCATTCTCCAAACTGAAGCCTGGAGTAAACCCACTGAGCAGCAAATTCAGCAGATAGAAGCAGCGGGTTATGTGACTTAATAGGACAATTTCAACTGTTCAGCTAAGGTTCCTTTAAATGGAACATGTAGTGGATAGATTTGATCTGCCATTCAAACCAGCTACAAGGGTAATAGGGGCCTGTCTAAGAAGAAAAGTCTGCAGTCACCCTATAAGACTGCTGAATTGTGAGCGATGAGCAACGCCTAACTATTCCCGGTCTTCCTATGCAGGTGGCTGGCCACGGGACCACATATATGAGATCTGCATACTTGTTCTAGTAAAGGAGAATCTAGTTGGCATGTGACTGTAGGTATTTAAATCTCGTACATGGAGCTAAGTACCCACCAATCTGCCCAGGGGATACAGGTAAATCGTGACAATGTGCTCACCGAACACTGTATTCATGAGACAGTCTGTAGACGCCGGTTACCTTCAGATGTTTCTTCTAAGGTTGAGTATTTGGCAATGTTTTGAAGAAAATTTGCAGCATTTCTGTACCAACCATCAAAATTCAGTTACTTGTATTTTTTTTCCTTGTGTTTGAGTGAAGTTTTACATACATTTTTACTGCATTCTTTTAGCTGTGGTTTTTGGTATGTCAGATTTGAAATAAAACTACTATATTTTAGAAACTTCCAGTTGCTTAGCTTGAATAAAACTTTGATAACATCATGTGCATTTTTAGTACATTTATACTGCAGAAATGCACTAAAAAAAAAAAATCTTATTTACTCACCATGCGCCTTTTTGACGGTGCGCCGGCGCAACCAAACTGCAGCAGGTTGCGTTCGGCGCAGGTCGGCGCACCGTCAAAAGGACGCCTGCACCGCCAAACGCATACTGCGCCCGGCCTGCGCCCCAGTGATAAAGATAGAGGACGCAGGGCGCATGCAGCGTCATGCGCCGGTAGGCGGAGCTACCGGCGGAGGTGCAGCAGGGGGCGGGGCTTAGCGGCGGCCGTGCGCAGGCCGTCGCTGCGCTCAAACGCTAGTGTGAAACTAGCCTTACAGAGCCCATGACAGCACCAGCTGAGAGAGGGAATCCACCCATCAAGGACAGGAAACCTACTGAATAACAGGGAGGTACCCCTCCTCTGCATCAGTTAGGTCTGAGCAAGAGAGAACGTCCAGACAGTTATTAACACAACCATCACCAATCAACATTTCTACTTAATATCCCTATGTAGTGCACACCAACTAGTGATAAAGGAAGGGAATATAAGGGTGCTATCATGGGCTCTGTAAAATCCTGTTACCGTTAAGAAGCTAAGATTTTTTTTTCCCCTTCTCCCATGACAGCACCACCTAAGAGATTTACATAGACAAAGCACCCTAGGGAGGGATCACCGCTTGCAATACCGTCCTCCCAAAAGATAAGTCAACGGACAACCCCTTATGGTAGACCCAAGTGTCCCCCATACCCGAACCAGAGTCTCCACCGAAGATTATACTCAAAATGAGGTAGACAGCATTCTAACTCAGTTTAAACAAAGGCCAGGAGAGTCAGAAATTGCTTGGTTAGTTAGGATGCATGATTTTGGAGGAACAGGGATAAAACTAGATTTTCAGGACATCACTAAATTTGTTACTCTTTCCCGGGATCCTGTGATCCAGAGATATTTCAAAAACTATTTCAAGGAGAATCAAGAACAATTGCAAAACATTGTAATTATTGTAGCCAGAGCTATAATGGATAAATATCCTATGGAGGCTGACATACCAGTCAATGATAAACCATAGTATACTCTCCGTGATGGTATTGAAAGAGTGAAAGAAGAAGCTATGCGGAGTGCAGTTTCAGTGTTAGCTGTAGAAGAAGAATATACAGAGTATCCAATGACTGCAAGCATGAGGAGTCGGTTGGTCAAGACTGCTCCTCCTGCATATAAAGCTGTGATATTGACCTTAACAGTGGCAATGACAGGAGAACCAGTGAGTAGAGTGATTACTCGAATGAGGGAGTTGCAGGATATGGGTGACTGGAAAGCTGCAGCCCAGGCATCCTCTCCTCAAAATCCCTCCCAAACACACCCAGGTAATAGTAAACCCTATAATTCAGAATGGAAGAAAGAAGGGAACCCCTCTAATCCGGATCGGGTATCCCAGAGGGAAATGTTCCAGGCATTATTGAAAGCTGGAATGAGTAAAGAATCTATAGATGGAAAACAGACAGGTGAATTGTGGAGATTATATAAGCAGAAAGTGTTGTCTGCTAAAAAGGTTGATGCTAAAAAAGAAGTTGGTCAAGAGAAGGAGAAAGCTGTTAAAATTCCAACAGCACCTGACAAAGTGTCATGGGAAGACTTTAAAACAGTCTATCCTTGGGAGGAACTGGCTGCAGCAGTAGCTACTCGGGTAAGTGATGGCTGGGGCAGGAATGCCTATGAGGCAGCCACGGGAAAAAATTCTGATGAAGAGATATCATAGGTAGCCAGCCAAGCCCCCGTATGGATAAAAAGTGATCAACGTCCATACGTAAATTTAAGTATCCATTGGAAAGGGGGCAATGGTTCCCGCATTAATTGATACTGGGGCGGAGGCTACCTTAATTTATGGAAATCCAAACAAATTCAAAGATCCGAAAATTAAAATTGCAGGATTAGGAGGACAAATTATCACTGGGGTCCAAACACAAGTTGCCCTGAAAATAGGTAATTTACCAATAAGGAATTATCGAGTTTTAGTAGTACCTATACCAGAATATATTTTGGGAATAGATGTTTTGAAAGGGATGACGCTAAATTTGGCTGAGGGAAAATTTTCCTTCGGAGTCAGAACAGGTGAAATCCAAATGAGACCTGTGGTAGTTGGAAACGTGAAAATGCCACCTATACACGTTCCCCCGGCTACAAAAATGGTAGCTATGAAATAATACCGAATTCCAGGAGGACATAAGGAAATTACTGAAACAATCAAAAATTTGGTTGACGCTGGAGTAATGCGTTCAACCACTACTGCTTGGAACAATCCTGTCTGGCCAGTGAAAAAGAGTGATGGCTCCTGGCGTATCACTGTGGATTATAGAGAATAGAACAAATATACTCCCCCACTAACAGCTGCAGTACCGGACACTATTACTATAGTAGAAAATGTGCAAAGTCATAGCGGTACCTGGTATGCAGTGATTGATTTGGCTAATGCGTTCTTTACAATTCCCATAGAGGAAAAATCTCAAGATCAATTCGCATTTACCTGGTTGGGAAGACAATACACTTTTACCAGGTTGCCACAAGGATGGCTACACAGTCCTACTATTTGTCACCGGACGGTGGCAGAACACCTGGATGTGTTTCCTTTGCCCTCTGAAATGCAATTTTCACATTATATCGATGATATAATGATACAGGGTAATGATGAACAGTCAGTGAAGGATCAGTTGTATAAATTGATATCTCACATGCGAAACAAGGGATGGGAGATTAATGATGCCAAGGTCCAAGGACCGTCTCAAGTTGTAAAATTTTTAGGAATTCAATGGAACAAAGGACATAGGGAAAACTTGCCAAAAGCTAAACAGAAAATCATCAATTTCCCTACTCCTAAATCTAAGCATGAAACTCAATCATATATTGGATTGTTTGGATTTTGGAGACAACATATATGTCAGAGACACCGCACTGAACTTGCTCACTGAGCCAGTGTGCGTGTCCTGAGTAAAGCGAACAGTGCTCAAAGCTACCTGTGGAGCGGGCAGCAACTGAGTAGATGTGTACTTCACACCCGCAGGACCTGAAGCATGTCACTGCTAGAGGCGTGGCCTAAACTCCACAGAGCTAGGAGCTGCAAAACAATTCCTAGCAGAGTAACTGCGAGACAAAGTTACCAAGGGGCATAGACAGTGAGAATAGTCAGGACGTAGCCAATGAGTCATACACAGATAGTTGCAAGGTACAAGAGGGGCGAGCATAGAGTAGTCAAGTCACAGGCAATGAGTCATACACAGATAATAACGCAGTACAAAATCAACAGGCAAACTCACAACGGGAAACAGAATCGGGTCAGAACCATATAAACAAGCTATAGCAACAAACAGGCACACGGGGGTCAGTACACTCGGCCAAAGGCAAAAGTATAACTGGCAGGGATTGAAGCTACCCAGGGGTTTATGAAGCTCTCCCAGAACCAGAAAGAGGCCACAATCATTAACCCCAAATGTGCAGGTCAAAACCTGCACAGAGCTCCAGACATTAACCCCCGGTGTGCAGCTCAAAAACCTGCACTGGGATCATGACAATATACCTCATTTGGGACAGATGCTAGCTCCATTGTATAAAGTGACTAGAAAGAAATATGAATTTCATTGGGGAGAGGAACAACAAACTGCATTTGAAATGGTAAAAGAAGCCATACAACAGGCTGTAGATTTGTGGCCAATGATGACGGGGAGTGTAGAATTACATGTATCAGTGCAGAATTTGTATGCCAATTGTCACTTTGGCAGAAACAAGAGGGAAAAAAAAAAAAGAGTCCCCTTAGGGTTTTGGAATCGAAAACTCCCCGACACTGGAGAAAAATATACTCCATTTGAACAACAATTGTTGGCCTGCTATTGGTCATTAGTGGAAACTGAACAATTGACTTAAGGACATGAGGTTCTTTTAAGACCAGCAATACCCATCATGCAATGGGTATTGTCTAACCCTAAAACAAATAGGGTAGGACACGCACAAGAACAAAGTATCATAAAATGGAAATGGTATATTTCTGAAAGAGCAAAGAAAGGTGAAGGCGGGATCGCCTCCCTTCATGAGAAAATGCCTGAGATAGGGGAGGGAGTGAAGTCCCCTTTACAATCTACTATGTTAGAGGAATCTCCTGTCAAATGGGGAAAATCGTATGAAGATCTAACTGAGCAGCAACAGCAACATGCTTGGTTTACAGACGGATCAGCCCGATATGTCAATGGAAAACGACATTGGAAAAGTGTGGCTTATAACCCCAGATTGGAAAAACATCTGGTCATGGAAGGTGATGGTAAAAGTAGTCAATATGCAGAATTGTATGCTATCTTTTTGGCATTAAGTTTTGAGCAAGGAAGGGAATGCCATCTCTTCACAGACTCATGGTCTGTAGCTAATGGACTTGCAACTTGGATGATGGGATGGAAAAAGTATAATTGGCTCATCCATGGTAAGGAAGTGTGGGGGAAGGTGGTGTGGGAGTTTATAGAAGAAATGGTACAAACCACACCTACTACTGTTTTTCATGTTGATGCACATATGCCTGCTGACTCACTTGACCGTTTGTTTAATTCTGAAGCAGATAAAGCCGCCGCCATTAGGCAAACTTCGGAAGTTGATCAAGATAAAGAAAAATGGCTGCACGGTACAGCTGTTTGGGCGCACAACAAAAGTGGACACCTGGGAGAAAAGGCCACTTACAGGTGGGCCCAAGAAAGAGTTGTCCCCTTAACCATGGACATAATTAAGCAAGTCATTATACAATGTCCAATATGCCAACATTCACAGAAACGAGAAGTACCACACACAGTTATGGGACACATAGCAAGGGGTCAATTACCTGCACAGATTTGGCAGATGGATTTTATTGGTCCACTCAGTGAAAGCAGGGGATGTAAATACATTTGTACAGCTGTACAGTCATGGCCAAAAGTTTAGAGAATGACACAAATATTAATTTTTACAAAGTCTACTGCTTCATTTTTTCTAATGGCAATTTGCATATACTCCAGAATGTTATAAAGAGTGATCAGCTTAACAGCAATTACTTGCAAAGTCAATATTTGCCTAGAAAATTAACTTTATCCCCCAAAACACATTTCAACATCATTGCAGCCCTGCCTTAAAAGGACCAGCTAACGTCGTTTCAGTGATTGCTCCATTAACACAGGTGTGGGTGTTGATGAGGACAGGGCTGGAGATCAATCTGTCATGATTAAGAATGACACCACTGGACACTTTAAAAGGAGGCTGGTGCTTGGCATCATTGTTTCTCTTCTGTTAACCATGGTTATCTCTAAAGAAACACGTGCAGTCATCATTGCACTGCACAAAAATGGCCTAACAGGGAAGAGTATCGCAGCTAGAAAGATTGCACCTCAGTCAACAATCTATCGCATCATCAAGAACTTCAAGGAGAGAGGTTCCCTTGCTGCCAAAAGGCTCCAGGGCGCCCAAGAAAGACCAGCAAGCGCCAGGACCGTCTCTTAAAAGTGTTTCAGCTGCGGGATCGGGCTACCAGCAGTGCAGAGCTTGCTCAGGAATGGCAGCAGGCAGGTGTGAGTGCATCTGCACGCACTGTGAGGCGGAGACTCTTGGAGCAAGGCCTGATCTCAAGGAGGGCAGCAAAGAAGCCACTTCTCTCCAGAAAAAACATCATGGACAGACTGATATTCTGCAAGAGGTATGGGGAGTGGACTGCTGAGGACTGGGGTATAGTCATTTTCTCTGATGAATCCCCTTTTCGATTGTTTGGGACATCTGGGAAACGGCTTATTCGGAGAAGACCAGGTGAGCTCTACCACCAGTCTTGTCTCATGCCAACTGTCAAGCATCCTGAAACCATTCATGTGTGGGGTTGCTTCTCAGCCAAGGGAATGGGCTCTCTCTCAGTCTTGCCTAAAAACACAGCCATGAATAAAGAATGGTACCAGAATGTCCTCCAAGAGCAACTTCTCCCAACCGTCCAAGAGCAGATTGGCGATCAACAATGCCTTTTTCAACATGATGGAGCACCTTGCCATAAAGCAAAGGTGATAACTAAATGGCTCAGGGAACAAAACAGAGATTTTGGGACCATGGCCTGCAAACTCCCCAGATCTTAATCCCATTGAGAACTTGTGGTCAATCATCAAGAGACGGGTGGACAAACAAAAACCTTCAAATTCAGACAAAATAAAAGCATTGATTTTGCAAGAATGGACTGCTATCAGTCAGGATTTGATCCAGAAGTTGATTGAGAGCATGCCAGGGAGAATTGCTGAGGTCCTGAAGAAGAAGGGTCAACACTGCAAATATTGACTTGCTGCATTAAGTCATTCTGTCAATATAACCTTTTGTTACTCATAATCTGATTGCAATTATATTTCTGTATGTGATAAAAACATCTGACAAACACACATAACAACCAGAGGTCAGCAGATCATGTGAAAATATAATATTTGTGTCATTCTCTAAACTTTTGGCCATGACTGTAGATACATATTCAGGACTACTGATTGGTTTCCCCTGCAAAGCAGCTACACAATGGAGTACACTTAGAACTTTAGAGATTACCACCCAATATTATGGTGTTCCATTACAAATACAAACTGACAATGGGTCACACTTCACTGGCCAACAAGTAAAAGACTATGCTAATGAGCATAATATTCAATGGGTATATCACATGCCATACTATCCACAAGCAGCAGGGTTAGTGGAGAGAATGAATGGGATTTTGAAATCCACATTAAAGAAAGTGTACGGTGTAGAAGGAGAATATGGCCAGTGGAGAGACAATTTAAGTGAGGCATTACAAATCATTAACAACAGGCCTATTACTAATTCCATGACACCACTAATGAGGATGCTGACACCAAACCTTACAGTACATGAGGCACATGTGGTACATACAATTACCTGGTGGAAGATAACTCAAGACGCCAAAACCCCTGAGAGGGCAACTCCTTTGTCTGCGGGATTAGATCTCCGTGCAATAGAAGTGATTGGAACAGTCTTACCTGGAGGTACAACAATCTCAACGGGATTAGGGTGTCAGATACCCAAGGGACATTATGGTCAGTTGGCCACTCGCTCTAGTTTTGCTCTAAAAGGGGAAGTAGTGGTAGGAGAAGTCATTGATGCTGACTATCAAGGGGAAATTAAAGTCCTAATAATAAATTTGGGAATAGAGCCATTGGTTATTGCTAAAGGACAAAAAATGGCTCAAATGTTAGTGATTCAAATTGATCTTGCTCAATCAATTGAAGGACAAGCTCCTCTAGAACTGTCTATGAGGGGGGATAAAGGATTTGGGTTATCTGATGTGACCAATGTTGGAGCAAAAATTTGGGTACAAAATAGGCAAGGACCGCCATCTGCGGCAGAGGTTATTGCCATTGGGAAAGACCGTACCCTATTGATCATGAGACCAGGGCAGGAAAAGTGGGAATACATCCCACAAGAAAAATGTTACTTGCGAGAATAACTCTCTTTATTTAAATTGTAGATGCTTTAACAGTGGTGCCTTGGAATCCTTGGAGGGCTGTGTTGGGTCGTTGATACATGGACCCCCGGAGTTAATTTGACTACAGAACAGGTGCCTCCCTTGCCAAGGCCTGGAGATTGGAATGTTTATAATGTATCAAATAATGGAACATAGGTATTCAACGTGAACTTGACGCTAATAAACACAATAGCATTGTGGATGTATGGGCCGCTATATGAAGAACCCCCACCCTATGACTATCCAGGACGACGACCATGGCCTTTTACAGTGCTAACGAATGACACGGGAACTGTACAAGTTGCAGCAGAAGAAAATATTGCTTGCTGGGAGGAAGACAGACAAACTGTTAATGAAACCTCCAAATGTTGGAATAAATTGGACAGTATTTGCTAATTATTCTGATAAAGGACTAAATGCTACAAATTTTAGTTTTCAGCTAAATAGAACTAAACTAATAGTATGTGCCAATATGACAAATAGGGTAATAGCTATTAACCCTAAGCCAAATAGGACGGATGGTGGTGTATGGGGAGGAGTATCTAGCTTAAGATGGTACTTAAGAATAATTCAAACAAATGCTTCAAAGATTGATCCGGGACATATGAAAAGAATCCCAACATCCTGTATAAAAACTGGTACCCAATCTCGGAAAACCGTTGTTTCAGTTGTAGTTACCTTTCCTCCCACACACCCATGCCCCATTCGAAATAAGCGATCATGGTATGATACATTAATGGGAGCATATGGTATAGTAACTGGAACTTTAAATGGTTTTGATATAGAGGCTCTGGCCAATCGAATGAGTAATGCAGGGAAGGATATACAGAATGCTTTGACTTTACAAGGAAAATGGATGCCTACTATATGGCAGCCATGGACTCAAGCCACCGGAGTAGATCAGTTTTTATTAGCTATGCAGAATGCTTCAAATAATTTTAACTTTGAAGCAGGGTCTAATATAAGTAAAGCTTTGAATTGGACCACTTGTACATTGCAGACCATATATCAAATGCAGCAGAAAACTACAATGCAAATTAATGACAGGGAATGAAAAAGTTTGGAGGACCGTATTTAATAAAACAATTTCAAAAACTTCATGGTTAAAAACTGAAGTCCCTAAAATGATTTGCAGTGATACAAGTTGTCAAGGTATATTATATATATATACAATGTAACAAATCAACAAATAATGTGTAGGTATGTTGTATTACCATTATTATTGGGGCCCCCAGGGTCACAATGGTTTTGGATGCCTACCATGTATGGTATGTATATTGATGTTAACAATAGAACACATGATTTAAGTTTATGTGAGGATACTTTGGACGGAAAGATTTGCAGATTACATTCTACAGTATATGAACCTTGTATATTGCAAAATACCGTTAATATCTGTGAATTCACTGTTTTACCTATAACATTCAAATTGTTAGTAGAAATAGCTTGACAAGAAGTTTGTGTGGTAACAGATACCCCTATAATACCAGATATGCAAACTCCCTTTGTAGGATGTTTGAAGGATGTATCCACAATACGATGGGAAAATCACACATTCTTACTAACTCCTGATCAAGTTATACAAGAAACGGTTCAGTGGAACCCTAAACTTTTAGAAGTAAACAATTGGGAATTAAATATGACTAAATTAAGAGATGTTATTACGCATTCAGAAGAAGGTATGAAGATGCTTTCTGTTTTAAATAAAACACAACAGCATATAATTAGAACTACCATAGTTGTAGGAAAAATTGTAAAAATGGGGTCTATAATAGCTGATGCTACTTCTCGTCATTGGTATGATATATTCATGGGTCATTCTCCCTCAGCTCAAAAGATGCTAAATTGGATCATTCACCCTGTGTTGGTACTTTCCATAATAGTAATACTCCTTTCAATGTGGAATTGCTATATGGCATACAAAATATTCTATAGGAAACCAAAAGTACTGATGGTGACCTATGGAAGTGGAAAATAATTCCCATGCTCAAGGACCGATTGTGATACTTATGTGATATGAATGATGTATGATTGATATTAGAAAAGGTATCCAGATGGTAGGTAGGTGATCACGGGTCTTATTATTCCTTTTCAAAAGTATTCAGTACAACATTACCAGAGACTGGGGATTTGACCGCTGAATGACCTCTCTGAGTACATGATTACAACATGCAGAAGGAATGTGAAAAACAACCATACAGCGCTTGCGTAACACGAGCAGAGCACGAGTTGAAATGTTCACTGCGCAGCTGTACAGCTTGTGTAAACATTACTTGTAGAAGTTGTAGTGCGCAGGACTAGATTCATATCTAGGAACAGTTTGTATATAACTGAGGGAATTTCCACTGGCGAGCAGGGACGTTCCAGGAGACTTATGGATGCATATCTTCTGTGATGGAGTTTTACGGGATATTTCCTCCTCGCCAATCGAGTCCCCCGATAGAGGAGTGATGCTACAATATCCGGTAATATATTGATGCTTACTTTCTCTATGAATAGATGATGTATTGATCATGTAATGTTAGACTAGTGCTGCTAAAATTCATGTGCAAATTTATATGTTAATTCATTAATATCTCTGATTTCAATAGAATAAAATACTATTGTTTTACTGAGCACAGACTTCTTGTCTCTTGCCTAATTAGTATATTAGTGAGCGCTACGTATGTAAGGACCATAAGTCCATCATATTGACTCGTTAAGACAGGGCTGTAGTCTGAACTTCTCCATATTTATCATCCAACCTAGCCGTGACATAGTGGCCTGGATGAGCCTCTGTTGACAACTGCAATCCTCCTCTGTCCTGCCGATTACTAAAAAAAATGTCCAGATACAGCACCATCAACACATTTCGTTCTCACAAATGCGCAGTTACCTCCAGAATTATTTTGGTGAAAACTCTTGGGGTCATGGACAGACAGAAAAGCAGAGCCCTGTATTGGAAGTGTTTGAATTGTCTGCTATATACACTGCTACCCTCCGGTACTGATGGTCTCTCTGATGGATGGGAACATGGTTGCATGAGTCGTTCAAGTCTAACACACTCATGCAGCAGCCTGGGAACAAGATCTTTATTGATGATTTTATTGACAATCTTAAACGGTCTGTAGACCAGGAACTTGTTGCGACCCCTCAGGTTGATAATTGTTCTGAATGACTGGTTGGGCTTCCTTATCAGAAACAGGGGAGAATAGAACCCCCTCCCCTGCTGCTTAACAGGCACCTCCACCATGACCTTCTTCTGCAGTAAAGGCCCTTTACATTTAGCGATGCACCAGCGATCCGACCCGGTCAGGATCGCTGGTGCATCGCTAAATGATCGCTAGTGAGCTTTCACACAGAAAGACCTCACAGCGATGCAGCAGCTACGCAGCGCACAATACTCACCTTTCACACACAGCGATGAAGACGTCCTCCCGCCCGCCTCCACGCGTCGCTCGTCATCACAGCAGGAAGCTGACGACGAAAAATGGAGCCGGACATTCTCGCGCAATCAGCGATAACCAGCGGGGGAGCCGGTCGGAGGCAAGTATCACACATAGCGATATCGCTAGCAATAACGCTATAATGTCACAAAATCGGTGACGTTATAGCGATATCGCTATGTGTAAAACCCCCTTTAGACTCTCACACCTCCGCCTCTAGGGCCTGCGGTTCCTTCAAAGACCTGGGGTACGAGATCTTGAAGCTTTGCCTGGGAGTGGATCTGAACTCTAGTCTCAATCCTGGTTTTGTAATATTAAGTATCCAGGTGTTGGCTGAGATTTCCTCCCAGGCAGGATGGAAGTGGGACAACCTTCCTCCTACCCGGGGAAGCCCATCACTTAGAGGGTTTTCAGCTTCCTGCCAATGGACCCCCAAACATGAAACCTCTCTCTCATTTTTTGTCCTTCCAATCTCCCTGTTCTTTAGGGGGTTTGTTCCTGTTATATCTTCTCCTACGAAAGGAACTCCTGAATTGAAGAACAGACACAATGGGAAAGCCTTTTTTCTTATCCGCTGCTTTTTTCTCGGATCAAAAAGATATTTCCCTTTGCATGGGACTGAACATAGTTTGTCCTTGGACTGGACATCTCCTGGCCAGCTTTTGAGCCATAAAGTTCTGAGGGCCGCATTGGATAGATTCACAGACCTGGCTTCTAACCTGACAGAATCTGCTGAGGTGACGGCCGAGAAGGCAGCTATTGCCTGCAACAGTGGAAGGTCGGCCAAGGTCTTCTCCCTAGGGGGTGTTGTTCCTGAGCTGGTGACAAGCTGCTGCAGCCACACCATCATAGACCTGGCCGTGCAGGTCGCTGCTATTGCCGGCTTTAATAACCCTGCCGACTACTCCCAAGTTTGTTGCAGGAAAACCTCTGCCTTCTTATCCAAGGGGTCCTTGAGAGCGTCTAGGTCCTCAAAAGGCAACATTGATTTAACAGATTTCGCTACCGCCACGTCGATCTTAGGAGTTCTCTCCCATATGCCTGTCTCCTCTTTGTCAAGCGCATATCTCCTTTTTGACAGGATGTAAGTGGACCCCTCCTCTCCGGCCTCCTCTTCTCTCTACTAATGAGCATGTTGATTTTTTCTTTCACTGGAAAGGAACGCCTTTTCCTCTGCTCCAGGCTGAACATAATGTCCTGGACTGTTCTAATAGTCTTAGAATCAGCTATGCTTGCCTGTGTCCTCAGCTGGAAAGCAGGGTCTGCCCACCATGTCGTTATCAGAAGAGGAGGAATCAGAAACATCTGAATCCTCCCCTTTAAATGTTACTGATCTCTCAGCTTGTAGATCTGATTTTCTCTCCTCTCTATGATCCCATTAGATGGCTCCTAGACTTCTGATCTAATAATGGCCTTCAGGTTCATAGCAAACCCCAGAGTTTCCTCCAAGACCGTCTAATGTATGCAATCGGGACAGAGTCTCTTAAGGTACTGTCACACTTAGCGATGTACCAGCGATCCCGAGGGGCGATAATACGCCCCTTCAGGATCGCTGGTACATCGCTAAGTGGTCGCTAGTGAGCTGCCACACAGGCAGATCTCACTAGCGACATCGCTGGGGACGGGGGTCGCTACTTACCTGTCACACCAGGCGATCCTGCGTCCTCCCGCCCAGCTCCACGCGTCGCTCGTCCTCACAGCAGGAAGCGCCGCAGGAAGCAGACGACGAGAAACAGTCCTGAACGTTCTCGCGCGATCAGCGATAACCAGCGGGGGAGCCGGTCGTAGGTAAGTATCACACACATACAGATATCGCTAGCAATATCGCTATAACGTCACTAGTTATAGCGATATTGCTAGCGATATCTTAGTGTGACAGGCCCTTTACTGTAAGTGCTGGGTAAACTTCCCTTGCACAGAGCACACTCCTTATTGTTCTGTTTCTAGCTATGTTTCACGGGCCTTTCCTAGTAAAAAATACACGGAGAAAGGGGGGCCTGTTTTAATATGGTGCACTTTCACTTAGCTCACTCACCATTCAGCTGATCAATCTACGGTACCGGAGACAGAGGTTGGATCGTTTCAGAAGATTGTCTCCCCCTGGAGGTGGGCTGGTCATGCTGCTTGTCCGACTGCCACTACTGCCTCCCTGGCAATAGTGCTGCTGGTGACGCTGCAACGGCTGCTGTGTCTACTGCAATGGTAGCTGCTGCAGGGGTGGCATCGGATGCTGCTGCTGCCTTGGTGGCTGCTGCTGTCCATCCATGATGCAGGAAATGCCACCAAACTCCAGGGCACATCCCCTTTTATATCGGATGGCCCAGGTCACCTTCATCTGGCCCCATCCTTCCGGTGTTTGAATCCAGCACGCTGTGGGCATGGAGCCTTAGCAGCTCCGCTCATGCGCAGAGCCGGATAGTCACTGTAGTTTCCGGCACGCTACGTCACACAGATATCTGTTCAGCTTCCCGCGCAGACCCGGGAGGCCTCGCTTTCTGGCGCACATGTCGCCAGAGCATGCCGGCCTCATACCAGCACATTGCCGGGGCGCTCCCACAACACCAGCGTGCGCAGTCCCGGGACCTTGTGTCAGCCAGAGACTGTCATGATCTGCTGAGTTCGTGGTATCAGGTAGTTTAGAGGTTAATCTGCACAGCCTCACTCAGATTCTGGGTGGCTTTTTATAGCCTCATTGTGGGCTCACCCCTTGTCGCTTATACTCAGACCTTGGCCGAGTGTGTGACCCTGGTGTCCTTAGTGATTGTGATACTTTATGCTTGTTTGGTTGTGATCCTGTTCTGTCCCTGTTACGAGTTCTGCCTGTCCCCTTCGTACTACTTTGCTATCTCCGTGTATGACTCTTGCCTTGGACCGGACTACACTCTGATTTCCCCTCTTGTACTGCGTTGCTATCTCGGTGTATGATTCTTTGCTTACGTTCTGACTATTCTCTGTCTGTTCCTCTGGTACCGCGCCACCATATCCGTGTATGACCTCTCTCGTTTGTCTGACCTGAGTTTCCCTAGCCTGTACTCCAGGATTCCTGTAATAGAATCCTACAGTCATCTCCTGCAACAGGACGCTAAGCCACGCCCCCTGTGGTCACATGATCGTAGGTCCTTGTACTTCTTTCTATCTTCAGTATCGCAGGTCCTGTTGTCTGAACTTTCCCTGTAGTTTCGGACCCCGAGCCCCCCATAGTCTGGGTGAGCTACCCTGCTCAGCCATGGCAGTCCACCAACGCTGACAGGATCCTGATAGAGACTTTGTTTCAAGAGGTCTCTGCCTGCACAGCGTCGCACCAACCTCCTGGTCAGTGTTACCTCACCCTCGGAAGGCATCCAGTCCTGGACACCCTCCGGGGTAAGTGAAGTACCGCTTTCTTGCAGGTTCCCACAAGGACAGGAAACCAAACTGATGCGGAGGAAAGGTACACCTTTTTATTCAGTAGGTTTTCTGTCCTTGATGGGCGGATACCCTCTCTCAGGTGGTGCTGTTATACGAGAAGGGAAAACACGTGTTTTTTACCTGCAGAATTTACTCATCTCATTCACACCCAAGAATAAAATCCACAAATAAAACACGTATTTATCACAAGATAACGGACATGTTGAGGAATCAAGCACGCAGCAGAGTTTAGTTTACGCTATGCAAAAAGAAGCACAGTGGCAAGAGATCTCCATAAATCCCATCCAATTGGTGGAACTGTAAGACGCACTATCAGAAATGGACCGAATACTCATCACGGGAACTTAGCTTTAGACTGCTTCGCTTTAATACTGGGCATCTACTAACCTAAAGTCATCCAAACTTAAATAAAAAAAAATCGAACTAACCACCATTGTGCACAGACCTTTATAAATCTATATCCCAACATGCTTTAGGTTGCGGCCACATGGAGACATTTATTGCACAACAGTACTTCTCTGAAAAGTTGTGTGACAAAAAAAAAATCTGAGAAACGTGTCTGAAAATTGTATTACATGACTACTGAAGAGCTCAGATTCTGCTCCAAAATTAAAATAGCTGACTTTTTGTGACTTACACTGACAGGTACTGCATCATCAAGGGGGTTATACAAGACCAGTAATTGAGATCACAGTACACCCCTTCGGAAGAAGCAATAATGCGACACGCGCGTTAAGGGGATTCCTACATGTGGTCCTTCAGCATTTAACCTGTGGCATGTCGTTCTGATGCTCATGTATGTTTGTGTTGTGAAGACTGCCTGGCACTATTTATAATAAGCATTTCTGCACTATGCATCCACTTTTCTACAAACAATTTTTGCATTATGCACTTTATTGATTTTTTATTTTTATGCAATTGAATAGTGCCCGTCACTCTACAATCCATATATGAGAGGAATAGTAGTAAAGAAAATAAATGAATATGGGTACTCATTAGTGTTCAGCATTCCGATACCGCAAGTATCGGGTATCGGCCGATATTCGCAGTACCGGAATTCCGATACTGAGTTCCGATACTTATAGGATATCGAATACCGGAATCGGAAGTTCCCATAATGCTATGAGCCAGTTTGATTTGATTCAGCCAATGACAATCCTCTGAAGTGTGGGCACATCCGGTTAGGCAAGTAGGCATGTTAACTAATGGCATGGCTGTGATTGGCTGCTGAAATGATGTCATGATGCACTATAAAAGCCGCTGCCGCCGCCATTTAGGGTTCACTCTGCTGTGAATTCAGTTAGGGACAGTCTGCTGTTCAAGACTCTGAGGGACAGTTAGAGAGCGATTTTACAAATCACATTGTGCTTTACCCAGGCTACATTCTCAATAAGTGTAGCTTTCTTTTGCCTTGCAGCAGCGCTAGTCACAGCTGTCTGCAAGGTCTGTGTGAGTGCAGCTCACGCCATGTAGTGTGTCCTGCAGGCACGTCTGCTTGTAGGACGCTCAGCGTCACTGCCTCGCACAAATTTTTTTTCTTGCTGCAAATTTTTCATTCTCCTATTAGTGTGCATCCAACCGTATCCATATACGTTGGTTGCAGACACGATAGGATTAGAGAGCGTAGCCTTTCTGCAGCCTTTCGGTGCTAGTGCCCAATTTTCTGCACTGTTCACGGCTGTCTGAGAGGTCTCTGTGTGAGTGCAGCTCACGCTGTAGTGTGTCCTGCAGGCACGTCTGCTTGTAGGCTGCTCAGCGTGCGTCACTGCCTCATACATATGTAGAATCATAGAATCGTAGAGTTGGAAAGGACCTCCTGGGCCATCTGGTCCAACCCCCTGCTCAAAGCAGGATTCGCTAAATCATCCCAGTCAGATGTCTGTCCAGCCTCTGTTTGAAGACTTCCATTGAAGGAGAACTCACCACTTCTCGTGGCAGCTTGTTCCACTCATTCATCACTCTGTCAAAAAGTTTTTTCTAATATCTAATCTGTGTCTCCTCCCATTCAGTTTCATCCCATTGCTTCTAGTCTTTCCTTGTGCAAATGAGAATAAAGTTGATCCTTCTGCAATGTGACAGCCCTTTAGATATTTGTAGACAGCTATTAAGTCTCCTCTCAGTCTTCTCTTTTGCAAACTAAACATTCCCAAATCCTGCAACCTTTCCTCATAAGACAGGGTTTGCAGACCGGTCACCATTCTGGTCGCTCTTTTCTGAACTTGCTCCAGTTTGTTGATGTCTTTTTTAGAATGTGGTGCCCAAAACTGGACACAATATTCCAGATGAGGTCTGACCAAAGAGGAGTAGAGGGAAATAATGACTTCACGTGATCTAGACTGTATGCTTCTGTTAATACATACTAGAATTGCATTTGCCTTTTTTGCTGCTGCATCACACTGTTGACTCATATTCAGTCTGTGATCTATTAGTATACCCAAGTCTTTTTCACATGTGCTGTTGCTTAGCCCGATTCCTCCCATTTTGTATATGCTTTTTTCATTTTTATTGCCCAGATGTAGTACTTTGCATTTTTCCCTGTTAAAAACCATTCTGTTAGTTGCTGCCCACTTCTCCAGTTTATTTATATCTTTTTGAATCCTCTCTCTCTCTTCTCTAGTATTAGCTATCCCTCCTAGCTTTGTGTCATCAGCAAATTTCATCAGTTTACCCTCAATTCCTTCATCTAAATCATTGATAAAGATGTTGAACAATACAGGGCCCAGGACAGAGCCCTGTGGTACCCCACTTGACACATTCTTCCAACTGGATGTGCAGCCATTTACGACCACTCTTTGGGTCCGATCACTAAGCCAGTTATGAATCCACCTAACAGTTGCCTTGTCCATTCCATACTTAGTCATTTTTTCAATAAGGATTGTATGAGATACTTTGTCAAATGCTTTGCTGAAGTCAAGATATACTATATCTACAGCATTTCCTTGATCCACCCAATCAGTGATTCCGTCATAGAAGGAAATTAAGTTAGTCTGACATGACTTATTAGTTACAAACCCATGCTGACTCTGTTTAATCACTTCATTCTTATCCAGGTACTGACATACATGTTGTTTAATAATCTGTTCAAAGATCTTTCCTGGTATAGAAGTCAGACTCACCGGCCTATAGTTGCCTGGGTCCACCTTCTTCCCCTTTTTGAAGATAGGAACAACATTTGCTCTTCTCCAGTCTTCTGGGACTTCTCCTGTTCTCCAAGAATTTTCAAAGATTATGGAGAGGGGTTCAAAAATTTCTTCTGCTATCTCCTTCAGTACTCTGGGGTGTAATTCATCTGGACCTGGAGTCTTGAATTCATGTACGTTAGCTAAGTGTTTCCTCACTATCTTTCTGTTTATAGATATCCTGGATTCTTCTATTCCCTTAATAGGACAGTGAAGAACAGTTGATGTTACATTTCCTTTCTGAGAGAAAACAGATGCAAAATAGGAATTTAAAAGTTCGGCCTTCTCAACATCCTGTCTTACCATTTCATCATTTTCATCCTGTAAAAATCCTATAGCATCTTTGGACTTTTCTTTTACTTTTGACATATCCCCAAAATCCTTTATTATTGCTTTCGACATCTCTTGCAAGCCTCAATTCATTTTCAGCTTTAGCTAATCTGATTTGTGCCCTGCAGGTTCTGCAGACAGCATTATATTCTTCTTTAGATATGCCTCCCTCTTTCCATTTTATAAACATTTTTTTCTTCCTTTTTAGCATGTGCTTAAGTTCTGTGTTCATCCATCCTGGTTTCCTTAAATGCTTGCTATTCTTCCCTCTTTTCGGAATTGTTAACAATTGTGCTTTGAGAATTTCATTTTTCAAGATTTCCCATCCTTCCTGGACATTTTTGTCTTTAAGGATATCCAGCCATTGGATCCCTCCAATTCTCTTTCTGAATCCCTTAAAATCTGCCTTTTTGAAATCTAACCTTGACGTCTGAGTCTTCACAGGTCTTCCTCCTCTAGTTATCCAAAATTCTAAAATAGCATGGTCGCTACCTCCTAGGGTCCCAGCCACTTTTACCTCAACCATTTCCTCCCTGTTAATAAGGATTAGATCCAAGGTAGCAGTTCCCCTTATTCTCTCCCCTACCTTTTGGAAGATAAAGTTGTCAGCAAGAGAGGATAAGAATTTCCTTGACCTGTTAGTTTTGCCTGAGAGAGATTCCCAACAAATGTCTGTATAGTTGAAATCTCCCATGACAACTATGTCATATTTTTTGGAGAACTTGGCCATTTGATGCATAAAGAGTTCATCCATATCTTCAGCTTGCACAGGCGGCCTGTAGTAAATGCCTACAATGGTGTCCTTTCCATTGTTCTGTCCTTGTATTCTTACCCAAACAGTTTCCACAGAACTCCCAGTCTCTGAAGCTTCAATCTCTGTGCAGATATACGCGTTTCTAACATACAATGCAACACCTCCTCCTCGTTTATCAAGTCTGTTTCTTGCAAATAAGTTGTATCCTTCTAGTCTTGTATTCCAAACATGTGTATCGTCCCACCAAGTTTCAGTGATTCCAATGACATCATATTTCTTTTCCTGTGTTAGTAGTTCCAATTCTCCTTGTTTGTTGCCCATGCTTTGTGCATTAGTATAGAAACATTTTAGTTTGTGATTGGTTTCTCTTTCTCCAATTTTTTTATTAATTAGATTCTTTTGTCTTTGTTCTTCCTTTCCACTTCTAATAGCAGAGTTCTCAATAGCATTTGTCAGGTGTATGGCTTTTTCAGGTCTTTTGCTTCCCTTCCCATGTTGTTCTAGTTTAAAGCTCTCCTTACAAGTGTAGCAAGGCGACTTCCAAATACATGTTTTCCAGTCTTCGTAAGGTGCACCCCATCTCTAGCAAGTAGTCCATCGTAAAGGTAATTCATTCCGTGATCCATAAATCCAAATCGTTACCGACGGCACCACCGACGTAGCCAGTTGTTCACCTGCAGAATCTTATTCCACCTCCTTGTTCCATGGCCATCCACTGGGAGGATGGAAGAGAAGACCACCTGCGCTCCCAGTTCTTTCACTTTCTTGCCTAAGTCTTCAAAGTCTCTGCAGATGGTTTCCAGGTCATTTCTTGCGGTGTCATTTGTCCCAACATGTAGTAGCAGGAATGGGTAGTCATCTGTAGGTCTGAATAGTCCTGATATCCTGTCAGACACATCTTTAATTTTTGCACCTGGAAGACAGCACATTTCTCTTGAAGTTATATCCGGTCTGCAGATAGCGGCCTCTGTTCCTCTCAACAGGGAATCCCCCATGACCACCACTCTCCGTTTCTTCTTCACAACATTTTTCTTTCTCCATCCAGGAGGACTCTGAAGGCGTACAAGGTTGCTGTTTGTTGGCAAAGTCTTATCCTGATGTATATCTTCATCGTTTTCCTACGTGAGAGCCTGGTACTGGTTCCTGAGCAGTATGGGTGCTGACTGCCTCCTGATCCTCCTGCTTCTCTGGGACACATGTCTCCATTCCTCTGTTTCTTCAGGTGCACTTCGAATTTCTTCTCTTTCTGTAACATGAAGAGATAATTCTGCTCTGTCCAAGAACTCTTCACCTTCCTTAATGATCTTCAACGTAGCTAACCTCTCTTCGAGATTTTGCAACTTTTCCTCCAACAGGGACACAAGCTTGCATTTGTGGCTTTTCCACTGGTAAGTCTGTGAACATGTCTTTTATAGCAGCTCATTTTTCATTAATTCTCCTATTAGTGTGCATCCATCCGTATCCATCTACATTGGTTGGTTGCAAACACTATATAGTAGATAGAGGAGCCTTTTTTCTGGCTGGTGCCCTGCAGGCGCAGCCAGATTAGTATTACCCTATTTTTTGGAGCCTCATCTTTTGCATTGTAGGTTACCTTTCTGCATTGTAATAGCTCCAAAAAGTTTGTGATGCTATCGCTATCAAATCTTTTGTCACATCCTTTGTTTTTTTGAAAAAAAAAAAAAAACATCAAAAAACAAAATAAAGTTCACCAAATACTCCACTTGACAGTTGTGTAGGCCACATTAGCTCCTATTAAAGTGTAGTCCACACACTTTATAAAATTAGTGTTTCTAATACCTGTTAGCAGCTGTTCAGGAATAAGCACACTAAGCCCCCCCTTTCTACTTTTCTGCCTATCTTTATCAGACTACCAAGATGAAGAATGCAGGGAGTAAGGCTCGTGGGCGTGGAGTTGCAGCAGGGAGAGGACGTGGGGATTCAGCAGGGAGAGGACGTGGGGATTCTGTGCCTGCTGCAGGCACCAGTGAGTCAGCATTCCCCAGTTTTACCAGGCAACAGTCCTTTATGCGCAGCTTTGTAGGACCTCGCCATACCCCACTGCTGCGTGACCAACAAATTGAAGCCGTTGTCGGATGGATGACAGCTAACGCATCGACTTCAATTACTTTCACGTCCTCTCAGGGCCAGAGCACTGAAGAGCAACCATCTGTCTCTTCACCACCTGCCAAATTGCCCAGGCAGTCAGAGAGGCCTGTACAGGAGCCATCACAGTCTACTTCTGTTCTCTGAATCTGTTGGCTTGGATAGAGGGGGCCAGCCAAGCAGCATTCAAGAATGTGAAGAGGGAGTGTGCAGTGATGCGCAACTGCTTTTTCCCTCTGAATCTGAAGAGGCAGGTGGGCCAGTGCCTATGGTCAGCACACCTCAGTACACATCAGATGATGATGAGACTCAGGTGCCACTTTCTGGTGTGTACGGTCCGGGCGAGACTACCCAGGAGAAGCAGGTGTTTGAAGAGGGGAGTGTAGATGATGAGGTCCTTGACCCATCATGGCGTGAGGAACAGGAAGGTGGTGGGAGCAGCTCTGAGGAAGAGATTCCCCGAACAGCCAAAACAGGAGGGAGAGGGAGGGGGCAGACTTGGTTGCCTGTAGCCTCCACTTCAGCACCCGTTAGGAGCATTCCTCTTCCAAAAGTCAAAACAGGCACTCCCAAGACTTGCAGTGCGTGGTCCTTTTTTGACACAGTTGCAGATGACATTTGCTTTGTCAAATGCAAGCTGTGTCATCAGAAAGTCGAAAGAGGGAAAAGTGTCAGCAACCTCAATACCACAAATATGTGGATACATGTGCGGACCAAACACGTGGTGGAGTTACGACACATGAAGACGTAGGCCAACCTACAGCACCACCTACCACCTCTTCAGCTCGTGTTGTAGCCTCTTCCTCCAGCTCACACACAGCTGGTTCGGCTTCCTCACAGGATTGCCATGGAAGAACCTCTGGCACTGTTGTCCAGAGACCCAGTGACATTCCACCTACAGCACCACGTTCCTGTTCATCCTCACACTCCCAGGCCACTCTACAGCCATCGGTAGCACAGGCATGGGAGAAAAGGAGGCCATACTCGGCAAACCATCCCCGAGCACAGACTCTGAATACTGGCATTGCAAAGTTACTGGTCCTTGAAATGCTCTCATTCAGGCTGGTGGAGAATGACACCTTCAGGAACTTCATAGCATTGGCAGTCCCACAATACACCATGCCCAGCTGCTTTTATTTCAGCAGGCAAGCCGTCCCTGCCCTGCAAAAGCACGTGGAGGCAAAAATTAAACATGCGCTACTAAACGCCGTCAGTAGCAAGGTCCACCTAACCACCGATGCGTGGACCAGTACCCATGGACAGGGACGAAACCCTTCCCTCACTGCCCATTGGGTCAATGTTGTGGGGCCGGGTAAAGATCTTGAGTGGCGCTGTACGTGTTCTGCCAACTCCAAGGATTGCAGGAATCCAGTCTGTACACATTGACTCCTCCTCATACTCCAGTTCCTCAGAATCAGCACTGGAGGAGCCTGTTACAACCGATATGAGCACAGCCGTGGCCAAACGTCAACAGGCCATACTGAAATTAATTTCATTGGGGAAATCGAAGCCACACAGCGCAGGAGCTCTGGAATGCCATCAAGCAGGAGAGCGACGTGTGGTTTGTGCCAGCGAGTCTCCAGCCAGGCTTGGTAGTGTGTGACAATGGCCGAAATCTTGTGGCAGCTCTGGGCCTAGGCAAACTCACTCACATCCCATGTCTGGCACATGTGCTCAACTTGGTCGTGCAGAGCTTTCTGAGGGACTATCCGGATCTTGATGCACTGCTGCACAAGGTCCGCATAGAGTGCGCTCACTTGCAGCGTTCCAGTACGGCAAGATCGCGCATTGCACCTCTGCAGCGCCGATTACGCCTTCCGGAACATCGCATCATATGTGACTTACCCACCAGGTGAAATTCAACGTTACACATGTTGGAGCGGTTGTGTGAGCAGCAGGCAGCAGTAAAGGAGTACCAGCTGCATCAGGCGCAAGCAAGTCACACTGTGCGCCGGTCACACTTCAGCACCACTGAGTGGGCCTCTATGAAGGACATCTGCCACGTTTTGCGTGCCTTCGATGATTCCACGCGGATGGCGAGTGCAGATGATGCACTAGTCAGCATGACTGTCCCCCTTATCTGCCTGCTTCAAAAAACACTGCAAGCACTAAGGGAGGAGGTTTTGGAAGAGGTGGAGGATGAGGAGTCACAAATGCCATGTGGGAATGTGGACAGAGCAGGAGACATTGCCGGACACACATCAGGGGATCAACTGACGTTACTGAGCACCAGTAGCACAGGAACAAGTGTTGATTGTGCAGACCGCACTTTTGAACATCAACTGGTGGTGTGGGAGGCCAAGGTAAATACTAGAGACACTGGAGCCAGAGGCCTAATTGGAGCACGGTTAAAATGAGTAGTAGTCAACAACACAAATTCAACTTGATGAAATTAGGCATCAGCCTACACCCTGATTGACCCTGGGCTCCAACATCGTCAGTTGCTGCTCAGAAGTGTCTTTGGCACTGGTACTTCCTCCTGCCCATCCTGGTTCCAGCACGCCTGCTGTTTCCGGGTAGTGTCAAAGTCACTTTGCCACCAAAACGTTGTCCAGTCGTGTTGCGGTCGGGTTAGCTGAGTCTATGGTGCCTGCAGTTTCTGTGCTTCCTATGTGTGCTGCGGGTTCTGGTAATAAAGGCTGGTTCCGTAGTGCCAATAGGACAAGCACCCCCTGTAGGACTGTGTGTTTCGGTAATTGCGGCCGACTCGCGGCCTTGCAACATTGTTTTTCAGGGGTAGTTTCTGCTACCCCTCCGGGTTCCCGCACCGTCAGCTGGTTCTCGGCAGTGCCTTTGGCTGAGGTGACTCCTTCTCAGTATCCGAGTTCCAGCAACGTCAGCAGGTTCTTGGTAGTGCTTTGTAGCACAGGTACCTCCTGCTTAGTAACCGTGTTCCAGCTGGTCCACGGTTGTGCCATTAGCTCTTGCAGCTTCTTCTACCCATCCGGGTTCCAGCTCCGTCAGCTGGTCCTCGGCAGTGTCTTTGGCACGGGTACTCCCACCTGCCCATCCTGGTTCCAGCACGCCTGCTGTTTCCGGGTAGTGTCGACGTCACTTTGCCACCAAAACGTTGTCCAGTCATGTTGCGGTCGGGTTAGCCGAGTCTATGGTGCCTGCAGTTTAGGTGTTTCCTATGTGGGCTGCGGGTTCTGGTAATAAAGGCTGGTTCCGTAGTGCCAATAGGACAAGCACCCCCTGTAGGACTGTGTGTTTCGGTAATTGCAGCCGGCTCGCGGCCTTGCAACGCTGTTTTTCAGGGGTAGTTTCTGCTACCCCTCCGGGTTCCCGCACCGTCAGCTGGGTCTCGGTAGTTCCATTGACTCTTGTAGCTTCTGCTACCCCTCCGGGTTCCAGCACCGTCAGCAGGTTCCAGGCAGAGCCTTTGGCCTAGGTGCCTCCATCTCGGTATCCGAGTTCCAGCAACGTCTGCTGGTCCTTGGTAGTGCTTTCTAGCACAGGTACCTCCTGCTTAGTAACCGGGTTCCAGCACCGTCAGCTGGTCCTTGGTAGTGCCATTGGCTCTTGTTCCTTCTGTTGCCCCTCCGGGTTCCAGCACCGTCAGCTGGGTCTCGGTAGTTCCATTGACTTGTAGCTTTTGCTACCCCTCTGGGTTCCAGCACCATCAGCTGGTTCCAGGCAGAGCCTTTGGCCTAGGTGCCTCCTTCTCGGTATCCGAGTTCCAGCAACGTCTGCTGGTCCTTGGTAGTGCTTTCTAGCACAGGTACCTCCTGCTTAGTAACCGGGTTCCAGCACAGTCAGCTGGTCCTCGGTAGTGCCATTGGCTCTTGTTCCTTCTGTTGCCCCTCCGGGTTCCAGCACCGTCAGCTGGGTCTCGGCAGTGCCATTGTCCTAGGTGCCTCCTTCTCGGTATCCGAGTTCCCGCAACGTCTGCTGGTCCTTGGTAGTGCTTTCTAGCACAGGTACCTCCTGCTTAGAAACCGGGTTCCAGCACCGTCAGCTGGTCCACGGATGTGCCATTGGCTCCTGTTCCTTCTGCTGCCCCTCCGGTTTCCAGCACCGTCAGCTGGTTCTCGGCAGTTCCTCAGCCTTCTTGTACCTTCTGCTACTTTTCCAAGTTCAAGCTGGTGGAAATGGTTTTTGGTTCTCACTCTGGATCTCCCCGACGACGACAATGAAGCCGACGACCCTGAAGACCACACCAAAGAAGACCAAAAAGATGACCCTGAAGAAGATGACCAAGAGGACAAAGAACATGAACACAACCACCAAGATGCAGAACAACAAGAGACAGAAGACCAAGAAGCAGAAGAACAAAAATCAGAATAACCAAAAGCAGAATAACATTAAGCATAAGATTAAAAATCAGAGCAAAAGATATCTAACTTATAAGCAAAAGAAGACTAAGCAGTGTATGGGGGTGAGTCCGTTCCTCCACGTGGTGCCCCTGGAAAATGCCTGCTGCTGCAGGCCAAACTGAACGCGGACAAATCCTGTTGTACATCTTTTGTGACAGGCAGAACGGAAGGTGTAATCTTCAAACTTTTATAGATAACTACAGGAATGCCTGTCACAAATAACAATATGATGAAGAAGAAGAATAGGAAGAAGATGAAGAAGTAGAATATGAAGAATAATAGTTGAATAAGAATATGAAGAATGTAAAAGAAAAGAATAATAGGAAGAAGGTGAACAAGAAGAAGATGAATAAGGTGAAGAAGAAGTTGATTAAAAAGATGCTGCTGCTGCGGAGTATGATGGGAAAAGTGTGGGAGAAGTAAAAAAGAAGGTGAAGAGCATGGAAGTAGTGAAACATACATATCTGACAAAATATAAAAAAGGTTAACATAGGCAATATCTTTGTAACTTCGAACGTCTTTAAAAAAAAAAAATTATTAATTTATTACTGCTATTCCTTTTGATTGGGCTAAACCTCTATGCCTTTACTGTCTCCTCCGCCAATACATACTACATTATTGTTAGTTGTTTTTCTTCATGTAGAATTAAACTACAAGGAAAGAAAGGGTTTCTTTTAATTCCGATATTTCTGTCCCATTGACTTGAATGGGGCTTCCGGTATCAGAATCGGCGATACCCGATACTTTTTTGGTATCTGTCCGATCCAATCCAATCCGATATTTCACGATATCGGATGGTATCGCTCAACACTAGTACTCATGAATTTTTCAAAGCATTTTTTTTGTACCACTAGGTGGCAGCATAACAATAAAGAATACATAAGATTATATGATGCATTTTCTCAAATAATTTTTAGTAAAACTATGTAAATAACTAGAGGTTTATAAAATGCATATGGTTTTTCCTTCTAATAATTAATGTGGATAATTCATTTCCAGAGGTTAATATATATGAATTAAGAACGACTTTAAGAGTCCTGAAAAAATCTGTACAATTGATACCAATAAAAAAAGGACGTACCACGTGTTGTCTAATCATGCACCATTTTTAATGTGTATGTCTTATTATGTGTCATTATATCAAAGAATTGTCTATTTTTTAATAGAGTTTCCAAATTTTTTTGTAGGATAGTTTAATTATTGGTTGGGAAACTTAATATTATTGTCCAAACTATCCGATAGTTAGCCTAAAGGCATTCAAACTTACATAAAATTTGGACTAATCACCATTGTGCACAGCCCTTCATGGATCTATACCCCAACGTGCTTTAGGTTGAGGCCACATGGAGACATTTATCGCACAACAATAGTTCTCTGAAAAGTCGTGTGACAAAAAAAATCTGCGAAACGTGTCTGCAAATTGTATTACATGACTATGTAAAGGGAATCTGTCACCCTTTTCTTCAATATGAGCTGCCGGCACTGACATCAGTGGTTTAGCTACAGCATTCTGTAGATAAGCCCCAGATATAACCTGAAAGATAAGACAAAAAAGTTAGATTATACTCACCCAGGGGCGGTCCGGTCTTGGTCCGATGGGTGTTGTGGTCCGGCGCCTCCCATCTTCTAACGGTGACGTCCTCTTCTTTCCTTCCTGTCGTGGCTCCGGCGCAGTCGCCCTGTTGAGGGTAGAGCAGAGTATTGCAGTGGGCAGGGGCCAGACAACGACACCCATCGGACCGGACCACCCCCCCGGGTGAGTATAATCTTCTCTTTCAGGTTACATCGGGGGCTTATCTACAGCATTACAGAAGGCTGTAGATAAGCCCCTAATGTCGGTGCCTGCAGCTCATATTCGAAAAAGGGGGTGACAGGGGGCGTGGCCTGACAGGCAATGGTGCTGGCTGCATAACTTCTGAGCTCCCATGTGAGCTGCTCTAAATCGGCTCAAATAGATTCATTCCTCCTTGTCTCCTGGCTGGGGTTGTGAGTTTTACCTGCATGCCTCCCAGGAACAAGATGACCAGAGGGAAAGCTGCTAAGCGTCCTTCTCCAGCCAAACTTACAGACTTCTTCCCCAGAGACGGCAGCATAGTGAAGGGGAAGATGGCAGCTTCCCCTGCCTCCACTTCTTCCCGCTCCTCCAGAAGAGCCTCAGTGGTGAACTCTGACACGGCGCCGGACCAGTCAGACATCCCGCTGACAAAGAAAACAATGCAGAGCCTGCTGGTCTCACTGAGAGCTTCTTTACAGGAGGATCTGAAAGGTATGCTGGCGGGGATCCGGGAGGACATAACAGCTATAGGGGACAGAACGGATCATTTAGAATCTAAAATGGCGGAGCTCACCAAGTCTCATAACGACCTTATAGACGCCCATTCTACTTTAGAAGATCACGTTAGTGGCCTTCAAGCTAAAGTTACAGATTTGGAGGATCGGTCGCGCCGTAATAATGTAAGGATTCGTGGAATCCCCGAGTCGGTACCAGATGGGGAGTTGTCAGAGTTTTTCAAGGTCTGTTATCTGAGGTGCTCCCTGAGGCTGAATCGGCCAGTCTCATGGTGGATCGGGTCCACAGAGTGCCTAAGCCTAGATCGCTCGGAGCTGACATCCCACGTGATACCCTGGCCCGGTTACATTTCTTTAAGACTGAAGAAGCCTTCTTGCGAGCTCTGAGGAGACAGCCGGTTTTGTCCCCAAGATATGCAGCCTTGTTGGTATTCCCGGATCTATCTGCAGGGACACTTGCAAAAAGAAAGGAATATGCTCCTCTCACTAAAGCTCTCAGAGATGCTGGACTAAAATACCGCTGGGGCTTCCCAGTCAGTCTCTCAGTTTCACACAACGGTGCCCTCCATGTTTGCCGGTCTCCTGCCCATCTAGCAAAACTGATGGAATCCTGGAACATTCTCCCACATTGTGAGGCTGCAGGTCGCCCTCAAGATAATTCCCAGTTGGAAAAGATCTCAGAGGAATGGATCCAAACCTGAAGTTGAGAGCCAGCTCACTGTTGCTCAAGATCCTGGTCTATTTTTTTTTTCTTCTTTCTTCACCACGTGCCCCCAAGTGGCTCAGTTTCATTTTTAGCCACCAGCTACCCCCTTTGTGGTGGTGGTGATACAGCTTCTTGTTAAAGCTGTTTATTTGACTGCATGTTTTCTTCATGTTATTTTTGCTAGCTTCTGCTTCTTTCCTTCTAGTTATCAGGCTTTTTTCCTCACCCACTCCTTCTCCATCTTCCTCTTCCATTTCCCTCACCCCCCTTCCTTCCTACAGGTAACAAATATAATGCATGATCTGAAATGGGGTTAAAGTTCTTATCGTTGAACACTAAAGGGTTACATTCCCCGGCTAAGCGTAACATGTTATGGAATGAGGTTCACAAGTCAAAGTGTGATATTCTATGTGTACAAGAAACTCATCTGGTTGCAGCTGACAATTTCAGGCTCAACAATCGGTTGTTCCCTCATAATTTTCATGCTAACTTTAGTAAAAAGCGGGCTGGGGTTAGTATTTTTATTAAACATACAGTGGCGTTTAAGCTGGATTCTGTACATTCTGACTCAGAAAGCAGATTTCTGATTATAGTGTGCTCCCTGAACAATGTGAAATACACTCTGGCCGGGGTCTATGCTCCTAATATAAGGCAAATCGGATTTCTGCGGAAATTCCTAAAAATCCTGGACCAACGGACCAACGCACCAGACGCACATTGATACCGATAAGAGCACCCCACTGCAACTTCCTAGATAAAATTCCAATTGGGCTCATACCTTACATATTTATACCAGATTTCACAGACCCGTATGGACTCTGGTCCTCATTACCAAACAAACCTATTTCTCACCTATTACAGGGGAAAATGCTATGCGCAAATGGCTGGCCAGTGACTGTGGGGAGATGTCCCATAAACCAATTACAACTCTCACACGTAACTTACTTTATGAGTCAAATCAAAACACTTTCTCAGCTGCCCACTACATGGCTCTGGTTGGAAATATTGACGAAGGTTAACCATTATGTCCCGAAAGTGGTATCAAAATTTTATTCCAATCTCATAGATGAGGAAAACTCCTCCCAGCCACCTTTCCTACATTCATGGGAAGTGGAACTAAATATTTATTTATCCCCACTGGACAAACAAAAGATCTGTGCTGCTTCTCATGGCTTCTCCCGTTGTGTTCTATTTCAAGAGTCGGCTTATAAGTTACTATCGCGATGGTACTACACACCAGAAAAACTGCATCATTTGGGACTGATTAGCTCCCCTCTGTGTTGGAGGTGTGGGGAGTCGCGGGGTAACCTGTCTGACATTTTTTGATTCTGTCCTACTCTCGCTCAATTCTGGTCAGATGTCATGGGGTTTATGAAGAACCTTAGCATACTTAAGGCAGACCTGACTGCGGTGGAGGCACTCTTATCCTTACCTTCAGAAAATTTCCAACCTAAGAAGCATGAGCTAGCGCCATTGATGCTGGGAGCGGCAAAACAATTGATCGCCCTTAGGTGGAAACAG